>NC_136268.1:148396574-148936574 GCF_964187855.1 Myxine glutinosa | reverse complement strand
CACATATAGAGAGTCATTGTGTCATCACATAGAGAGAGTCATTGTGTCATCACATAGAGAGAGTCATTATGTCATCACATAGAGAGAGTCATTGTGTCATCACAAAGATAGAGTCACTGTGTCATCACATGGAGAGAGTCATTGTGTCATCACATGGAGAGAGTCATTGTGTCATCACATGGAGAGAGTCACTGTGTCATCACATAGAGAGATTCATTGTGTCATCACATGGAGAGAGTCACTGTGTCATCACATAGAGAGAGTCATTGTGTCATCACAAAGAGAGAGTCACTGTGTCATCACATGGAGAGAGAGTCATTGTGTCATCACATAGAGAGAGTCATTGTGTCATCACAAAGAGAGAGTCATTGTGTCATCACAAATAGAGAGAGTCATTGTGTCATCACATGGAGAGAGTCATTGTATCATCACATTGAGAGAGACACAGTGTCATCACATAGAGAGAGTCACTGTGTCATCACATGGAGAGAGTCACTGTGTCATCACATAGAGAGAGTCACAGTGTCATCACATGGAGAGAGTCATTGCGTCATCACAAAGAGAGAGTCACTGTGTCATCACATGGAGAGAGTCACTGTGTCATCACATGGAGAGAGTCACTGTGTCATCACAAAGAGAGAGTCATTGTGTCATCACAAAGAGAGAGAGTCATTGTGTCATCACATGCAGAGAGTCATTGTGTCATCACATAGAGAGAGTCATTGTGTCATCACATGGAGAGAGTCATTGTGTCATCACATAGAGAGAGTCATTGTGTCATCACAAAGAGAGAGTCAGTGTGTCACCACATGGAGAGAGTCACTGTGTCATCACATAGGGAGAGTCACAGTGTCATCACATGGAGAGATTCACTGTGTCATCACAAGGAAAGAGTCACTGTGTCATCACATGGAGAGAGTCACTGTGTCATCACAAAGAGAGAGTCATTGTGTCATCACAAAGAGAGAGTCATTGTGTCATCACATATAGAGAGTCATTGTGTCATCACATAGAGAGAGTCATTGTGTCATCACATAGAGAGAGTCATTATGTCATCACATAGAGAGTCATTGTGTCATCACAAAGAGAGAGTCACTGTGTCATCACATGGAGAGAGTCATTGTGTCATCACATGGAGAGAGTCACTGTGTCATCACAAAGAGAGAGTCACTGTGTCATTACATAGAGAGAGTCACTGTGTCATCACATGGAGAGAGTCACTGAGTCATCACAAAGAGAGAGTCATTGTGTCATCACATATGGAGAGTCATTGTGTCATCACAAAGAGAGAGTCATTGTGTCATCACAAAGAGAGAGTCATTGTGTCATCACTTAGAGAGAGTCATTATGTCATCACATAGAGAGAGTCATTGTGTCATCACAAAGAGAGAGTCACTGTGTCATCACATGGAGAGAGTCATTGTGTCATCACATGGAGAGAGTCACTGTGCCATCACATGGAGAGAGTCACTGTGTCATCACATGGAGAGAGTCATTGTGTCATCACATGGAGAGAGTCACTGTGTCATCACATGGAGAGAGTCACTGTGTCATCACATAGAGAGAGTCACAGTGTCATCACATAGAGAGAGTGACTGTGTCATCACATGGAGAGAGTCACTGTGTCATCACATGGAGAGAGTGACTGTGTCATCACATGGAGAGAGTCACTGTGTCATCACATAGAGAGAGTGACTGTGTCATCACATGGAGAGAGTCACTGTGTCATCACATGGAGAGAGTCATTGTGTCATCACATGGAGAGAGTCACTGTGTCATCACGTAGAGAGAGTCACTGTGTCATCACATAGAGAGAGTGACTGTGTCATCACATAGTGAGAGTCATTGTGTCATCACATGGAGAGAGTCACTGTGTCATCACATGGAGAGAGTCATTGTGTCATCACATGGAGAGAGTCACTGTGTCATCACATGGAGAGAGTCACTAAGTCATCACATGGAGAGAGTCACTGTGTCATCACAAAGAGAGAGTCACTGTGTCATCACATAGAGAGAGTCACTGTGTCATCACATGGAGAGAGTCACTGAGTCATCACATGGAGAGAGTCACTGTGTAAAGAGAGAGTCACTGTGTCATCACAAAGAGAGAGTCACTGTGTCATCACATGGAGAGAGTCACTGTGTCATCACATAGTGAGAGTAACTGTGTCATCACATGGAGAGAGTCATTGTGTCATCACATGGAGAGAGTCACTGTGTCATCACAAAGAGAGAGTCACTGTGTCATCACATAGTGAGAGTAACTGTGTAATCATATAGAGAGAGTCACTGTGTCATCACAAAGAGAGAGTCATTGTGTCATCACAGAGAGAGTCATTGTGTCATCACATGGAGAGAGTCATTGTGTCCTTACATGGAGAGAGTCACTGTGTCATCATATAGAGAGAGTCATTGTGTCATCACATAGAGAGAGTCATTGTGTCATCACATGGAGAGAGTCATTGTGTCATCACAAAGAGAGAGTCACTGAGTCATCACATAGAGAGAGTCACTGTGGCATCACATGGAGAGAGTCACTGAGTCATCACATGGAGAGAGTCACTGTGTCATCACAACGAGAGAGTCACTGTGTCATCACATAGAGAGAGTCACTGTGTGATCACATGGAGAGAGTCACTGTGTCATCACATAGTGAGAATAACTGTGTCATCACATAGAGAGAGTAACTGTGTCATCACAGTGTCATCACATGGAGAGAGTCATTGTGTCATCACATAGTGAGAGTCATTGTGTCATCACATGGAGAGAGTCATTGTGTCATCACATGGAGAGAGAGTCACTGTGTCATCACAAAGAGAGAGTCACTGTGTCATCACAAAGAGAGAGTCATTGTGTCATCACAGAGAGAGTCATTGTGTCATCACATGGAGAGAGTCATTGTGTCATCACATGGAGAGAGTCACTGTGTCATCATATAGAGAGAGTCATTGTGTCATCATATAGAGAGTCATTGTGTCATCACATGGAGAGAGTCACTGTTTCATCACATAGAGAGAGTCATTGTGTCATCACATGGAGAGAGTCACTGTGTCATCAGTCATCACATATAGAGTCATTGTGTCATCACATAGAGAGAGTCATTGTGTCATCACATGGAGAGAGTCATTGTGTCATCACATGGAGAGAGTCATTGTGTCATCACATGGAGAGTGTCACTGTGTCATTATCAAAGCGTGGACCCTATACTATTATATTGTATCAACACAGGGGTGTGCTCAGTTACCAAGCAGCTTGCTATCGCTCACCAAGAGGCTTAAGAACTCCAGCAAGCACTCGTAATAAAACGGTTGACAAGGAACGGCTGGATAACAAGATAACAACAATGGATAACAAGCTGCTTGGTGACTGAACACATCATGGTCCTCCATTACATAGCAGGTCGGGTCCAATAATTCCGACTACAGAAGAGTTTCATCTTTTCCGGAATTGCGATTTTAAAACACACAGCTATATTCCAAGGCAGGTACACAACATCATTCTGGGTTACAGAGAGTTTCACCTTTTTGATAAATTGTGATTCGAAACGAATCAGGAGGAATACAAAGGAGAGAAAGAGAGAGAAAGAGAGAGAAAGAGAGAGAAAGAGAGAGAAAGAGAGAGAAAGAGAGAGAGAGAGAGAGAGAGATTTGGGGGAGAGACACATGGATGATGTACTTACTTTGATGATGACAGAGACTGAGAGTTTACCTGTCTGTCATTTATACCCCTGAAGGGAGTCACGTGCCTTGCACAGCTTGTGGGTCCGCAAGGTCCATTGTTCATTGGTCCGAAGTCATTATCACCTTGTCAATGGCATTTAAATGGGGTTTTGTCTTCCAAATGACAGTCCGGACAATTATGTGAATATTCGTATTCATTTTGCCTCCAGTTGTCGAGCCATTGATCCATCGGCTTCAAAACCAAACTGGCATGTGCATTTGCTCCCACCTGTGGGTTTTCAGTGATTTGTCGGTTTCAAAGATCTTTTGTTATTGTTCTCAAACATTGTTCAAATCCAAAGGGAAAATTGCATTTACAAACTCCCAGTCATTTTGCACTCACCCGAGTCCACAAACCTTCCCCCATCTCTCCGCCCCCCCACCCCTCGCCCACTCCCACCCCATCCCTCCCATCTCCTCCCCTGTGCCCACTCCCATCTTACCCCTACTCATACGCGCAGTGTTTCTCCATGTGTTTAACAAGCATTCTAATCCCCCATCCCATGATCTTCGTCTCCTTCTATCAAATTGGGGAATATAGAATCAGGAAAAGTAACCACTCCCACCCCACCACCAGCTCAAAGCGTCATGCCCCCCCCCCCCTCTTTCTGCCTCCAACTTCACCCGCATCGTCTCAATGGTCCCCTCTCAACCTCTGAAACCTTCCATCACACAGTCAAACCTTCCCACGCACCCCTAACTCACACAACCCTTCCCCTGCAACCCACACTCTCAAACCTTCCTCCACACCCCACACCCCACACTCTCAAACCTTCCTCCACACACCACACCCCACCAACTCAAACCTTCCTCCACACCCCACACACCACACACTCAAACCTTCCTCCACACCCCACACACTCAAACCTTCCCCCACACCCCACAGACACAATGTTTTCCCTGCACCACTAACTCACACAACCCTTCCCCTGCACCCCACACACTCAAACCTTCCTCCACACCCCACACACTCAAACCTTCCCCCACAGCCCACACCCCACAGACACAATGTTTTCCCTGCACCACTAACTCACACAACCCTTCCCCTGCACCCCACACACTCAAACCTTCATCCTCACACCACCCTCCCGCCCCAAAGCATCACCTTGCCCCCCACATAGTTTCATCCCTCCTCACCCCCCCCCCCCCCCATCTTGCATCATCCTAATGCATCCCCTGTCCCCCTATCCCTAACTGTATGGACCTCAAACATCCGAGGCCTCTGCTCTAATCCAACAGACCTTTCAATCCAGGCTGTTGCTGATAAACCAGACATCATCTGTTTAACAGAATCCTTCCTTCCACCAGACATCCTCGACTCCTTAGTATCTCTGCCCAGTTACTGTCTCCTCCATTTTTATAGGCATGAACCACACCCTGGCAGCGGAGTTGCACTTTACATAAATTTCTCAATTTATCACTGGCCTTGTACTGATCTTACATCTCCTAACTGCCAGATGTACCCCTGGCTGCAACTTCCCCTTCGCTCCAACCTCTTGCTCATCTGTGTGTTGTACCGTCCTCCCAACAGTGATGACTTTGTCTACATCTCTCCCAGACAACATGGAGAAACTTTTAACAATATGTGGCAATTTCAATTATCACCATGCAAACTGTCTGGTTGTTGGTACCTCTCTCACCAGTCATGCCACTTCAGCAAATAACCTATGTGACTCCACGAAACTGACTCGATCTGTGAACTTTCCAACCCGAATTCCTTCCAATGGCAGATCTTTCTGGACATAGTGATGACCAACTTTTCCACAAATGTCCTGCTCTTCCTCTGCTCCGATTGATTCATCTGCACATGTCTGTGAAAGTCAACATCTCCTTGGCTATTCTCAGATAACTGCCTCAATGGTGGTGAGTCTGGCATTTCACTCAGGCAGATCGACAGGGACTACAAGCAGCCATCAGTCTTCAAGACTGGTCTCCCATATTTACTGCTCCTAATGCTAACCAGCCTGGGAATTCTTCCACAGAAACCTGCTCTTTCACATACATAGATTCATCCCATCTCATCTTCAATTATCCCACCCTTCTTCCTGTCCATGGTACACTGAATCTTATAGTGAGACAGTTGCTCTGAAACAACTTGCCTTCTCTTCCTGGTGTTACAGTCTGTGACCTCTTCTCCACCCCCCACCTCAAGTTGGACCTATGTGGTCCGACCCAAGATTTGAATTGCTGATGTTACCGTCTGTATAGCCTCTTCTTCACCACCACGGTGTTTGGGTTGCCTTTGGAGACTGATGAGTTTAAATGCCCGTGATTGACCGGACAACAGGAAGAGAAAACCGGAGATCTGATGGCAGCCTGAGTTTTGTTTCTTGAGTTTTTGGTTCCTGTTCTGTTTTGGTGCATGGATCAAGCGTAGATCTGTGTTTCCGGGATACACACAGTGAAAGAAACATTTTGCTTAATCAGCTGAAAGGGAGTACTCAGTTTTCACTCCGGTTTCTTTCTTTCTTGTTGTTTGTCTTCTTTATTTCTTGTTTGTTTTCTTGTTTGTTTTCTTGTTTGTTTTCTTGCTTGTTTGTCCGGGTGATATCTCAGCCATTCTTTGTTTGGAAGCTGAAATTTTGGCACAATAGTGAGCAAGTGCTTTGGCAAAACCAGTATTTTTTGTTTTTTAATTAATCAATTAATTGATTGGTTATTTAATTATTATCGATTAATTAATTTTTATTATTTTAATTTTTTTGGGATACAGAATCGACGCTCATGTAAGAGCTAACACATTGAACATGAAAACATGCACAGACACATAAAACATACAATAAAGGGAGCGGGAGACAAGAGGGGGAGAGAGAGGGAAGCACACAAGCACAACAGTAGAGAACAGGGACATCGGTAGATCTGTGGATGGGGGAGGGCTGGGGAGGAAGGAGGGTTACACGGATTAATTACTTAATAAAAAAAATTCTACAGGTGGAGGTGCTTCTATGGTAAAATGTCGTGTCAATCAAGCCAACGGTTGCCGAGAAAATGAATTTTAAAAATGCAGACACGCCACATGTAGTTAATATCGAGCGCAGGGTATTTATTATCAATTAATTAAGAACTTATTGATTTCCTTTCTCATCTGGGCATTATCTCAGGCACCTTTTGAGTTAGGAAGGTGATATTTGGACATGACAATGACCAAGTGATTTGTCTGTAAAGACTATTTTTGATTTATTGATTAATGAATTAATCGATTAATCATTTAATTATTTGAGTAAAGACTTCCTTTTTTTTTTTTTAAGTTACAGATTCGGATGAAACGGTGGTGGTTTAGATATTATATTAGCCAATTGATTAATAATTTAATTATCTTACGATCACTATTTATTTATTTGTTTTCATTATGAATCACTTATTTATGTTCTTTCTCATCTGGGCAATATCTCAGGCACCTTTTGAGCTAGGGAGCTAATATTAAGACACGACAGTGACCAAGTGATTTGGCTATAAAGGATATTTTCGATTTATTGATTAATCAATTAATCGATTATTTATTGACAAGTCAATTAATCAGTTAATTATTTAATTTTTTCGATTAATTACTTATTTAATTAATTTTCAAAAAGTTACATCTTCAGATGATACACTGGTGGTTGAGGTATGTTATTAGTAAATTGATTAAGAAATTATTTTACAATTATTATTTATTGATTTTAATTATGCAATAATTAATAAATCAATTCTTGTACACCACTCCCTCCCAATGCTGTCTCTATGTGCTGCATGGCGGTATCGCCCGGCATCCAAGGTGCCCTGACAATGCCGCGCTGGAGGATGTTATTTATTTATTTGGCATGGGGCGGTATACTTTGAATGTATCTGTCCTCGTTATTATTATTTTTATTATTATTGTACCCTATTATTGTAATTATTGTAACCTGTTAACATTCTTTCAATTGAATAAAATTTTTAAATTGACTTATCCAGCCTATGGCTGTGAAAGTCTATTTTTGAAATAAGCTTATTATTATTATTATTATTATTATTATTATTATTATTATGTAATATACTCATATATTTAGGTGCTGAAACACATAATCAAATATTATTTGCTTAGTATGTATATATCTTGTGGCTGAGATCGTTAATAAAATCAGTGTTTGGACTTTTATTGTGCTCGGTATTTTTGCTTTGTGTAACAATGGAAGGCAAATCCGACCAAAGGCAATCTCGGTGCATTCCAAAAAGTCCATAACCATTTCCAAAAAGTGTGTGTCCACCTCAGGAGAGCCAGACAACAACATCTGTCCAACATCAAAATTGAACTTTCAAACGTGTCTCCCTCCTCAAACTTGTTAGCTCCTTGTTAAGTCTGTCTCTGGTGTAGCTCCCCTTCCATCCCTTCCTTTTCTTCAGATGTCACCACAGCCGACTCCACTTGTGAGAAGGCCGAATGCCTCAATTCTGTGTTTGCTCTAAAATCTTGTGTCCTCACTCTTGGTACCCGTCGTTCGCTGTCTTACCCAACTGCACCTGGCCTCTGTGAAGGTGAAGGTTCTTTCAACCCTCATAGTGGGGCGGCTTAGCCCAAATATTCAAAAGAATTGTGCATTTTGTGATACAAGCACCAAATTTGGCACAAATGTACATTAATATGTTGCGAACATTTTCAGATATTGGGCCACTTGAAATTCCGTAATTGTTTTTTTCAAATTTTTTCAAATTTCGTAATTTCAAATTTTTCGGGTGACACCGTCACAATTTCGGTCTTCGAGGCCGGCCGATATAGTGGGGCGGCTTAGCCCAAATATTCAAAAGCAAATTCGGATGACACGCAAATTCGTGAAGCGTTCTCTCTCTCTCTCTCTCTCTCTTTCACCCTGTCATTTGCGATAGGTCTTCTTCCATCTGCTATGAAATCTACCAGCTTACTTCAATCAATCTGGGTTACAAAGCTACCAGCTTACTTATCAGCTTACTTCAATCATCTCAGCAAGGCCATGGAATCCATCATGTCAGTTAATATGAAATTTTTTCCTTTTCCCCAACAACCTTATCTCAGATCACCAATTTGGTTACAGACCAGGTCCATCTTGGACATTCTGCTTTTACTCACTCAACAATGGATGGAGGCCCTCATTGTCACACAAGAGATCAGGGCCATCTCTCTGGATACATCTCATGCTTTTGTTACAGTCTGACATCCAAGGCCAACTCTACACATGGCTTACTCCACCCTCATAACCAATGTGTGGCGCTTAACATAATCCTTTCATCTCCTCTCCCTGCCAAGGCTGGAGTACCCCAAGGCAGTGTTCGGAGCCAAGTCACATTCCTGATCTTCATCACTGATCTAACAACTCTGACTCTGGAAAATACTCTTTATCTATTTGCTGATGACACCACTCTCTGCTGTGACGTCCCTCATCCTTCAAAAAGGAAGGCTGCGGCCTCTTCCCTCTCTTCAGACCATAAAAAAATCACAAGCCGGTCATACACTTGGAATATGTCTTTCAATCATGACGAATCCCACACTCTCACTCTCCGCAAGGATCGTCTAGCAACTCCTTCCACCTGCATCTACTTTCTTAACAATCCTCTTCAGGAAGTTCAGTCATTCAAACTCCTGGGCCTCACTATCAGCCATGATCTTTCTCGGGCAAACCATATTTCAAAGTTGGTCTTCAAAGGCAGTCGCTGAATGGGCATCCGCTGTAAGACAAAGTCCGTCCTTGGCACACTTGGATTCATATACACCTACAAGGCCTTCATCCGCAGCTTGATGGAGTACTGCTCTCCCCTCTCGGCTGTCTCCCCTGCTTCACAACTTACTCAGCTTGACGCTGTGGAAACCAAGACCTTCAAGATCATGGGAATCTCTCGCGATCAAGTTGAGTTTATGGGCTTATCACTCCACCATCGCAGACAAATCAGTGGTCCCTGTCTTCTGCTGCCTTCTTTCTTGTCTTGCACCCTCTTCCCTCTCCATGCTTTGTTCCCTCAACCCGCCAGGTGTCTGCAGGGCACACACGGTCCACCATCCCCTCCCCCCAACTCTGTCCCATCCTTAATCTCCCTCCCTCCACCTTCTGAAGTCCAACACTCTACCCCTCCCCCACCTCCCACTCATAAAAGTGAAAGGACATTCTTAAATCGATTATTATACATATTTAATATCGATCATGTCACCATAATCACCTAGTTTGAAGTTGTCTTAGTGACTTAGTTGAAACCTCCTTTTCATTACTCATTGGCTAACTCAGTATTCTGGTGTATTTTTGTGTTACTGACAATGTTGTCTTTTTACCAAGTTTGGTAAATAAAAAAAAGTAAACAAGTACAGGTACATTCAAAGTACAACGGCCCCATGCCAAATAAATAAATAACATACTCCAGCACGCGGCATTGCCGGGGCGAATGCGGTGCACGGCAATGACGCCGTGAAGAACATGGAGATAGAATTGGAAGGGAGAGGTGTACAATAATTCATTGATTAATTACATAGTTGAAATAAATAAATAATAATGGTAAAATAATTAATTTCTTAATCAATTGGCTAATAACATACCGAAACCACCAGTGTTTCATCCGAATCTGTAACTTTAAAAAAAAAAAATTAAAGTTAATTAATCAAAAAAATTAAACAGTCAATGGATTAATTGATTAATCAATAAATCAAAAATACCCTTTACAGCCAAATCACATGTCACTGTCACGTCCAAATATCAGCTACCTAACTCAAAAGGTGCCTGAGATATTGCCCAGATGAGAAAGAAAATAAATAAATGATTAATAATAAAAATAAATAAATAATCATAAAATAATTATTTTCTTAATCAATTGGCTAATAGCATACCTAAACCACCACCGTTTCATCCGAATCTGTAAGTTAAAAAAAAAAATTAAGTGATTAATCGAATAATTAAATAATTAATCGATTAATTGATTAATCAATAAATCAAAAATATTCTTCATAGCCAAATCGTTTGGTCACTGTCGTGCCTAAATATCAGCTTCCTTGCTCAAAACATGATATTGATATATTGCCCAAATCAGAAAGAAAAATAAAGAAATGATTAATAATGAAAATAAATAAATAATCATAAAATAATTATTTTCTTAATCAATTGGCATACCAAAACCACCACCGTTTCATCTGAATTTGTAACTTTTTGAAAATTAATTAATTACACAATTAATCGGATAATTAAATAATTAATCGATGAATTGATTAATCAATGAATCAAAAATACCCTTTACAGCCAAATCACTTGGTCATTGGCATGTTCAAATATCAACTTCTTAGCTCAAAACATCGCTGAGATATCACTCGGACAAACAAACAAACAAACAAACAAGTGCAGATACATTCAAAGTTCACCGCCCCCTGCCAAATAAATAAATAACATCCTCCAGCACGTGGCAGTGCCGGGGCACCTTCAGCACCGGCGATACCGCCGTGCAGCACATGGAAACCGTATTGGAGGGAGAGATGTACAATACTTCATTGATTAACTGCATAATTAAAATCAATAAATAATATTCATAAAATTTCATGTGGAGGCAACCTAATAATTTTTTAATCAATCCTCAACCACCAGTGTTTCATCTGAAGTTGTAACTTTTTGAAAGTTAATTAAATAAGTCATTAATCAAAAAAATCAAATAATTAATTGATTAATCAACAAATAATAATTAATCGATTAATGGATTAATCAATAAATCAAAAGTATCCTTTATAGCCACATCACTACATCACTGTCGTGTCTAAACATTAGCTTCCTAGCTGAAAAGGTGCCTGGGATATCGCTCAGTTGAGAAAGGAAATAAATAAGTACGTAATTAATCCATAATAATAAGTAATTAAGCAATGAATTGATTAATCAAAGAACAAAAAATGCCCTTTTTTGCCACAAAGCATGTGCTCACTATTGTGCCAAAATTTCAGCTTCCGAGCTCAAAGGATGGCTGAGATATCGCCCGGACAAACAAACAAACAATTAAGAAACAGGAGTGAAAACTGAGTACTCCCTTTTAGCACGCGTCATCGCCAGGCTCCCCCTCGGTGCCAGGAGATGATGTCATGCAGCGCTTGGAGATGGAATAGCAAAGGAGCGGTGTACAATTACAAACAACAACCTTCCATTGTATCGCCAAAAGGACAGGTTGGAGTTTATTTTATTCAAGACTTCAAATATTAATCATGACTATTTTCTTTCTTCTGCATGGGTTGTCATCAAAACGTACCTTTCTTTAATGATAGACAAAGCATTCAATTTGTACATGTGCATAAACTCAGCAATCCTATTGATTGTACAAAAAGTTTCTTTGGGCAATGTATAGTAGATCGCTGCCTCGAAAGCTCTCGAAAACAAGATGGTATTCATAGAATACTTACCGTGCGCACTGCGCAGTCAACTTGTTGAAAGCCAACTCTTCTGTTTTTGAACATTTTTTTCTTTGATCAAACATAACTGCCAGACCACGTGAGCGATGACATCACAAATTTATATTCTCTAATATAATTGTTGCATAGATCACGCTCAATACATTTAAAACTGATCAGACTAAGCGTTGTCCCTGTCGAATTATGATGTCATAGTTATGGCACCAATGACGTCATTGTTAACAACACCTATTCACCATATGGAGTTCTTTACAATGAGCCATGTTTCAATTTCTTCCATGAAGCGGTTTTGGAGATATAGAGGTGCAACTTTTTTCGGTTTTTCCAAGATGGCACCTGTTACCACATGACCTATGACGTCATGATTATCATTAAAATATTCTACAGGAGGAGGCGCTCCTATGGTGAAAATTGCGTGGCAATCAGACCAACAGTTGCTGAGAAAAAAAATTCACAATGATCGGATAAGTGTTGTACTTGTCGAATTATGACGTCATAACAAAGGCACCGATGACATCATCATTCACATATATTGTTCCCTAAGGGCAGTACTTGACAATGAGCCATGTTGAAATTTTTTCCATTGAGCGGTTTGGGAGATATAGAGGTGTAACGTTTTTCCAAGATGGCGTCCGTACCACGTGACCTATGACATCATAATTATGAATACAAAAATTACACAGGTGGAGGCGCTTCTATGGTAAAATTTCGTGTCAATCGGACTAACAGTTGCTGAGAAAATGAATTTTTAAAATGCAGACACGTACGGCACACACACGTACGGCACACACACGTACGGCACACGGCACATGGCACACATATGCACCTGAATGCTTAACCCTGCTTTTCGCTTCGCGAGCGCAGGGTAACTAGAAGACACTCTTCGACGTCATGACGTCGACTGATATGCCTCCGCCCACATAATTATATCATTATAATACTTGTATCAAGTTTGATTTAAATCCATTCGGCTGTGCCCAAGTTAGCACTTTTTTTTTTTACCAGACATGACCTCTGACCTTTGACCTATTGACCCCAACATTTAATCAGTTCATGTTTACATCATTATAGGCTACATACCTGCACCAAGTTTAATTTAAATCCCTTCAGGTGTTCGCAAGTTCTCAAGTTATAGACCTATTACAGACTTTGACCGTTAACGTTTGACCTCTTGAACCCAAAATCTAATCAGTTAATTTTTACATCATTATACATACCTCTACCAAGTTTGAATTAGATCACTTCAGCCATTCTCGAGTTATAGACCTATTACAGACTTTGCCCTCTTGACCCCAAATTCTAATCGTTTAATCTTTACATCATTATACATACCGTACCAAATTTGAATTACATCCCTTCAGCCATTCTCAAGTTAAAGACCTATTACAGATTTGACCTTTGACCCAAAAATCGAATCACTTAATCTTTACAATATTATACATACCTGTACCAAGTTTGAATTAGATCACTTCAGCCGTTCTCAAGTTATAGACCTATTACAGATTTGACCTTTGACCTTTGGCCACAAAATCTTATCACTTAATATTTACATCATTATACATGAAAATAGGGCAAAATGCAGAAGATTGTCTTGGGGACCGCAAGGCTAACCCCCGCTCTTGCAGGGAAAATGGCCTTAAAATGCTTGTTGTTGTGTTGTATGCCTGTACATGCCTGTACTAGCCTGGTGTTGGTTTAGCGGTTTAGGGTGCCATATTGGGATCCTAGGATCCTGGGTTTGAATCCCGGTCGATCGCTGAATTAACGCCAGGGGGGTTGACTCAGTCTGTCATCCTTCCGTGGTCGGCAAATTGAGTACCAGTTCACTGGTAATTCCCTGTGTCGCAAGAGGCGAATAACAGGGTTGGTGGCAGGAAGGGCATCCGGCCATAAAACATTGCTTCAAAAAGGGGACCATGGTGCCTGAAAAAGGCCAACCCCTGCTCTGTGGGGAAAAATTGCCTCGAAAGGTGGTTCTATACATGCCTGTACAAAGTTTGAATTAGATCACTTCAGTTGTTCTCAAGTTATAGACCGATTACAGACTTTGACCTTTCACCTTTGACCTCTTGGCACCAAAATCGAACAAGTTCATCTTTACATCATTCTACATAATTGCACCAAATTTGGTCAGAATCCCATCACTGGTTCACAAGTTATTGCGGTAACAGTATTTCTTTTACCAAATATGACCTCTGACCTTTGCCCTTTGACGTCGTGACCCCAAAATCACTAATCACTAATCACTAATCACTTCATCGTTACCTCATTATACATACCTGTGCCAAGTTTGACAAAGATCCCTTCAGCGTTCTCAAGTTATCGCGGCAACGAATACCTATCAAGGACGTTCAGACGGACGGACAGCCGGACGGACAACCTGAAAACATAATACCTCTGGCTACTTCGTCGGCGGACGCATAAAAACATGCATTGCCATACCTCATTTTCTCTGGCTAGGTTGTAATGAAATCGTGCCTTTCTTTTCTCAAAACCTACGGTAACTTTATATCATGACAGTAGACTAATTGTTGTCTTCCAATGTACACCAAAGGCCTGAAGCCTAAGCCTTAGGCCTGAAGTTTGAGGCCTACAAGTATACTTCTGGCCTTTTCCGCACGCGCCAAAGACAATCCCACCAAGGTTCGAAAAACGCCTCGGAGTTAAAGCTCGTTTTGTTCATTCGTCCTCTTGGAGTGGTGTTAACCCCAGGGATGCGACAATATATATTGTTGCGAATATGGAATTTGGCCTCCATATCCGCTTGTAAATATTCCCCTATTTCTCCAATACTCCCCAACTTTCCCCAATCCCCCATTCCCTAGTCCCATTGCATGTAAATAACACTCAGTAGAGCCGACCTTCCCCTTATTCCCCCATTAAATGTCGTGCCCAGGTCCACCGCACCACACGTAGACAACTTTCGGACATCTTGCTAGTTATTCTTAATCTATGTCAGTTAAGGCCTCGTTTCCATTAATTATGACTCTTCGTTGCACCAGAATGTGATTATATGGCATCAGTAGTGAGTTTAGGACCTTTCCCATACCTCCTCCCATCTTCTTCCCCGTCTACAACAACAGAGGGGCACGGCGCTGCGCGGGGGGGAGTGTGCGTCCTCCCACCGCCTCGGTTCGCCGCCATCGACAATGCGCTCCAGACGATGCGCTCCAGACCATGCGCTCCACGGGGTTACCACGAAGGGGCTCCTTGTCAGCTCCTCGTCAAGGGCGGAGCCTGGTAAACCCCCCCGCACGCACCCAATGAGAAGCAACGTGCCGATTCCACGAGGCGGAGCTAACGAGCCGAGGGCGTGTCACTCCCCGCCGGATATACGCGGCCACGTAGCGGACGTGACGTCAGATGCGCCCCCAGCTGGAGAAAGAACGTTGCCTTGCCTACGACCGCTGAGAGGAAGAGAACCCGCCTGAGAAAGAACGTCACCTCTGAGCGCTGCGACGAGACCTCCCCGCATCTCTGGACCGGACCGGGTCGATTCTAACCTTTGAGCACAGGTGCACCTGGAGCCATCGCTACCCGCCTGTCCTTTCCATCAACCCCCGTGTGAGTCAGCCGTTGTCCCGTTTGCCTGTCGTCTGTTGGGGAATAATATAAGATTGTGTCTAAGTGCTTGTCTTTCTATGTTGTACCTCTAGCCCCTGTAATCTAACCTTTTCCGTAACGAATATAATCTCCTCCGGAGGTCTTGAGAACCGTATCCCTGGTGTCGTCATTTTATAACCCAGCCGGGTGTCTTCTTTTTCTTATTGAGCCAGCGTGGCGCGGCTTCGTCAACGTCGAGTATAATCGGTAACTTGTGCAGACGTGGTCATACCAAAACCGCTCGGTAAACCAACATCTAAGCCACGTCTGTAACAATTGGTAGTCAGGAGATGGGATTCGAACCTGGGACTAAATTTATTTAGCCCAAATTTTGGACACCAATTGTGTTAGTACAGTAACAATTGGTGTCGAGGAGTGAGATTCGGACCCGGGACTAAATTAGTTAGGCCCAAATTTTGGGAGGGAAAATCGAGCCGGAGCGCGTACGGCGCTCGACCAAATCGATCCGGAGCGCGGTACCGCGGTTACTGCGCTCGACGAAATTATAACGGCGAAATTTCGAATTTGTGTTACGAAACTCGAATTTTGAAAGTCGCGCCATGGCGGATCAAGACGGCTGGGGTCCGGTAGGGGAGAGTGAAGCAGGGTCGGTCCAGGACCAAATTGAGGGACATGAGGGACATGAGGAGAGCGAAACAGCGAGGGTAGCAGGCACGCAAAATGGCGCCTCGCAAGAGCGCGCGGTAGCCGAGCCCGCTGTATCAACGGGCTTTAACATGCAGCCGATTGACATACAGGCCCTCATTGCGCAGCTACAGGCAGCTGTACAGATGAGTATGGGGAGCCAAATTGAGCGATTGGGTGAGCGGTTGGGGAACCGGATGGATGCTCAGAGTGAGCAATTGGGGGTAATGGGGAACCGGATGGATGCTCAGAGTGAGCAAATGAGGGTTGATAGTGGGCGATTAGAGGGCCAAATGGGGGTAATGAGGGACGAAGCGAGGGGTACTGGGGAGGAGTTAGACAACGGGATAAAAGAAGTGAAAAATGGGTTAATGGGGGTAGAAAATAGAATGGCTGCCCAGGAGAATCAGATAGAGGGAGTGAAAAATGGGTTAGAGGGGTTAGAAAACAGTATGGAAGGCAAATTGAGGGACATGAGGGACCAAGCGGAAAGGGAAGTTAAACAAATGGAGCAGCAGATAGAGGGGGTCAGAATGGGGGTAGAAACCAAACTGGATGCTCACAGGGAGGAAATGGAGCAGATGAGGGTGGCATCTGGGCAGGAGATGCAAGTGATGGGAGAGGAGATCAGAGGAGGAGTGAGTGAGGAGGTCGGAGGAGTGCGCGAGGAGGTGAGGCACTGTAAGGAGCGCATGGAGAAAGAGGTGAGAAAGGGGACTGTAAAATTGCAAGGTGGCATAGAGGACCTGACGCAGGAGGTGGAGCAGCTGACGGTGGGACAGACGGAGTTAGTGGAGCAGGTTCAAAGGAACACTGCGGTATTAGGAGGTTTAAAGGCGACACAGAAAGAACTAAAAGATGACTTGGTAGCGACGAAGAGGGAATGTCAGATGGTACGTGAGGGACTGACAACGAGGTTGGACGAGGTGATAGAGGTAATGGAGACGAAGGACCGGCAGGTGAGGACGCACATGGAAACGGTCAAGGTAGCCTTGGAGGACGAGCTTGAGGAGACGTACCGGGGAATAAAAGAGGTGAGGCACAAATTAGAAGAAGTGGAAGAAGGGGTGAGCGAAATTAAGAAGCGACGGAGAGGGGATAACAAAGAGATAAAAGAGGAGATAAAAGAATTGGTCCAAAGTCTGTGTTTGGATCGTGATGTGCTCGTTAACCGGATGAGGGATTCGCAGGTGATGGAGGAGAAGCGAAGAGGAAGAGGACCCGGTGTAAGTGGTGACCAATATGGTCGTGCGTATGATGCGCCAGGTGATTTAAGAGGCTTGGGGGTCGAGATAGACCCGGGTGTTCGTGAGAGGCCGTTGGTGAAGTGTGCGACAGGTCTGGTGTGCGAAAATGGAGGTGTGCAAGAAAGTCCGACTCTGGGGTGTGTGAGGAAAAAGTGCGTGCCAAGGAGTGAGTGTGCTGGCGAGAGTGAGTCGGTCGTAGCGTGTGTGCGAGGGAGCACGTGGAAGCGCGGTGTGGTGAGTGTTGCAGAGGGTGTGACGGGAGAGTGTGCGCAGGAGTGTGCGCGAGAAAGGTGTGTGACGGACAGGTGCATGAGGAAAGAGTGCGCTGTCAGAAGTAAGGAAGAGTGTCCACCTGTGGTGAGTGTTACAGAGGGTGTAACGGGAGAGTGTGCGCGAGAAAGGTGTGTGACGGACAGGTGCATGAGGAAAGAGTGCGCTGTCAGAAGTAAGGAAGAGTGTCCACCTGTGGTGAGTGTTACAGAGGGTGTAACGGGAGAGTGTGCGCGAGAAAGGTGTGTGACGGACAGGTGCATGGGGAAAGAGTGTGCTGTCAAGAGTAAGGGTGAGTGCGCTGTCAGGAATGGAGGTGAAAGTAGTGAGAGTGACATGGAGCGTGAGTTAGTTGTGACAGGTGAGCGAGGATGTACACCTGGGATGGAAGGATGCACACCTGGAATGGTAGAGCGTGAGTGGGAATGCACGCTGGAGTTGGTGGTGAGGCACGTGGTTGGGTGTGCGAATGAGGGCACACCTGTGATTGTCACAGAGGAGGTGACAGAGGAGGGGGCGCGAAGCGGTGTATTGGTGAGGTGTGCGACCAACGAATGTGTGCCAAAGTGTTCGGTGGTCAGGTGTGTGACCAAGGCTGTGAGTGGAATGGGTGTACCGAGGTGTGTAAGGAAAGGTACGAGGAGCATGGAAACGGCTGGATGTGTGAGCAAGGAACGGGCTGCGGGGTGTAAGCGTCCAGGTGAAGCATCGACGTTAGATGGGGTAGAGTTGAGAACGACTTATAGCCGAATCGGGCCCTCGGTGCGTGCTGGGCCTCGCTTTGAACGGCCGCGTCCGTGCTCCACTAGGGGGAGCGGGCAGCCCGATAGGAAGGGTCGTTATGGCGACCACGTTTTGTTGAGACGTGCCGGCAGGTCGAGATCGGGACATTGGATGGCTCCGCGCCGAGGTGATGCGTGGGATCTCGGCCCGGGTAAGCCCCCGTCCCTGCACCGAGTGCCGGACGCATTCAGCCGCTGGCACAAAACAACCAGCATCCATTGCTTGGCTTTACGAAGCCGGGCTTTGGACAGGGATTGGCGCACCGAGAGGTATTAGTGAGTCGACTGGGTGATGAGGTTAGTGTTTTGGACCCAAAATTAGAGAAAAACAAAATTTGATGATTGGCAAGGGATTGGCAGTAGTGATTGGCAGATGATGGGCAGTGATTGGCAAATTTTTAATTTGTTGAAATTTGATGTGCAAAATTGGTAGTGAGAGACCCCCGATGTGGTGGGGTGGCATCCCTGCCACCCTTCCCATGGTGGGGGCAAAGGAGCAATAGCTTATGTGGTGTATGGCAGTGAAAACTAGCCCGGGTGGGTTAGGATATTGTGTGTAGGGATCTAGAAGATGACATTAGGTGACGTTAAGGTTAGTTAGTGACTGATACCTGTAGTGGGGACGCAGGTAGTTTAGTGTGGATGATAATGACGTGGGAGCGCAATAGTTTAAAGGGACGACTGGGACGCGCAAGTTTCAGAAGGGAGTAGTTAGCTGAAATGATGCCATGATGTGAGCATTGAACAGGTGTGATTGCACAGGTGTGCAACTGGACGGGTGTGTGGAGCAGTGTGTGAGTAGTGAGTGTTGTAGATCAGCGCGAATGCGCTTGGGGAGAGAAGGGTGCAGGTGGCACCAGGTGTGAGAGCACAGGTGTGCAAGTACAGGTGTGTGGAGAGAGTTGGAGTAAGTGGTACGGAGTGGTGTGCATGGTGCGAAGGTGTGAATGGGGGAAGAGTGGACCCCCATCGCGGATACCCGGGGCGGGTAGTGTAAGTGTTAGGTAGAGGGTACAGGTAAATTGTGGTTGGATATTGGCATTTGTGGTGCGGTTGCAGAATGGTGTTGTGGATGGGTGCATTAGTGTTGTGGAAATGGCTGGGCGTGTAGCCTGTTAGTGTGTGTAGTTGGTTGGGCACTCCACCACTGTGAGGATGTCGGCCAGGTGAGGCCGCAGGTGGGCTCTGGGAGCCGGTAGTTGTGAGTGGGTGCCTGAGGATCCCGGGTGTGGATCGGGTAGCCCAGTGCCAGAGAGGGCACCGAGTGGGGAGAGCGCCAGAGGGCCTGCCCCAGTTAGTTAGGTTAGGGTAAGGAGCAGGTAAGCTCGGAGGCAACCGCAGTGGTGGAGGTGTGCAGGTGGGTAGACCCACTGGGAGAGGTACACGCCACAGCCCAGAAATTGTGCGAGGGCACCGGGAGATGAATCGGGGGAGTGAGACCCCAAATTGAAAAGCACCACAGTTTGGCCAATGGGAATTGGTTTTTAGAACCCATAGTGTAAGAGGGCCAATGGTTTGGCCGGAGAAAGACCCCGGGTAGTGTAAAGTTGTTAAAGTCATTTAGGAAATAGTTAGGATTGAAGAACCTGTCGCACCATACGCAGCCACTTGCCTGTGGTGATGATGATGACTCCACACCTGTGTTTTCTTTGTTTTGTTGCAGGAGATGAATCGCTGTGTGGATTTGTGAGACGCATCACGACGTGGATGAGACATTGGGGTGATTCCATCTCTCCCTCCCTAGGAGGGACTGATGATGAATTGGTAATGGCAAATTATGATGTTGAATTGGTAATGGCAAATTATGATGTTGAGTTGGAGATGGCAAATTTTGATGAGAGTTGAAAATGGCAAATTTGATTGGTTAGGAGGGAGAGAAGACGAATTTGGTATATGGGAGGAACGGGGAAGACAGTAGGGATGTTTGTTGATTTGTAAAGTAGATGTTTATGGGTAGTGTTGTGTTTGGTGGATACAGTAAGGGGTAAGGGAGGGGCCATGTAGGTTACCTGGTGGGGGGGGGGGGCGTACGATAGGAACGTACCTGTCTCACCTGGTTCCCATGTGCCCCCAGTGTGCATCACCTTACATTGCGTGCACTTTTGCGCCCTTACCACCTTACTCACTTGTCTGCTTCTTTTGTCTCCCACCTCTGAGGATCTGGCTTTGGGGAAGAGAGAGAGGAGAGAGAGGTGCTGGCTGCGCAGTTGTGGGCCTGCACTTTCACTGTTTGCTGCCGGGATCGATACACCATATGGACCGCAATGTTTGTGGCCACCCACAATGGACCGCAGTTCGTTTGCGGCCAAGCACCACCCGGGGATGGACCTATGGGTCAACGTGGCACCTATGCCATACAGGTGAACCACTTTTAGTTAACACCAAGTGCACCACAAGAAGAGCAAGAGACACCTGCAGGGTTAGGGGTTGTCGCATTTATTTTTAATCATTGAACAATGGTGACTGCACCGATTGGTGGTGGGGTGGTGCTTTTGATGCTGGGATGGGGTGCTCTGCACGTTATTAAAGGCCGTCGGCCACAGAGCACTCGTGGGTTGGTGTATCGATGCTGGCAAGCGCGCTCTCTCTATGCATAACATCTGCATGTGTTCCTCCAAAAACAGGTCCTGGATCGTAGTGTAGATATCAGCGTAATCTTGTAAATAATGCTCCCTACCGGCTGTATGTTTAGTTTGCGAATTCTTTCCGGATTCGGTTATCCTGTGGGTGTGTTTCTGTGAGGAGAAGGGTGCAACGTCGCAGGGGGACATATTTACTAATTTGTGAATATCTGTAAAACTGTCGCACTCAGGGTAGAGTTAATAGTAGAGGGAACTACATTGCGTGCCACACTAAAGTAGGTAAAAATTTATCGGGTCGGGACGCCCCGAGGGTAGAGAAGGGTGCAATGTTGCGAATATGGAATTTGGCCTCCATATCCGCTTGTAAATATTCCCCTATTTCTCCAATACTCCCCAACTTTCCCCAATCCCCCATTCCCTAGTCCCATTGCATGTAAATAACACTCAGTAGAGCCGACCTTCCCCTTATTCCCCCATTAAATGTCGTGCCCAGGTCCACCGCACCACACGTAGACAACTTTCGGACATCTTGCTAGTTATTCTTAATCTATGTCAGTTAAGGCCTCGTTTCCATTAATTATGACTCTTCGTTGCACCAGAATGTGATTATATGGCATCAGTAGTGAGTTTAGGACCTTTCCCATACCTCCTCCCATCTTCTTCCCCGTCTACAACAACAGAGGGGCACGGCGCTGCGCGGGGGGGAGTGTGCGTCCTCCCACCGGCTCGGTTCGCCGCCATCGACAATGCGCTCCAGACGATGCGCTCCAGACCATGCGCTCCACGGGGTTACCACGAAGGGGCTCCTTGTCAGCTCCTCGTCAAGGGCGGAGCCTGGTAAACCCCCCCGCACGCACCCAATGAGAAGCAACGTGCCGATTCCACGAGGCGGAGCTAACGAGCCGAGGGCGTGTCACTCCCCGCCGGATATACGCGGCCACGTAGCGGACGTGACGTCAGATGCGCCCCCAGCTGGAGAAAGAACGTTGCCTTGCCTACGACCGCTGAGAGGAAGAGAACCCGCCTGAGAAAGAACGTCACCTCTGAGCGCTGCGACGAGACCTCCCCGCATCTCTGGACCGGACCGGGTCGATTCTAACCTTTGAGCACAGGTGCACCTGGAGCCATCGCTACCCGCCTGTCCTTTCCATCAACCCCCGTGTGAGTCAGCCGTTGTCCCGTTTGCCTGTCGTCTGTTGGGGAATAATATAAGATTGTGTCTAAGTGCTTGTCTTTCTATGTTGTACCTCTAGCCCCTGTAATCTAACCTTTTCCGTAACGAATATAATCTCCTCCGGAGGTCTTGAGAACCGTATCCCTGGTGTCGTCATTTTATAACCCAGCCGGGTGTCTTCTTTTTCTTATTGAGCCAGCGTGGCGCGGCTTCGTCAACGTCGAGTATAATCGGTAACTTGTGCAGACGTGGTCATACCAAAACCGCTCGGTAAACCAACATCTAAGCCACGTCCGTAACAATATATATATACGTATATATATATATGCTTGTTCGGCTTAAGTACACCCAACCCATCTAGTTGGTCTTTCATGTGCTAAGAAATGAATGTGATATGAAATTGTAACATTTAAAATTGACACTATCAACCCATTTTATGTAACAATTCACGTTAAGGGTTTGGTCATCGTACTAAAATACGCCATTTGGTGTCTGTCTGTCTGTTGAATTTTTGACCCCAATACATACTGTCGTTACTTATCCAATCTCAACCAAACTTGACAGGATGATGAAGGGTTACACAATGAAGGTTGTAGCGCATTAATTCGCCCCCTTCCCCAAAGGGGTTTTCCGCAGCGAGCAGGCTTTCCCCACCATTTCTGTCAATGGGGTTGCGTGTTGAGGTGTATATCGATGTTAAGTTAGCTTTATTGTGGCGTTTTTCAAGGCCGCTTCTAATAACAAAATTAACGACAGTAGCATAATATTAATGTTATTACAAAACAATATTAATACCAATAATATCCCACCTCCCCAAGGGTTTTTTCCTCCTTGAACAAACGTCGAGTCAATGTTTGTAAATAGCTTATCATGGCGTTACCGTGGGAGCAACGGCCCAACAAGCTCCACCAGAAGTAAAAATATTATAAACCAAAAACACGTATGATTAACTTTTTAAACAGTCGCTAATGCTATTTATAACACTAAATAAAGAAATTTGGAGGAATCCCGACATCACTCAATGCTTATCACGTTTCGCCGAACGCACCCGATCCGAGATCTACTGTAGTCTGTATACCCAACAAGGATTAATAACACCATCACGTTCGTCCAAGACGTTTATGTGGTGTTTTTCCAAAGCTACTTCTCATTACAAAGGTAATAACAACAGTTATGATGATGGAATAATATTAATGATATATTTTCAATGACCTGATGTAACATGTTCTGATATCATGCATGTTCTGATCCTTTCAATGACCTGATCAAACATGTTATTATATAATGCATGATCTGATCCTTTCAATAACCTGATCTAACATGTTATGATGTCATACACAGTCTGATCCTTTCAATGACCTGATATAACATGTTATGATATGCATCTTCTGATCCTTTCAATGATCTGATATAACATGTTATGATATCATGCATGTTCTGATCCTTTCAATGACCTGATCTAACATGTTACAATATCATGCATGATCTGATCCTTTCAATAACCTGACCTAACATGTTATAATATCATGCATGTTCTGATCCTTTCAATGACCTGATCTAACATATTATATTGTCATGCATGATCTGATCCTTTCAGTAACCTGCTCTAACATGTTTTATATCATGCATGTTTTGAACCTTTCAATGACCTGATCTAACATGTTTAATATCATGCATGATCTGATCCTTTCAATAACCTGTTCTAACATGTTATAATATCATGCATGCTCTGATCCTTTCAATGACCTGATCTAATATATTATATTGTCATGCATGATCTGATCCTTTCAGTAACCTGCTCTAACATGTTTTATATCATGCATGTTTTGAACCTTTCAATGACCTGATCTAACATGTTTAATATCATACATGATTTGATCCTTTGAATAACCTGTTCTAACATGTTATAATATCATGCATGCTCTGATCCTTTCAATGACCTGATCTAATATATTATATTGTCATGCATGATCTGATCCTTTCAGTAACCTGCTCTAACATGTTTTATATCATGCATGTTTTGATCCTTTCAATGACCTGATCTAACATGTTTAATATCATGCATGATCTGATCCTTTCAATAACCTGATCTAACATGTTACAATATCATGCATGATCTGATCCTTTCAATAAACTGATCTAACATATTATGTCATACACGGTCTGATCCTTTCAATGACCTGATATAACATGTTATGATATCATGCATGTTCTGGTCCTTTCAATAACCTGATCTAACATGTTATAATATCATGCATGATCTGATCCTTTCAATAACCTGATCTAACATGTTATAATATCATGCATGTTCTGATCCTTTCAATGAGCTGATCTAACATGTTTAATATCATAATAATAAGGATCATAACATGACTCCCTAAGCGGCTCCTGTAGTAAAAGGGGGTACTAGTCGTTTAAAACACGTTATAATAAGTTTTTTTTAAAGCGTAACTATATTTTTTAATGTTTAGCTATTTAGTTTTCATCTCATCTAACTAGAGAGTTCATAGAACACCTTACCCCATGTAGTCTTGAGAAAAGGACATGGGTGGAGTTTGTGAGAGATAAATTTGATTGGCTGAGATGATGTAAAATGTTGTAACATTTTGTCCAAGTACCATGAAATGGAAGGTACCAAGAAGTTGATTTGTGTTCCTCAGTGTTCAGGTACATAATTCATTTGTAATAAAATGAAGATTTTAGAGATTGTAGAAAAAAAAAATTCTGAAAATTTACCGCTGTTGATGCAGCATCTTTTACACCACCTTATTTAACGTGCTTCGTGCCTGTTGTTTGTGTCCTTTATGACGTCCTTAAAAACAGTAAGTTTCCTGTTTGGAATGATATTTAAATTTCACTTGATTGTCAGACAGACAGACAGACTAAACAAATTATCCCACTCCTCTGTGCGCATGCACGGTCGGGATGAGATTCCGTACATTTATCCAACTTCAGAGCCGAAGTACTGCTAAAGTGCGAGTTCGTTTTCCGATTTGTGTGCAAAATAGAAAATTCAATTGAAATTAAGTAGTTCCTGAGTCATAAACAGACGTTTGTAGACAGACAGACAGCCAGACAGACAGACAGACAGACAAACAGACAAAGTGAACCAATTGCAAAATGAGTAGCAGCTTACTGGTAACGAGGGCACTCACTGCATATGCAGGACAGCCATGCTTCTCGGAATGATACAACCAGCAGCCACGGGCTGCACACGAAACAACGACCGTGCTTCCGCTTCGCGCACGTGGGGTTAATTAATTAATATTTGTGCTGGGTCGTGTGGTATTTAGATAATTTCCAATTATGTTGTTTTCATGATATTTAACAGTTTTGATTGTGTTGGCATTGGGATTATATTTATTTATATGATGCCCATGGCATGTACAAACATTACAAAACATTGTTATGAAAATGGTTAATTTTCATACTTGTGTACGAGTCATACTAGCTTTCATAGTCATACTTCCTACTTATTTTCCATTTTTAAATCCTACGACTAAACTTTCCCTTTATCATTTGCTTCAATATGTACACAATAACTACAACTACTACGACAACTACAGCTACAACTACAACTACTACTACAACTACTACTACAACAACTACTACTACTACTACTACTACAACAACTACTACTACAACGAGAACAACTACTACTACAACAACTACTACAACAACAACAACTACTGCTACTACTACTACAACAACAACAACTACTACTACAACAACAACAACAACAACTACTACTACAACTACTAAAACTACAACAACTACTACTACTTCTACAACTACGACTACAACTACTATTACTACTACTACAACTACAACAACTACTACTACAACTACTACGACTACTATTACTACTACTACAACTACTACTACTACTACAACTACTACTACAACTACTACGACAACTACTATTACTACTACTACAACTACAACTACTACTACTACTACAACTACCACTACTACAACTGCCACTACTACAACAACTACTACTACTACAACTACTACTACTACGCCACGCCATTTTGCTGCTCCCCAAGCTGTGCTACCTTTAGACATTTCCTCCTCATCCTCCTCCGTTTTCTTTTGTATTTTTGTTTTGGTTATCTGGACCGAGTTGGTTCATTTTCTTCCTTTATTTTGACGTTCCGTTTGATTTAAATCGTCCTTTTGGTTTCAGGCCTAGCCGCGGTGTGCGGCCGCGCCCGTCTGGGACTAGTTACACTTTATTGCGGCGATATCGTTAAAGTACTTAGCGACCCTTTTGTTCTTTGGTTTAATCATCGTCAGTGTGCTGAAGTTGCACACTGTGGTGAGCGGGTGTGAGAGTGAGCGTTATTTGATGAATAACGTGTTTTTGTTACCTTGGTTCGGAGAGGACAATTAATTATTTTTGAATCACGCCGATGCATATAATGAATGGTCTGATGTCGCTGCGGCCACTTCTGGTGCAGGTGTGGGGAAAAAAGCACGCCCGTTTCAGTCTTTGACAAGAAAACATGGCGTGAGATGCGAGTTGGGACAAACTACCCAAATGGAAGCGTATGTGAGCGCAATGTCCATTGTGGTAGGTTCATCAGTAATAGTTGCGGCCTCTAAAATGTATGGAAGAGCTGTGTTCTTCCTTAAATCCGAGGCTGCAGCGAATAAAGTGATAGAGAAAGACATTGTTGTAGGAGGGTTGTTTGTGCAAGTAGAACCACTTTCGAGCCTTGGAACACCAATGATGCTCTCTAACATGCCTCCCTTTATTTTCTGATCATGTGGCTGTGCCATTCTTGGAGCGATTGGGGGTGCTAAGATCACACATTAGGCCTGGGCCTCTTGGATGTCGTCAGCCTCCACTACGTCATATCTTGTCTTTTAAAAGACAAGTTTCCATTGAACTGTACAATGACACGGAATTGGAGGGATCCTTTGTTATTCCGTTTGAAGGCAAGAATTATAAGGTTGAAGGAGCTGGGCTCCAACGCGAGTTGAAAGAATTGACGCGACCAAAGATGGAAATTCGTCCGAGTAGGTTTAATAAATGTATCACACTCGGGTACTCTGAAAAGCCCGTTTATCGGGCAGCAATATATATACACATTTATGTCGGGAAGTTTGCCCGGCAAAAGCTATACCGGGCATGCCCGGGTATCAAGGGCGAGCCTTGGAAAGGCGAGTCTGGACCTGCCCGGGCGTGTTTGGCTGCGGCCTGGCAAGTCGAGGCTGGGCGTGCCCGGGCGCTCTGGACGAGCACTGGAAAGGCGAGAGCGGGCATGCCCGGACGCTCTGGGCGAGCCCTGGAAAGGCGATAGCGGGCATGCCCGGACGCTCTGGGCGAGCCCTGGAAAGGTGATAGCGGGCATGCCCGGACGCTCTGGGCGAGCCCTGGAAAGGCGATAGCGGGCATGCCCGGGAGGTTCGGGCGTGCCCGGGAACAGTGAGTCCGGGCATGCCCGGGAGAGGCGCGTCTGGCCGGTGCAAGGCGATTGTGTGCATCCAGCGGTAACCGCTACACACGCCCCTCCAGAATCGACCTGCACCGGCAGGGTCAATTTAAGGGGGGTCTGGATGACTCGGCCGAAGCGACCCCTGGAGGGTCGTGGGGAGGGGTCCGACGTGGTGGTGGGTGGTCGAGCGGGGGGAACTGTGGACGGGGGGCGGCCTCGCCGCGGAGGAAGGGCCAACCGTGGTGGTCGGTCGACGTCCATGTGCGCCGGTTTGAGGCGGTCCACAGAAATCCGGTCCGGCCGGCCGCCGAAGTCGACGATGAAAGACTTGTCGCCCCGTCGCAGGACCCGGAAGGGCCCGTCGTACGGCGGCCGGAGTGGCCCCCGGTGCGCGTCATGATGCACAAAGACGTACTCCGCTGTGCGAAGCGCCGGGGGGACGTAGGACTGGGGGCCACCGTGGCGGGACGTCGGCACGGGGGCAAATCGTCGGGCGGCCTCCTGGAGGTCCGAGCGCTGGCGAGCGGCGGACCAGGGACTGGTAGCGTCGGGCACGAATTCGCCCGGGACGCGGAGCGGCTGGCCGTAGACGGGCTCGGCGGCGGACGCCTGGAGGTCTTCCTTGGGGGCCGTGCGAAGGCCCAAAAGGACCCACGGCAGCCGGTCGGCCCAATCGTCGTCCTGAAGGCCGGCCATGAGTGCGGCCTTCATGGAGCGGTGAAACCGCTCGCACAACCCATTGGCTTGGGGGTGGTAGGCCATGGTGCGGTGCAGCGTGACCCCCAACGAACGGGCAACCGCGCCCCAAAGCTCAGACGTGAACTGTGGGCCGCGGTCGGACGAGATGTCCGCTGGTGCGCCGAAGCGCGCGACCCAGGTGGCGATGAACACCTGCGCCACGTCGGCGGTGGTGGTGGAGGTGAAGGGCACGGCCTCTGGCCACCTGGTGGTCCTGTCCACCATGGTGAGCAGGTGGGTGAACCCCCGCGAGGGGGGCAGGGGACCCACCAGGTCCACGTGGACGTGGTCGAAACGCCGTTCAGGCACGGCGAAAGGTGCCAGCGGGGCCTGGGTGTGGCGGTGGACCTTGGCCCGCTGGCAGGCCGTGCAGGCGTTGGCCCAGTCGCGGATGTTTCGTCGAAGGCCGTGCCAGACGAAACGCGCCGACACCAGCTTCTGAGAAGCTTTCCGGCCCGGGTGAGAAAGGCCGTGGATGGAGGCGAAGATGCGGCGCTGCCAGGAAACGGGCACGATGGGGCGAGGCTGGCCCTGGGAGACGTCGCAGAGCAGGACGGTGCCCGCGAAGGGGATGTCGGCCAGGCGGAGGCCCGTGTCCGCCGCGCGGAGTGCCTGCACCGAGGCGTCGGTGGTCTGGTCGGCCGCCATGAGCGCGAAGTCCACGCCGAGGTGGACAGCGTTCGCGCTGGCCCGCGAAAGGCAGTCGGCCACGGCGTTGTCTTTGCCGGCGACGTGCTGGATGTCCGTGGTGAACTCCGACACGGCGGAGAGGTGGCGCTGCTGGCGGGCCGACCACGGCTCCGTGACCTTAGCCATTGCGTAGACCAACGGCTTGTGGTCGACGAAAGCCGTGAACGGGCGGCCCTCCAGGAGGTGTCGGAAATGGCGAACGGCCAGGAATAGCCCGAGCAGCTCGCGGTCGAACGTGCTGTAGTTTAACTCGTTCGGCCGGAGTTGCCGACTGAAAAAAGCGAGTGGCTGCCAAACCCCGTCCACCCATTGCTCATGGACGGCGCCCACCGCGTAGTTGGAGGCGTCCGTAGTGAGGGCGATGGGCGCGTTGAGCACCGGGTGAGCCAGCAGCGTTGCGTCGGCGAGGGCCCGTTTGGCGCTAGCGAAGGCCGCGTCCATGGCCGCGGACCAAACAATGTCATGCTTGGCCGGCTTGCCCCGGAGGGCCTCGTAAAGGGGCCGCATGAGCTGAGCAGCGCGGGGCACGAATCGGTGATAAAAATTCACCATGCCGAGGAACTCTTGGAGGGCCTTGATGGAACGGGGACGCGGGAACGTGGTGATGGCCTCGACCTTGGTCGGCAGCGGCACGGCCCCGGTCTTGGTGATGCGGTGGCCCAAAAAGTCAACGGTCGTCGCGCCGAAGTGGCATTTGACCGGGTTGACAATTAAGCCATGCTCGCTGAGGCGACCGAACAGTGTTCGGAGGTGGAGGAGGTGCTCGGCGCGGGACGTGCTGGCGACGAGGATGTCGTCCAGATAGACGAAAAGAAACGGCAGGTCGCGCAGCACGCCGTCCATCAAGCGCTGGAATGCCTGGGCCGCGTTCTTGAGGCCAAACGGCATCCGCAAAAATTCGAACAGGCCGAACGGCGTGATGATGGCAGTCTTCGGGACGTCGGCCGCCCGGACAGGTACCTGGTGGTAGCCCCATATCAGGTCAATTTTCGAAAAGATGACCCGTCCCGCCAAACGGGCGGAAAAGTCCTGAATATGCGGGATCGGGTACCTGTCGGGGGTGGTAGCGTCATTGAGACGGCGGTAGTCGCCACACGGGCGCTATCCACCCCCCGGCTTTGGCACGATGTGCAGTGGCGAGGCCCACGCGCTATCGGAGCGCCGCACGATGCCGAGGTGCTCCAACGCGTTGAATTCGGCCTTCGCCACGGCGAGCTTGGCTGGGTCGAGGCGGCGGGCCCTGGCGTAGACTGGCGGGCCCGTAGTGGGTATGTGGTGCTCGATCCCGTGCCGCACCGCGACGGCCGAAAACGTCGGCCGCGTGAGGGCCGGGAATTCCACGAGCAGGCGAGCGAACTCGTTCGTTGCCGGGAGGGCGCACGCCAGTTCGGTCGGCGCGGAGCTGCTCATTGTGCACGCCAGGGAGCTGAAGGTCTCGGCGTGGACAAGGCGACGTCGTTTGACGTCGACCAGCAGCCCGTGCGCGCAGAGGAAGTCGGCGCCCAGCAAAGCCACGGGGACGCTGGCGGTAACAAAAGTCCATTGAAAGCGCTGGCTGCCGAAGCAGAGGGTGACGACGCGTGGGCCGAAAGTGCGTATGGCCAAGCCATTAGCAGCGACCAAAGAGGGGCCGCAAACTGTGTCCAGCCTGTCCTGCTCGGAGGCGGGTATGACGCTCAGTTGGGCGCCAGTGTCGCACAGGAAACGCCGCCCAGACGCTTTGTCCCGAATAAACAGCAAGTTGCCCGAGTGGCCGGCGCTCATGGCTGGGAATGAACGCCGGCCCGGCCGTTTCCCGACCTGCCAAAAGTGCACGGGGGCCGGCACGTCCGAGCCTTGTGTCCGAACCTGGCATGGTAATAACACCACGCCCGGTCAGGTGGAGGCCCCGGCCGTCGTGTCGGAAGCGGGCGGTGCGGCGTGGCGGCCGCCAGTTGCACCGGCAGTTCGGCCTCCAACCGTGCAGGGCGCTCGGGCGTCGCCTCGGACGGCGGCGGGCTCCAGGTAACCGCGCCGATGTGCTGGCCCGCCGAGATCTTATCGGCTTCCCTGGCGAGGGCGCGGGAATCCGTGATCAACGTGCCAGCCAGGGCGAGGCGTACCGGGTGAGGCAGCTGGCGAAGGAACAGCTCGCGGAACAGAAAATCCGGAGAGTGCTCACCGAGCAACGAGAGCATATAGTCCATGCGCTCGGACGGGCGCGTGTCGCCGAGCTCGGGCAGGTCAAGCAGGCGCCGTGCGCGTGCTGCCGGTGAGAGGGCGAAAGCGTCGAGGAGGAGTGTCTTCAGCGCGTCGTATTTGTCAGCAGCCGGCGGGTGCTGGAGGAGGCTCAAGGCGCGGGCCGCGGTGGCGGAACCGAGCGCCGCCACAACATGGTGGAAGCGGGTGTCATCCGCGGCGATGCCTCGCAGGGCGAACTGAGAGTCCGCCTGAGCGAACCAAACAGCCGCGTGAGCCTCCCAGAAGGTAGGCAGTTTAAACGTCACTGCCGTATCCATGTCGGTAGGTCACCAATGAAGGAGCTGGGCTCCAACGCGAGTTGAAGGAATTGACGCGACCAAAGATGGAAATTCGTCCGAGTAGGTTTAATAAATGTATCACACTCGGGTACTCTGAAAAGCCCATTTATCGGGCAGCAATATATATACACATTTATGTCGGGAAGTTTGCCCGGCAAAAGCTATACCGGGCATGCCCGGGTATCAAGGGCGAGCCTTGGAAAGGCGAGTCTGGACCTGCCCGGGCGTGTTTGGCTGCGGCCTGGCAAGTCGAGGCTGGGCGTGCCCGCGTGCTCTGGACGAGCACTGGAAAGGCGAGAGCGGGCATGCCCGGACGCTCTGGGCGAGCCCTGGAAAGGCGATAGCGGGCATGCCCGGACGCTCTGGGCGAGCCCTGGAAAGGCGAGAGCGGGCATGCCCGGGAAAGACGAGACCGGGCGTGCCCAGGAGGTTCGGGCGTGCCCAGGAACAGTGAGTCCGGGCATGCCCGGGAGAGGCGCGTCTGGCCGTGTTCTGGCCGGTGCAAGGCGATTGTGTGCATCCAGCGGTAACCGCTACAAGGTCATTTATATGACTAATGGGCCTTGTTGTCATATTTATAAGGCAAAGGATCACTTGAGAGCAGACTGTCCCACTGTCTCAAATAAAGTGTCTGCTCCTCGGAGCGTTGAACAGCAAAAGGAAAATGAGAATATCACACCAGGTATCAGTAAAGAAGTACCTGCCCCTCCATGTCCAGAAGAGTCGAAGGAAGAGGAAAGTAGTACTTCAGAGGTTTCTGTGCCGTGTCCTGTCCCTAGCTTACCCTCAGACATAGACCAATGGAAAATGGTAAAGTTAGGGAAAGGGAAAAGAGCACAGAAGAGAAAATCGGAACCAGAAGCTAAGGGGAATGGTGATCATATACCAACTTCTGAAGATACAACTGATAAGGACATGGCAAAACGATCAACAAAGTCGGGTGCTCTGAAAAAAATAGAGATCGTTACAGAACCTGAACAAATGGAAGAAGAAATAGGTACTCATCCTCAAGTACCAGATCATGAATGTGATCGGCTGCCAGGTGCAGAGAGTGACCTGCCAAAGAGTGAACAGAGAAGCAAAATATCTATAACTAAAGCCAGTGCGGTAATGATGACTGACCCATTGACATCTCCTGACTTGGCAGAGTTAAAGGAGACCGAGAGGTCTGTTGTGGAGATGGTACATCCCGCTGCACCAACGACAGCTACAAAGAATCTTCGCAATAAGCCAATTGAAACTACATCCACAGTGGAACTTCCTCAAAGAAAAAACACCACCAAATGCTCAAATGAAACTGTGGAGTCCATATCTGTTGAAGAAAGTATACTAAACGAACCAATCATACAAGCAGCTGAGGTCGTGCTTGTACAGATTGAGGTGTTGAGTACTTTCTCTGTATCGACAAGATGCGCAGAGAGGGAAGTCGACAAGCACATTTCACGGAAAACACTTCAATTGGATGAATTCCTCGTTACCTTGGAAGTAGCATATTCAATTCCTCCAGCTTTGTCTAGTGGGGCAGCAATAACTGCATCAGTAATACTGGAGGAAGTTTCATCTGTGTTGCCAGAAGCCTCTGCCAAACCTGTTTTAAGTAACGACGAGGTAGAGGGTGAGGCACCCAGAGAAAACAAAGCAAAGGGGAGAGACCATGAGATCCCAGACAGTGACGACGAGGAGAGCATTGGGGACTGGGAAGATCAAGGAGCGATGATGACCTTTGAGTCGGAACTGCCTTCAGGGCATCTTTCTTGCATTCCTGAGGGGTAGAGAGTTCGCTTCGCTCTTTCACGAGCCTCGATATTGTATACAAAAAAAAAAAAAAAAAAAACAATTCCTGGCAATGAAATTTTAGAGTTCCTTGAAAAAAGTTTACTTAGCAGGAAGAAAGTTGAAACTGCCTTAAAAAGGTGGAAAGACTACAATTTACTTGTGCATTCTCTGGATGTACTGAGAAGAGAAGGACACAAAAGTAAGGCTTCAGGCTTGGCTGAACAAGTCTGAGTCAGGAAGTTTCTTTCACAAATGTTGATCTATGGGTCTAAGAATGAACTGACTTAGGTTGGGTTTTTCTACTTTGTGAAAGCAAAGAATTTTGATTTTCATGATGACCGCAATAGCTTTTCGTCTTGGATCATTGAATGTCAACAGATGTAAAGGTGCATTTTGGGTGCATCAAGTATTGTCCCTCTGTTTGAAGGAGAAACCTGGAGTGGCGTTTCTACAAGAGACCCACACAACTCAGGTTGATGCTTTCAGATGGAGAAGTCAATGGCAAGGATCGGCGTATTTTAGTCACTTAACAGATACGTCCTGTGGGGTGGCTATCCTCTTTTCATCATCCTTAAAGGCCGATACACTTGTGATAAATGAGGTCAGTTTAGGCCGTTTGTTTCATGTGAAAATACTGTTTGAGGATGTTGTTATTAACCTCGTGAACGTGTATGCGCCATGTGTTGGAGCTGGGAGAGTGCGTTTCTTTGACCACATGCGAAGATTTATGCTTACCTTACCTGACGAAGAATTCCTAATTATTGGAGGTGACTTTAACTGCACTCTCAATCCCTCCCTCGATCGTGTGGGTCAAGAGCCGCATGGTCCTTCTGCTAAAGCTTTACAAGAAACAATAATGCAGCTAAACCTGACAGACATTTGGCGTGTACAGCACCCCACAGAAAGGTCATTTACATACACAAGCATCAGGGGTGGCCATATCTCGCAATCCCGACTAGACAGAATCTATCCATCTTATCATTGGTGCAAGAATATCAGTGACTGCGGTATCAAATTCGCACATTTTACGGATCATAATCTGGTCTGGATAAAGCTTTCTCTTGCTGAGACAAGGCGTGGTACTGGTCTCTGGCACTTCAACATTGCCTTAGTTCACGATGAAGGTTTTCTTTCAGCACTTCATAACTTTTGGCAGCTGTGGAGAAACAAAAAAGGAGATTCTGCTCGCTTGGACTCTGGTGGGATGTGGGGAAGATGCGGCTGAAATTGTTGTGCCAGGAGTACTCATCGGAATGAGCAAAACAATTGGGATGGAGATAAGGAGGCTAGAAGAGGAGCTGTTGCATCTCGAGCGTCGTCTGCCAACACTTACCCCTGCTGAATTGCAAAGGTATGAAGAAAAAAAGAACACCCTGAAAGCGTGTAGCAGTATGAAGGCCAGGGGAGTGTATTGTGCTCACGGTTGCAGCTACTATTTGAAGAGGAATACTCCCTGAGCTATATTAAAGCTTTGAAAAAACGCAAGGGTCGATCTAAGACTATATGCAGTGTTCTGGCTGAAGATGGCTCGGTGCTTGATAATTGCAGAAGTGTTCATGAATGAATTCGAGCCTTTTATGCACAGTTGTACTTGGGGGAAAATGTGGATGCTAATGCTTGTGGCACTTTGTGGAATAGCCTCCCAGTGGCTGCTCCGGAGGATCGAGAACAACTAGACGCTCCTTTTACTCTGGAGGAATTTACGACTGCTCTACAGAGTCTGTCGGTAGATAAGTCCCCTGGAATTGATGGCCTATCTTGCGAGTTCTACAAAAAAAGTCTGGGATCTGATTGGACATGACTACCTAAGTGTAGCCCAGGAAGCATGGAATGCAGGCTAAATGCCACAGCGTCGAGCAACCTTAGCTTTGATTCCTAAGGAGGGAGACTTGAGAGACATGAAGAACTATCGTCCGGTGTCTCTGTTATGCGTGGACTACAAAATAATGGCCAAAGTGTTGTCAAATCGTCTGGTACCTGTGTTGACAAAATTAGTGCTCTCTGACCAGTCATATGCTGTCCCTGGCAGAACAATATATGATAATATATATATCTGGTCAGCGCTCGATACACTATGCGGACATGACTAAAACTCGAATTGAGTTCCTCTCTTTAGATCAGGAGAAAGCATTTGACCGAGTGAACCATGACTACCTCTTTGAGACCTTGCTAACCTTCGATTTAGGGAGGAGATATGTCGGTATGCTTTGGACACTTTACACTTCTGCAGAGTGCCTCATTAAAGTTAATGGTTTCTTACTTGCACCTCTTCCTTTTGAGAGTGGAATAAGGCAAGGATGTCCTCTGTCTGGCCAGCTATATTCCTTGTGTATTGAGCCTTTTCTCTGTCTAATGAGGAGAAGGTTAACTGGCATCATGGTACCGGGCTGTAATAGTCCCTTCTTTCTGCTTATGCTGATGATGTTCTCGTGTTTGCGGGAAGTGCAAGAGACATGCAAACAGTTTATGATTGTCAGCAAATCTACTCGGCAGCATCATCTGCTCAAATAAATTGGCAGAAGAGCTCTGGACTACTGGTTGGAGCAATGCAGATCGGCGAACTCCCAAATGCTGTTTCAGCAATTAACATGGAGTCACCAGGAACTCAAACATTTGGGGGTCTATTTGTCAATCTCTTGTAATGGCTCATCAATTCGCAATTGGAGCACTCAAGAATGGAAAATGCAGGGGAAGCTGAGAGATTGGAATGGATTATTAAGGATCCTATCTTTACATGGGAGAGCTCTTTTACTGAAACAATTTGTCCTTCCCAAACTGTTGTTCAGACTTTCTTGCATAAGTGTTCCTGATTGGTTTCTGGCTAGGATGCAAAGGAAGTTGGTGGACTGCTTTTGGAATGGAAAGCATTGAGTATCTCTGGGAATCCTGAGCATGCCTCTTGCTGAAGGTGGACAGGGCTTTCCCTGCCTTAGAAGCCACTTTTACACCTTCAGGCTGCAGGCAATTAAAAGATACCTTTATGCAAACCCAACACCACAATGGTGCACGTTGGCATCGTACTTTTTCAGTAAAGTGCTCGGCCTAGGATTTAAAAGGCAAATTTTCAGTATCAACTGCAAAAACATTTCCAGTGAGCAATTGCCTTCTTTTTATCAGGAAATGCTGAAGGCCTGGTGTACAGTTGAAATGGCCAGAACAAATGGTCCCCACCCAGGGAAAGACCTACTGGAAGAGCCACTTTTCTTGAACCCTCTACTACAAGCCCCACTGCTAGCTTCCATCAGTGTAAGGAGAAAACTCTTGTTGAAAAATATATCCACAGTGGGCAATCTCTTAAAGGATGGGAAGAATGGCATTCTCTCACCTGAGGAACTTGCAGCAAAGATAGACCTGCAGACAAGAAGAGTTCCTTTTAGGATACTCCAAGAGTTCAAAAATTCACTGCCTCCTGATTGCCTGGATTACCTGGAGAAGCCTTACGAAGGTGAGGAAGCTATGCAGGTTTGCCCTCCTACTTCCGTGGCTTTCACAATGAAACCGCATGGATGCAATATTTACCTTGCGCCACCTCCGCATAATATGAGCAAGGTCCCTGGCATGACTGGGGTGCCCTTCTTTGATGCATTAAGGAAGGAAATATATGCACGAGTAATCCACTCACTTCACTTTGTTGCGTTAGCAAATCGCATGGACACTCCATGACGTGAGGTTCTTCTGCCTCCCTTGCCTGTCCATCCAAGTTGGGAATCTCTTTATCTCCACCCAACACCATAGGTGGTTGGGGACCTAAGTTGGAGGCTGCTTCACGGGGCACTAGGTTCTGGAGTTCTACTGCAACACTTCACAAACACTCCTCGTGGATGTTGCTTCTGTGGGCAAGCAGAAACCATTTATCACATATACCTGCAATGTCCGTGTCTTCAACCGGTGTTTTTGCTGGTGAAAAACCTGCTCTTGCGTTTTTGACTTCATTTATTCCCAACACTTTTTATTTTTGGTCACCCGGTGAAGAAAGAGAGTCGATCACGGGATCTCTTGGTTAACTTTGTTTTGGCATCAGCAAAACTTGCAATATATAAAACTAGAAAGTGCAAGATTGAAAGCAATGTCGTGCAGTGTAGTTTTGTATGTCTGGGATCTTTGTTGCGTTCACGAATCACTTCAGAGTTTAAGGTGGCACAATATTCCCGATCTGTCGGGAGTTTTATAGAAGTCTGGGGAGTAAATAATGCACTGTGTAGTGTTTCCCCACAAGGTACTTTGCTATTATTTGTTTAAAGGTGTCATTTTGGGTTTTTGGTGTTCTTTTAACTCTCCATCTGTCTTGGTAGTGCTTGCTCTTTAAAATGCTCTTCCTTGTCTACTGCGGTTCAAACCATGAACTTGCAAGGATGAGGAAGTTGAGCGACATTAAACAGGAAACTTATGTTTGCCTGAACTTTCCTAAGTCCTGAGTGCAAACATCCATTATCTTTCCAACAAAAGCACTACTACTACACCTACTACTACTTCTTCACGCTAGGACCCGAAACAGTCGTTTAACCTACCTTCAATCCCATACTCTACCGGTACTCCATTTGAAACTAGATGGTATTCATAGAATACTTACCCTGCACAGTCAACTTAGTGTGAGCCATCTCTTCTATTTTTGAACGTTTCTTTTTTTTTTATCCATTATGGCCGCCAGACCACGTGAGCGACGACATCATGAATTTATCTATATAAATAAAACACAGTTTGTGTGTGTGTGTGTGTGTGTGTGTGTGTTACCGATAGACTCCTAAACGGAGAGGCTCACGTGCTTGATATTTGGCATAGACATGGCCATTGAGCCTGGGAAGGACATGGCCTACCTAAAAATATTTGACGAGATCCATATTATTTATTCATATTTACCTCAGCGCATTTCAGCGAGGAACATTATACACTGAATCTCAGCCGGTGCCAGAGCAGCTCGCTGATTCGCTCAGAGCGATCACGTGATGTTCCATCCTCGCTGGCAGACCACTGAACGGAAAATATATAGAATGACCATTGCCATTCACACCACATAGGTGGAGATGCAGCTGCCGGGCGCCATCTTGGTTGGCACTCGATGCTGGGCGATGGTGATTTCCGTCACACGTTTGCACGTAATTCAGAGCGAAAAGCGATTGCGTTTTTTCACCTTTTGTGCGATCGTGTTTTGTGTCGATTTTTGTCGATTTTGTGCGATATGAATTAAACGTCTTTGCAACAGCTGTGAAACGTCTTTCCACAACCCTTCCTTAACCGATTGAAGCAGTTTATTGCCGCATAAAATGGCATTTTAACAGTTGTCTCGCTTTTAAAATCTGGGACACGTTCAAAACAAACGAGACCCGCGAAGCGAGTTGGTCGAGTCGTGCTAACCAAGATGGTGACACGGCGGCTACACTTTTCACGGAGTATGAGTGTTCTATATATTTTCAATTCAGTGCGCCAGACTCGCTCACGTACTTGATTTGTGGCATAGACATGGCCATTAGGCCTTCACGATGTAATTTGTGTGAGGCTTTTGTCCGAGTGAGCTTGAGTCGAGAGGGCGAATGTACGGGTTGGGAATGTACGGGTCTCCCTTCCCCCGCCCGGCAACGCCGGTACTGGAGGGCGTCACAGGATCGGTGAGTCTCCAAAAGCCGCTTCGTGCTGTTGTTGCGAAGATGCAGGACGATGTCGCGATTGTTGTGCTGCTCTCCTCCCATGAGAACTGCAACGTCATTGTTGACTGGCCCTCCCCTTCCTCCCCCCCCCCCTCTCCCTCCCCTTCCCTCCCCATCCCCCTCCCCTTCCCCCCTTCCCCCTACCCTTCCCCCCTCCCCCCTACCCTTCCCCCCCTCCCCTACCCGTCCCCCCTCCCCTCCCCTTCCCTACTCCCCCTCCCCTCCCCTTCCCTACTCCCCCTCCCCTTCCTTTCCCCCTCCCCCTTCCTCATCCCCCTCCCCTCCCATTCCCCCCTCCCCCTCCCCCTCCCCCGTCCCCTTCCCCTCCCTTCCCCCTCCACCCTACCCCCTCCCCCTCCCTTTTCCCCTACCCCTTCCCCCCTCCCCTTCCCCCCTCTCCTCCCCCCCGTTCCCCTCCCCTCCCCCACCCTGCAATGCCAGGTACTTCTGCTAGTATTCTCTAAATAATTGTTACATAGATCATGCTCAATAAATTTCAAACTGATCAGACTAAGCATTGTCCCTGTCGAATTATGACGTCATAATTATGGCACCAATGACGTCATCGTTAACAACACCTATTCCCCATATGGAGTTATTTACAAATGAGCCATGTTTAAATTTTTTAAATGCTGACACGGCACACACTTTACTTTACTGAAATGCAGACACAAATGTTATATTTTCGTCAAAAATCGTCGGAATTTCGCCAAATCTGTTTTGGTCATGTGTTAATATACCTCAGCGATTGACAAATCTGAAATCAGAATTTTATTTGAGGTCAAAATGACCCCGTGAGGTCGCTCCGTACTTTGCCTGCTCGTCATGTGCAGTCTGATAATTAATTCCATGCCCATTGTCCACTCTAGAGGACTCTTCTTCTTCACACAATAATAACTTCTAGCTTACAGACCGTACATCCAATCATCTTGAAATTTTGCACACTTGTTACACTTCATTACCTCTATTATAATGTGTAGTTTCACGTCGATCAATGAAGCGGTTCAAGAGTTATAAATTTTTCAATATTTTCGTTTAATTATTTATATCTGCCAAACCACGTCACCTATCGCAAATTGCAAAAGGTCATTTTAGCAGGCTGATATGCTGAACACATCTGTGAAGTTTCCCCTCGATAGGATCAAAAATGTGGGAGGAGCTAGGTTTTAAAGTTTATGCCTAAAGACGTCATAACTCCGAAACTATGTGATGCATGACGTCATGCTCGATGACTTTTTTTTGTTCATCATGGGTATGCGATTGTTCCTGCAAAGTTTGGCCTCGATCTGTTCAGTCGTTTTGGAGAAAATTGGATTTTAGTGGTTTTTCAGGCTTTTCACTCAAAACAATATGGCGTCCGAACCACGTGACCTACGACGTCATTAGAATTTTATTTCTACATCAATTTATACCGAGAAGATGCTCAAGAAATTTCATCCTGATCGGATAAAAAAATTTACTTGTCGAATTATGACGTCATAATGGCAGTACCTATGACGTCATCATTCACACATGTTATTCCGCATGAAGATTTATTTGCAATGAGACCTGTCTAAATTATTTCTGTGCAGCGGTTTTTGAGATATAGAGGTGCAAAGTTTTTAGGTTTTTCCAAGATGGCGCCCATACCACGTGACCTATGACGTCATAATATTCACTAAAATATTGTACAGGAGGAGGCCCTCCAGGAGGAGGAATGCTTAACCCTGCCTTTCGCTTTGCGAGCGCAGGGTAACAACACATAACCTGTGTCTACCTGGATTCATCAGGGCAGCACGGTCATGGTCAGAGTGCCGATCGGTCCACATGGACGGGACCTTTTTTTTTTCTTTTTTTTTTTTTTTGTATACTGGATCGAGGCTCGTGAAAGAGCTAACATTTACTTCACAAACAAATCGACCAGACAAACAAAATACACAAAAAGAGGGAGCGGAAGACAAGATGGGGAGAAAAGGGATTTTCTTTGTGTTGGGGAGTATTGGTCGACCTGCAAAGTTGTTACACTTCATTACATTGGTGCCATCGTGGGGACGATGCCTAAAGCCATGTTTAAAGGTGGAGACCTTTAAACATGGCTTTAGGCATCGTCCTAAAGCTTTGGTGCCATCACATTGGTGCCATCACACCAATTGCATAAGTGTTCTACCTCCCCCATGACGTCCAGTTGACATCACGTCATGGGGGAGGTAGGTGATACCTACCTCCCCCATGTCACCATGTCACTGGCATGGTGACAGCTTTCCATTCCAAAGGCACACCCTTGTTCTGTACACGATACCTCCCCAAGGTAGGTATCACCAAGGACTTGGAGATTTCATAGCCTAGGTAATGCCGGTACCTAACCTACTGTCCTTACCAAGGACAGTAGGTTAGGTACCGATTGACAGACAGACACCTTACGCTATTATTTCATAGCTTTCAGAGCTTTCTCCGTATTTCATATCTGAACCCCATCACCATGGCCTGTCCACTTCAATCCCGATACTCACCTACCTACATCTCCCATGGTGATACCTACCTACCTACCTACTTTTGTATCACGATCTAGGAGGGGAGGAGTCTACCTACCTTGCAAACAAACGACTCCATTTGTTCTGTTTTCTCCCCGAGCAGTACCCTTCGATGGGTACTCGAAGTCAATCGTGTACAGAAGTAGTAGGTTGGTAGTAGGTAGGACGCTTTGCTGCGTCCGCCACTTGTTGAGTCAATGCCGAGTGTCTTGAAGGAGATAAAGAGTGGCACACAAACACAACATCCGAGAGCAGGGAGATGTGTGGAAGGGAGAGGGCCCGGGGGGAGGAGGCATGGGAAGGGGGGGGGGGAGGGAGAAGTATAAAGCACAAGGACACCAAGGACTTCCAGGACAGAAGTTGGTATTTCAAAAAGTGGAATTGGGGTGAAATTAGCGGGGGTAGAAAAGATCAAGGTTTTGGATGGGGGAAGATAAGAGATGGTGGTGAACAGCTGTTTTAAAGACTTGGAGGGTGGAGTGGGATTGAAGAGAGTGAGGGAGTTTGTTCCAGAGGCGGGAGAAAAGAGGAATGAAGGAGTGAAGGTGAGCAGAGAATCTTGATTTTGGCAGTTTAACCAAAAGAGGGTTGCAGGCAGATCTTGTGCGACCTGTAGGAATATTTGCGGGACAGAGCCCAGAGAGAGCTGGGGGGGCAAGGCCAGAGAGGAGTCGGTAGAAGACGGAAAGACCACCAACCTGCCTGCGGTGAGTGAGTGAGAGGCCCTTGGAGTTAGCTTCATCGCGGGAGATTCCAATGATTCTGAATGCTTTGGTTTCAACAGCGCGAAGGCGAGCTAGGTGTGAGGCAGGAGCACCAGCTCAGAGGGGAGAGCAGTATTCCATTGAGCTGCGGATGAAAGCCTTGTATGTGGTGAGGAGCTCAGGTGTGCCAAGGAAGGACTTCGCACGACGGAGGATGCCCAGTCGGCGACTGGCTTTGGAGGCCAGATTTGAAATGTGGTTTTCCCAGGAAAGATCATGGCAGATAGTGAGACCCAAAAGCTTGAGTGACAGAACTTCGTGGAGAGGATTATACAGAAAGTGGATGGGAGGGTTGTCCAGTCGGTCTTTTCGGAGAGACATCGTAAGAGTGTGAGATTTGTCAGGATTGAAAGACATGTTCCACTTGTTTGCCCAGTCTGTGATTTTGTCAAGGTCTGCAGAGAGTGAGGAGGCTGCAGACTGCCGATCTGAGGGATGAAGAATGGAGCGACAGAGAGTAGAGTCGTCAGCAAAGAGATAGAGAGGATTTTCAAGAGAGTCAGAGAGATCATTGATGAAGACCAGAAAAAGCACAGGGCCCAGAACACTGCCTTGGGGAACTCCAGCCTGAACAGGAAGAGGAGATGAGAGAAACCCATTCAGGGCCACACGTTGACTACGACTAGAGAGGAAGTCCGCCAGCCATGCGTGGAGATTTCCATGGATACCAAAAGAGGAGAGTTTGGTGAGCAGAGCGGGGTGCCAGACCATATCGAAGGCACGTGATATGTCAAGGGAGACTGCTCTAATTTCCTGTTTGGCATTGAGGACCTCCATCCATTGTTGAGAAAGCAGAAGCAGCATGTCCAGAGTGGAGTGTCCAGGTCTGAAACCCAAATTGATGATCAGAGATCAAGCCATTGGAGAAGAGGAAAGATTTCATATCTGAAGCAATGGTGGATTCCATGACTTTGCTGATAATTGGGAGAAGGCTGATTGGTCTGTAGTTGCTGGGATCTGTTTTTGCACCTTTTTTGTGCAAAGGGGTGATGTTCGCAGATTTCCAAGCAGATGGAAGATGACCTTGAGCAAAAGAGAGGGTGAAGAGAACAGAGAGAGGGAGTGAAAGAGCGGAAGAACATGATTTTAGGACCCGTGGGCTGATGCCGTCAGGTCCAGTTGCAGAATCAGAGTCGAGGGTTGACAGAAACTTTTCCACCTTGTCAGGAGGAAAGGACACATAGTCCAGGAGCAGCTGGGTACGACTGGGTACGGTGGGTACAGAGAGGGATGGGTTTGGGACACAAGATTTAGAGGCAAACACAGAGTTGAGGCATTCAGCTTTTACACGTGTGGAGTCAGCCGTGTGGCCACTTAAGGTGAGGGAGGGGATGGAGGGGGAACAAACACCAGAAACAGATTTTACCAGATGCCACCAGGATTTGGAAGAGGGAGACAGATAAGAGAGTTCGGTCCTGAGGACGGAGAGATATTGTTTCCTGGCTCTCCTGAGGGTGGACACACACTTGTTTCGGGCTTTGTGAAAGGAAATGAGATTTCCTTCCGTTGGATTTGCTTTCCAGGAGACGAAAGCAAGTTGTTTCTGGGCAATAGCCTCACCACAAGATTCCGTGTACCATGGACGGGAGGAAGGGTATGACAACTGAAGACGAGAAGGGATAAATCTGTGCATGAGAGAGAGCAATTTCCTTTGGAAGAATTCCCAGGATGAGTTGATGTCAGAGGCAGTAGAGATGGGAGACCAGTCCAGATGATTGATGGCTGCTTGAAGACCGTGCCAGTTGGCCTGAGTGAAATGCCAGACTCGTCGACGCTGAGGAGGCTCTCTGAAAATGGTCAGAGAGATGTCCACTTTAACAAGCACATGATCAGAAGAGCCGATTGGAGCAGAAGAAGAGCAGCAGCCATTTTCAGGGAAGTTAGTCATAACCAAGTCCAGAAGAGAAGATTCTCCGTTGACTGAGATCCGGGTTGGGAAATTGACAGATTGTGTCAGTCCCAGTGAGTCACAGAAGTCCTTTGCTGAAGAGCCATGGCTGGTGAGAGCGGTACCCACCCCCAGCCAACTGGCATGGTGACAGTTGAAATCACCACATATGAGGAAGAGAGAGTTGGGATGGGTAGATAGAAGTTGGTCCATATTATCAGACAGCGAGATGTAGATGGAGTCATCACTGTTTGGTGGACGGTACAACACGCATATGAACAAAAGGTGGGAGCGAAGGGGAAGCCGTAGCCAAAGGTATTCCACGGGGGTGAGGTGGAGAGAGGGCAGTGCAGGGCGAGTGAGGCAGAGAGTTTTTTTATAAAGATAGCAACCCCACCTCCAGGACGAGGCTCAGGTCTATCATACCGGAGGAGGGAGTAACCTGGGAGAGATACCAAGGAATCAGAGACATCATGAAGGAGGAAGGATTCTGTTAAGCAGATCACGTCTGGTTTGTCAGAAGCAACCTGTATGGAGAGATCAGTTAAGTTTGAGCGAAGGCCCCGGATGTTTGAGGTCCATACTGTTAAGGAAGAGGAAGGGGGAGCATCGGATACAGAACAGGGGGGGGGGGGGGAGCGGTAGGGCAGGATGTGGAAGAGGAGGAAGAGGTAGGGAGAGCTGTTGCAGGTGTGTCAGAGATTACAGAATAGCTTGGAGAAAGGGAAGAATGGGGCGGACAAAAGGTTTGATGGTGTTTGGGTGAGGCGCAGTGAGGTGTTATTTGAGGAGGGGGAAGAGTGAGGCAGAATGTTGAGGAAGATGAAGGTGAAAGTTGGAAGGGGGAAGAAGCGGGGAGGACGCTTTGAGGAGGAGGGGTGAGAGGGGAGTCTAGGAGGGGAGGAGTGAGGGAGAGTCTCGGAGGGGAGGGGTGTGGGGGGAGTTTAGGAGGGAAGGGGCAGGGGGGGAGATTTGAAAGGGATGGGTGTTTGGGAAGATTTGGGGGGGAGGGGCAAGGGGGAACCTTACCCTCTTGTCTCTCTTTTTCCCTCTCTCTAACTCTGTTGTGGCCCTGATTTTGTGAAGGAGGGAGTAACACCTTCATGGATGTGAAAGATCTCTGGGACGCTCCTGCGAGATCGATCAGCTGTCTCCGTGCCGCGGGCTTGTTTGAAAGAACTGTTTGGGGCTATACAACAACTTCAGCAACAACAACAACAACCTGTGTCTCCCTACCATCTTTCCTGCAGAATGAAATAGGTGTATATATTTACATGGTTTCATCTCCTTCCAAGATAATCTTTTCCTCACACTCGCTCTTACCTGTCCTTTCCTCACTACTGTCCATCCAGGTTGCCAGAGTATCCCAGAGTAGACCAGAAAATCACAATACAGAATCGCATTTAATCAAAATCATCCATCCACAACTTTTTGAGGTATCATGCTATACTAGCTGAAACCCGTGGAACATCCACGGAAGGGAGGATGTGGTGTATGGATAGAGTGTACCATTATGGATGGCATCGGGGATTTCCTTGTCCGAGTAAGAGTTAGGAAGAAAGATGAGAATGAAGAGTGCGTATATGAACAACGTATTTATTGCAATCTACTTAAATGACAACTCTACGATATACTTTTGAAAATATCACGTACCATCTCGAAGTCAATGCCATCCTTTTATCTCTTCGTATACAACTCACTGATTTCTACCTTATCGTGAACAGGGTAAAGCCTACTTTGATAATCATGAACGGTGGCAGATGCAGGAGTTGGTGAAACGAGGGGGGGGGGGGGGGGCTGATCATGACCTACCCTACGCCACATGGCCTACGCCATTTGTTGAGATCATGGCCACAACGGAAACACAACAACTGGATAGGTAGGGCCGAGGCCTACTTTTGGTCACTCGACGAAGTACACTTTGTTTTAAGCTTTCAAAAGCTGAAGCCTTGGTATTTATTGCTTTATATGATACTGATGGGCTGCTGATCGGTTTCACTTCGTTGTAATCACAGTATATGGAAGAAATTATGGTAAACCCACCTGATGAGGTTAGCGTACACCACGATCGACGACACCGGCACAAATGCATGCTCAGGATTGTCCACTCAGTGGACGGCTTGCTGTCGCCTTCGACTGTCCAATCAGCAGACGGCTTGCTTCGCCTTCGCCCAGCAGACGCCAATACGATGGCGTCGTAAGATGGCGTCGTATCGGCAGTTAATCGGATGCTTTTGGGCCCCAACGTCGGCTAATTCAGATTTTTCGAGTATGGCTGTACGTGATAAACAAAGAGCGTGGTTCGTAGATCGTAAATCCATTAGTGCCGTGGGCATCGGGTCACTGGGTGCGGCGTAAAAGGGATAACAAAGTCGAGTCCTTACGCTATTATTATATAGATGTCGTTTTTGGCCCTATCTCCCATGGTGAAGAATCACTTACAAAATTCTACTTGCTGGATCCGGATCCGGATCTTCACCAAAACTGAATCGATTCTTCCTTGTCATACACATAACCTGTCCAACAAGTTTGATACAAATCCATCTATAACTTTTTGAGATATCCTATTTATCGTTTTTGGCCCTATCTCCAAATGGTGAAGAATCACTTAAAAACTTCTACTAGCTGGATCCGGATCTTCACCAAAATCTAATCATTTCCTCCGTGTCACATACGTCTGCCAAATTTCGTCCGAATCCGTCCACAACTTTTTGAGATATTTTATTCACAAACAAGCAGACAAACGGACAGACAGGGGTGAAAACATAACCTCCATCCACCTTTGGTGGCGGAGGTAATAAAGGGGTGGGGAGGAATCAGAAGGAGGAACCCCTCCCCCTGCCAAGGTTATTTTTGGACCCTACCATTGTGCGTTTTTTATTGGGGGGGTGGGGGGGGTGCTGTGCATCAGACGAGCATGACATTATAACATGTTATTGTTAGATCAGGTCATTGAAATGATCAAAACGTGCATGATATAACATGTTAGATCAGGTCATTGAAAGGATCAGACCATGCCTCACCATTCTAAATTCCCTAAAGTAACATTTACTTCCGTGAACTCCATGGAAACGCCAGGAAGTCGTGTTATTACCTTTGGGGGTTATATAGACAGCAGTAGATCTACTATCAGGAGCAATCGTCAACGTGATAAGCATGGACTAATGTCCGGACTTCTCCAAATTTATTTCAGTTCTTTGTCAAACAGCACTATCGACCATTTAAAATGGTAATGAAACGTGTTAATGGTTTACAATATTTTTACTTCCTGTAGAAGCCGTTGTTCCCTCAAAAACACCATTATAACTACTAGGACCGACTGCAAAGCCGCAATGAGCCGGCGAAGCCAAAACCTCTTGCCACTATTTTACCCATCACCATGGCATCAGTAGGTTAGGTAGTTGGTAGTAGGTAGGTAGGTAGTTGGTAGTAGGTAGGTAGGTAGTTGGTAGTAGGTAGGTAGGTAGTTGGTAGTAGGTAGGTAGGTAGTTGGTAGTAGGTAGGTGTAGTAGGTACCGTACCTGGTAAGACTTGGTAAAAGAGAAGAGCAGACAGTCCTCCCCAATGGCAATACCTGCATACAATAAATGTCACAAGAAGCTTAAGGAAGTAACTATACGATGTGCTAGCTTAAGGCCTATTTTTAACTGGGCTTAACATACGTTTTCACAGTATGTGTGTCGTCTTCTAACTTCAGTCGCTGTCAGGCGCCAGGGCTGGTTCTCTGACTCTCCGGGGACGGCAGCTTCCTCCACCAGAAGACGTTAGCTTGCACTGATTAATTCGGTGAATTCCGTCTCAACTTCAGATATTTCCGGCCGTGAAAAACTATCCGTATTTCTAAACTAAATATGTAAACCGCTTATACCATATTTCTGGCCGTGAAAAACTGTCCCATACGGCCGCGAGATTTCTAAAAAATAATTCTTGGTCAATGTTAGAATATTTGACGCCGTTTTCACCCTCCGAAACGCGTAATAATATTTTTTCATATGCTCGAATCTCATTGGTTCTGGTGTTTGATGACGATTTTCGTTGAAGATAACGAGGTTGGTCTTAACGTATTTTAATTACTAATTAGAGGTTTCATTAGATTGTGAATCAAAGAACGACGGGTGAAACAAACTCCTATTGAACTTTTTCGCAATTGTTTTATGCAAACTTCCGCATCCGGTCGATGGCGCCCACCATTGAGTGCTTTCATTTTAGAAATATTTTTGCAAATGCTCGACTCTCATTGGGTCCGGTGTTTGGTGACGCGTTTTGTTGAAGATAACCAGGCCCGTGCGGGCCGATGTTGGTCTTAAATTATTTTATTAATACATCGGAGGTGCATAAGATTGTGAATCAAACGACGACGGGTGAAAGAAACTCCTAATGAACGTTTTAAATTTGTTATGCATACTTCCGCATCCGCAAGATGGCTGCGTCCACTGCGCTTCGGATTCTCGAGCCAAGGCATAATCAGGTTTTCAACATAATACGTACTCGTTTATTGACAACACCGGCTTCGCCGGCTATAAGCTATTTATACACGTTAATATCACTGCAGGAAAAACGCCTTGGGGAGGTGGGATATTATTAGTATTAATATTGTTTTGTAATAACAGTAATAATATGCGATTATTAGTAATTTTGTTATTAAAAGGGAAAAACGCCACGATAAAGCTAATTTAATATTGATATACACCTCAACATGTAACCCCATTGACGGCAATGGAGGGAAAACCTGCTCGGGGAGAAAATCCCCTTGGGGAAGGGGGGGGGGGGATTAATGCGCTACAATCTTCATTGTGTAACCCTTAGTCCTCCTGTCAAGTTTGGTTGAGATTGGATAAGTAACGACGGAATGTATCGCGGTCAAAAAATCTACAGACAGACAGACACCTAATGGTGTATTTTAGTATGATGATGATTAGGATGAAAAGTAGGGTAAAAACGAAAGTATTAAATGCACGTTTCAATAACATAATGACTATACATATGACAACGAGGGTATTTTTTTTATTTTTTTTTGTATACTGAATCGAGGCTCGTGAAAGAGCTAACATTTACTTCACAAACAAATCAACCAGCCAAACAAAATATATAAAAAGAGGGAGCGGAAGACAAGATGGGGAGAGAAGGGGAAGCACACAAACACATCATTTGAGAGCAGGGAGATGTGTGGAAGGGAGAGGGCTTGGGGGGAGGATGCGTGGGAAGGGGGGCGGGGGGGAGGGGGAAGTATAAAACACAAGGACACCAAGGACTTCCAGGACAGAAGTTGGTATTTCAAAAAAGTGGAATTGGGGTGAAATTAGCGGGGGTAGAAAAGATCAAGGTTTTGGATGGGGGGAGATAAGAGATGGTGGTGAACAGCTGTTTTAAAGACCTGGAGGGTGGAGTGGGATTGAAGAGAGTGAGGGAGTTTGTTCCAGAGGTGGGAGAAAAGAGGAATGAAGGAGTGAAGGTGAGCAGAGAGTCTTGATTTTGGCAGTTTGACCATAAGAGGGTTGCAGGCAGATCTTGTGCGACCTGTAGGAATATTTGCGGGACAGAGCCCAGAGAGAGTTGGGGGGGGCAAGGCCAGAGAGGAGTCGGTAGAAGACGGAAAGACCACCAACCTGCCTGCGGTGAGTGAGTGAGAGGCCCTTGGAGTTAGCTTCATCGCGGGAGATTCCAATGATTCTGAATGCTTTGGTTTCAACAGCGTGAAGACGAGCTCGGTGTGAGGCAGGAGCACCAGCCCAGAGGGGAGAGCAGTATTCCATTGAGCTGCGGATGAAAGCCTTGTATGTGGTGAGGAGCTCAGGTGTGCCAAGGAAGGACTTCGCACGACGGAGGATGCCCAGTCGGCGACTGGCTTTGGAGGCCAGATTTGAAATGTGGTTTTCCCAGGAAAGATCATGGCAGATAGTGAGACCCAAAAGCTTGAGTGACAGAACTTCTTGGAGAGGATTATTCAGAAAGTGGATGGGAGGGTTGTCCAGTCGGTCTTTTCGGAGAGACATCGTAAGAGTGTGAGATTTGTCAGGATTGAAAGACATGTTCCACTTGTTTGCCCAGTCTGTGATTTTGTCCAGGTCTGCAGAGAGTGAGGAGGCTGCAGACTGCCGATCTGAGGGATGAAGAATGGAGCGACTATAGTATGCTTTTGAACATTTCTTTGGTTGTATAGTTTTGAATCCGACTACGGCGGCCATTTTTGCCAACATACAGAGGAGTAAATTATCTTCATCACGTCCTGATCCACTTGCCGTGTTCTGCATGCAAGCGGCTCACTATTGCTTTCCAAACAGGTCGTTCCGTATCAACCGCTTTGCAAGCCGCTCACCTCGTCTCTCGGCAGGAGGAGGTGTTTAAGAGGAGGTGCCTTCGTATGACGAATGTTAGAAAAGATGGCCACCGTAGTCAGATTCAAAATGATTCCTTTAATTAATAGTCGGCGAAGCCGGTGTTGTGAATGAACGTGTACGTATTATGTTGAAAAGCCAGATTTTGCTGGATCCTTTGAGAATTTCGAAGCTTTGACGCACCAAATCGCTCCACGGAGGCCGCCGTCTTGCAGATGCGGAAGTATGCATAAAGAATTGCGAAAAAGTTCAATAGGATTTGTTTCACCCGTCTTTTTTTGATTCACAATCTTATGCACCTCTAATTTGTAATTAAAATACTTTAAGACCAACCTCATTCCCCGGGCCCGCACGGCCCTGGTTATCTTCAACGAAAATCGTCACCAAACACCGGAACCAATGAGATTCGAGCATTTGAAAAAATATTTCAAAAACCAAATCACTCAATGGAGGCCGCCATCTTGCGGATGCGGAAGTATGCATAAAAAATTGAGAAAAAGTTCAATAGGAGTTTGTTTCACCCATCTTTGTTTGATTCACATTCTTATGCACCTCTAATTTGTAATTAAAATACTTTAAGACCAACCTCGTTCCCCGGGCGCACACGGGCCCTGGTTATCTTCAACGAAAATCGTCACCAATTACCAGAACCAATGAGATTCGAGCATTTGAAAAAATATTTCAAAAAAGCTTTTTACCACATTTCGGACGCTGAAAACGGCGTCAAATATTCTAAAATTGACGAAGAATTATTTTTTAGAAATCTCGCGGCCGTAGGGGATAGTTTTTCATGGCCGGAAATATCCGAAGTTGAGACGGAATTCACCGAATTAATCAAGAAGTCAATTTTATAAATTTTAATCTCATCCAGAATGCAAATGGTGTCATATTGAACTGGGTACGGTACCGACTACACCTACCTACAACCAACTACCTAACCTACTGATGCCATAGTGATGGGTAAAATAGTGGCAAGAGGCTTTGGCTTGCTGGCTCATTACGGCTTTGCAGTCGGGTACTAGTATTATGATTGTCTAGTCACGGTATTTTATACAGCAGAATGTTCTTTTGTACAGTGTGTTGTAAATCGAGGAGGGGGGTTGTTCCCATATACTGTGCATCTCTTATGGTCATGGACGCCATTTTGTATCGATCGATATCTCATCATTCTTTTTAAACTAACAGGATGCTATGCTGTTGGATGCATCAATCAATCGAGGAATGGGAATTTTCTATTCCACATGGGACTTTTTCTTATTTCACTTAGCAAGATGAGCAGAACCAGAAAAAAGGAGAAATTTGATTAAACAAGTATATTTTGCACCCTCTTACTCTTAGCTTGATACTGAGGTGGTTCACCAATGGGTGAGCCTTTTGATTATGACTGGTGAACCTCAAGTGTTTTTGCAGAAGGCCCTCAGACAGAAGGTCTAATGGGTTCTAATGGGGTCTACAGGGTCCTTATGGGTCCTCGAGGTCTAAAGGGTATTGTGATTTTTTGGGTTTTAAAGGCTCTTCGGGGTCTTACGGTTATAGGCGGTCTTAGGGTTCTCAAGTGTGTAACTGTAAAGGTAGGGTACAAATGGTCTTAGAAGGTCTAAAATTATCGAAAGGGGTCTAAAAGTTCTAAGGAGTCTAAAAGGTATTGTTGCGGTTCTGAGAAAGTGTACATATTTGATTAATAAAGGTTAAAGGTTTTGCCCCCATAGTTAGTCCACATGCAACACGTAGGTCACCTTAGAACGTTAGTTATTTCTTAGTATATGTGAGATAAGGCCATTTCCAATAGTGACATCTGCGTTGTGTAAAACAAATAAGAATAGGCTCCTTCCATTGTGCCTCCACCCTCCAAATTCCACCTCGTTGGGCAGAATCCATCCCACGCCCCATTTGACAACTCGCAGTTTGTTAGGCTTTGGCTACAAGCAGCGTTTGCTGCTCTTGGTTTGCTGGAACTAGCCCAGTGACACGAGGTAGGCCCAAAAAGCGGGTGGAGTGGCAGCGAGGCTGAGATCGGGATCGGCAGCAGGGGGACGGTAAGGGCCACCAGCTAATCAGGGCTGAGGTGACATCGCCTGACAGGGTGTGGCTAGAGGTTCCAGAGGGTTCGCTGGGCAGCGCTATATAACCACGCACACAAAGCCCTTCAAGAGGACTTTGACTGGCTGGCATTGCGAATTGTAGAAGGACTCTTGTTGGACTGCGTCATAGGTCTGGTACCAGGAGACTGATGAGCATTGAGAGAACTGCGAGGACTCGTTGGGAGAGCGCCCTGTGTTAAAGGACTTGTTGTGGTAAAAGCATTGCTGGAGCGGCGCATTGCAGAGGACTTGTGAAAGCGGCGCATTGTATTGAACTATACTGGGAACGCGTATAAAGCGCCGGTATATCTATTACGTACGCGGCTACGCCAGTGTAATCGCCCAGCTTACTGATCCCCCCGATAATTGTCCGATCCGCGCCAACAACACGTGGAGAGCTTGCCTGCCGTCTACCATCATCTTCGTGGTACGAGTCTGGGACCTGTGGACGCCATCGTTGGACCCTCTACCCGACCATCTACAACCCCCGTGTGAGTCTGAGTCTGAGTGCGAACGGGCCCGTGTCCAGCAATGATAAGTTAAGACTGTTATTAAGGCTGCCCTGTGTATTCTGTACTTCTTCTTCCTGTGTAAATAGTTAATAAACCAATATGTTCTTCCTTTCTTCTTAATTCTACCGTGTCAGTCTTTTCTTCCATTGGGTAAGCGTGGCACGATTACAACCGCTCAAATCTGGTTTAGTACCTGTTAACAGCCCGAATCGCGGCTCGCTACCGCTCAGCATTCCCATCTAAAACCGTGGTTCGGGCAGGAGTTATTTCCTTGCTTCATGGCCGACGTTAGTAATTAGGTAATAAGAATTCGGCTTACGACCCTACCTAACGTCGTCCGGAAGGAACGTCATAGCTCCAGATCCCGTCGGCTAGTAAAAGACAAGGGGATTAATCCCCCCCTTGGTAAGGGGAAAGGCCGATGTGTGAGATCCGCAACAATTGGTGTCAGGGAAGGGGGATTTGACCCGAAGTGCGCTTAACGCACTCCAAATTACGAGCGGCTGAAATTTATTAATTAAACATCCAAATTAAATCGTGCCATGGATAATCAAGGCAGTCGGATGCCGGTGGGGGTGAATGAGGAGGTAGAGGAAGAGGTAGAATCGACCCAGGACCCCCGGGAAGAATTGGGAGAAATGGAGGAGAGAATTAATGAGGGTGCAGCAGTAGGGGTGGCAGGCGAGGAAAATGGCGGCGCCGCGCACATGGCGGTGAGGGCCAAGCCCGCGGTGCCCACGGTTTTGGACCTGTATGCCCTCATGATGCAATTCATGAAAGAAAGCAGGGGAAAAAAAACCAAACGCCGGAAATGAAAAAAATGATGGGCGCCCAACAGAATGAAATAAATAAAGTAAATGGTAAGTTGGACGCCCAAAGTGATAAATCCACCCAGGAGCAAAAAGAAATGGGAGAGCAATTGGGAAATCAAATTGTGGGATTGAAAAATGAAATGGGGGGCCAAATGAAGGAAATGAGGAGCCAATTGAAGGATATGGGTGGCCAAATGAAAGAAATGAAAGAGGGGTGAGTGGGGTTGGAAAACAGGATGGCCACCCAAGAGAATCAAATGGAAGGAATGAAGGATGGGTTAATAGGGTTGGAAAACAAAATTGGGGGCCAATTGAGCCAATTGAGGGAAATGGGGCATAAATCCGCCCGGGAAATAAAACAAATGGGGGATCAGATAGAGGATGTAAAAAACGGGCTGGAAAGTAAAATGGATGCCCAAAAGAACGAATTGGAACAAATGAGGGTGGCATCTAAGAGGGAAAGAGAAGAAATGGGGGAGAACATAAGGCGCGGGGTGAGCGAAGAGGTCGCGGGGGTACACGATGAGGTAAAGCAGTGTGAGGAGCGTGTGGAGAAAGAGGTGAGAAAGAGTACGGCTAGGCTACAAGGGGGTATAGAGGAGTTGATGCGGGAAGTAGAGAAGCTGACGTTGGGACAGAAAGAGTTAGGGGAGCAAGTGGGTAAGAACACGGACGTGATAGGGGGGCTGAAATCAGCACAAAAGGAAATTAAGAGGGAACTTATAGCGACGAAGAAGGAGTGCCAGATGGTACACGAGGGGGTGACAAAGAGGTTGGATGAGGTGGTAGAGACGTTGGGGGCAAGAGAACGAGAAGTTAGGACCCATATAGAGACGACCAAGGTGGCCTTAGAAGAAGAAATTGTGGGGGCGCACCGGGAAATAGAGGAGGTGAAACAAAAGTTGGAGGAGGTAGAAGAAGGGGTGAGTGAAATTAAAAAGAGACGGAGGGAGACTAAGAACGAAATAAAGTAGGAGGTGATGGAATTTGTACAAGGTCTGTGCTCACATCGTGATGACGTGCTTACTAATCAAATAAAGAGTTTGCAGGTGGCGGAGGAGGAGCGAAGAGGAAGAAGCGCCGAGGTGAGTGGCGATAATGTCGGGAATGTATATGGTGTGAGGGGAGGTTCAACGAGCTTGGGAATTAGTCTCGACCCGGGCGTTCGTGAGAGGCCAATGGTAAGGTGTGCAACTGGTCCGGAGTGCGTGGAGAGAGAGTGTGCGCAGGGATGTCCGACCATGGGGAGTGCGAGAGGTGTTGGTGAGCCGGGGTGTGCGAGTATGGAATGAGTAGCGGGTTGCGACGAGGCGACCCAAGCATCGACACCGACAGGGGTAGTCTTTAGAGGGACGGGGGACGCACGCAAGCCCCCGGGAATAGTGTACTGTGGGGGCCCGAACGGTTCGTCCCCGCGTTAATTCCGCAGGGAGCGATGCACGGGGTCCGGCCTTCGGGCAGCCATAAGGTTCCACTCGCGCCGTATGATGGCAAGAGTGATTTGAGGGCGTACCTGGCGCAATTCGACCATGTGTGGAGGGGGAACGGTTGGAATCCAGACGAAGGTGGAGTACACCTTGTGGGGGCACTGCGCGGCGCGGCGGCGGAGGTTCTGAAGGCCTTACCACCGGGTGCAATCACCCTGCCAGACCTCCGTGCGGCATTCGCTGCGCAGTAGGGATTGCACATGCAGACATGGCGGCGGACTCCCAGGAAAGCCTGGCGCTGGACCATTTCATCCAGGCCTTCCCGGACCCCGAGCTTCGGCAACAGCTCGCCACGTGGCGCCCGCGAACCTTGAGCCAGGCGGCCAACGCTGCGGCCCGTTGGGAAGCAGCGAGGCCCCTGGCCCGGGGAAGCGAGCGCCACGCAGTGGCGGTGCGCCAGGTAGGGCCCGTGGCTGGTGGCGGCCCCCTGAGGGGGCCCACCCCCGAAAGGGGCCCTGACCCGGAAAGCATGGTCCGAAGGCTGGTGGACCAGCGCCTGGCGGGATCTGGACCATGGCAGGCGGCTCCGGAGGTGGCCCCCGGTAGGCCACGGCCAAATGCCCCAATTAGGACCTTCAGGGGGGGGGGGGGCAATTTGGAATTCCGGAGGCAAGCACCTTACCAGGTGAGGTGCTTTAATTGTAGCCGGCTGGGTCACCGTGCACGGGAGTGTCGAGCTCCGCACCGGGACGGACCCCGGCAGCCGGGACCACCAACTCCGCCTGGTACGGGCCGGACTAGCCGACCCCAGACACCCCCCCCCCCCCCCCCGCCAGGGCCCGGGAAACTAGTAAGTGTTCGGTAGTAGGGGATGGTGAAGTGCCCTCATTGACGCGACAGGTCATCTATTGTGGCCAAATTGGTACAGGTAGCTTGACGATTCGGTGCAAAATTGCCGGAATGGGGGTAGATGCCGTAGTGGACACAGGAGCTAGCGCCACGATCATCAGCCCTGTGATCCTTAATTTCAGTGCAGACGGCTGGGATAAAATCCAGCGTCTGGAAAATTTTAGTTTGCAGCTGGCTACCGGGGTAACGGCCCCCATCATAGGGCGTGGTTTTGTAACCCTCAAGTTGGGGTCGGTAAAGAGGGAGACAGAAGTTTGGGTGGCAGAGGTGTGCGACCCATGCCTAATCGGGTTGGATTTGTTGACTGCCAGCGGTTGTAAAATCGATTTGTGCCGGGGACCCTGCAAGTGGGAATAGATGAGCTGCCATTGAGAGGGGTGAGCACGGCCGAGAGGACGGAGCTGGAGGCTTCTGAGGCCGTGACCATTCCCCCGAGGGCCGAGGCAATAGTGCGGGCCCGATGGCTAGCTCGCCCAACATGGCAGGAGTCCTGCGGCCTAGTCGAACCGGTGGCAGCGCAGTCCATCCCGGGTTTAGTCGTGGGCCGCACCCTCGTAAAAACGGATGGGCCGGTGGTGGCCGTCCGGGTAATTAATATTCGAACGGAACCACGCACTATAGGACAGGGCACGAAGATAGCCGGCTGCACCCCAGTTAATGAAGTCGCGCCAGTGAGAGACGAGAACGTCCAGCCGAGCCGGCCCCAGAGGGAGTCTTCAAGAAGTACTAGGAATTGGCCCGATCCCATTTATGAGATGGTAAATCGAAGTAGCGTAGAGTTGGAGGATACCCAGAGGGAGGCCTTACACAAATTAATTGAATCCCATTTGGATATCTTCTCCTTGTCCTCCGAGGATATTGGACGTACGGGCCTGGTGAAACATCAGATCCACACCGGTGAGGCCCGGCCTATTCGTCAGCCCGCCCGACGGCTCCCTTGGAGCAAGAGGGAGGAAGCTGACGAGCAGGTGGAAAAAATGCTTGATGCAGGTATCATCGAGCCTTCGGGAAGTCCTTGGATGTCACCTGTTGTGCTGGTCAAAAAGAAAGATGGGACCACGCGTTTCTGCGTGGACTATCGCCAGCTGATCAACGTGACACTCAAAGACTCGTATCCCCTGCCAAGAATTGACGATACCCTCGATGCCATTGCGGGCTCAAATTGGTTCTCAACCTTGGACCTCAAGAGTGGGTATTGGCAGGTGGAGATGGGTAGGGCAGGGAAGGAGAAAACGGCATTTTCCACAGGTAAGGGGCTGTATCAGTTCACTGTGATGCCGTTTGGTTTGTGTAACGCCCCCGCCACCTTTGAACGATCGATGGAGCATGTACTGGGCGGCATGCCATGGCAGTCATGCCTGGTGTACTTGGATGATGTCCTGGTACATGCTAAAACATTCCCCCAAGCCATAGCTAATTTGGACCAGGTGTTTGGGTGTCTCAGACAGGCAGGGTTGAAGCTGAGTCTGAGCAAATGCACTTTGTTTGCTAAAGAGGTGGCCTATCTAGGTCACGTCATTGGTCGCGAGGGGGTAAAAACAGACCCAGGCAAAATTACAGCGGTAGAGGAGTGGCCCGCACCACGTACCATCAAGGAGGTGCGGGGATTTTTGGGACTCTGCTCCTACTACCGGCGCTTTGTGGCAAAATTTGCAGAGTTGGCCCGGCCCCTTCACCGGCTTACGGAGAAGGGGACGAGATTTAATTGGCCAAGGGAGTGCCAAGAAGCCTTCCTAGCATTGAAGGGGTGTTTGACATCCGCACCCATTCTAGCATGCCCCACTAGTGACGGGACATTTACCCTGGACACGGATGCAAGCCAGGAAGGATTGGGCGCAGTTTTGTCCCAGACACAGAGGGGCGTGGAGAGAGTGATCGCGTATTATAGACGGGCCATGAGTAGGCCAGAGCGAAATTATTGCGTCACTCGTAAAAAGTTATTGGCTATGCTGGCTGCCATGAGCCATTTCCACCCGTACTTGTACGGGCGGAAATTTCTGGTTCGAACTGACCATTCCTCCTTGCAATGGCTCCTCCGGTTCAAGGAACCTGAGGGCCAAATTGCAAGGTGGTTGGAAAAGTTGCAGCAGTACGATTTCAGTGTGACCCATAGGGCCGGGAAGGCCCATGGGAATGCCGACGCACTCTCTCGACGTCCTTGTTTGGGGGAAAACTGTAAATTTTGTGCGAGACACGAGGAGAGGGAGCAATTGGCAGACTCCACCCCTACCCTCGTAGTCCGTGCAACACGGGTGAGAGGGCCAATTTTGCCACTAACCGCAGACGAAGAATTTGGAACATTGGCTTGGAGCACGGCCCAGCAGGAGGATCCCGTACTGGGACCGGTGTACGAATGGGTTCGATTGGGGCAAAGACCTAATGGGGAAGAGGACACCCCCCTCGGGGTGCCAACAAAGGCATATTGGGCTCAGTGGTAAACCCTGGAATTGAAAGATAACATCTTATATCGCAAATGGGTGGAGGTTCCCTCTGAGAGAACTTCCTGGCTGGTTTAGTTTACAGAGTTGGCTTACGGAGAAGGGAGTGCCAAGACTCTGGTTCGATGGACGTACGGGCCACGTCATTGGTCGCGGGCAGTATTGCCCGACGTTCGGACCGACGGTCCTGTCCTTCCCCAGGTCTGTCCCAGACAAATTTAAGAACACAATATTACAGCAGGTGCATGGTACCCGCTCCGGCAGCCATTTGGGCAGGACAAAGACAACATCTCGGGTCCGCCGGAGGTTCTATTGGGTAAATATGGGGCGCGATATACAGGACTGGTGTCGGAGATGCGACGCCTGTACTGCTAAAAAGTGACCAGCACGGAGGATGAGGGCCCCCCTTCAATTACACCAGGTGGGGGCCCCCTTTGAGCGGGTGGCTATGGATATTCTAGGACCACTACCCCGCACCCGCCAAGGTAACAAGTACATCCTCGTTGTCATGGACTATTTCACCAAGTGGCCAGAGGCCTATGCCCTCCCCAACCAAGAAGCCGGGGTGGTAGCACAGGCCTTCGTGGAAGGATTTGTATGTCGGCATGGGATTCTGGAGGAGCTGCACACCGACCAGGGTCGAAATTTTGAAAGCCAATTGTAAAAAGATGTGTGCAGACTCCTGTCAATTAGGAAAACCAGAACAACGCCCTTAAGACCTCAATTTGACGGGATGGTGAAAGATTCAACAGAACCCTGGTTCAACAATTGGCATTGTTCACCACCACCCGTCAGGACGACTGGGACTAACATCTCCCGCATTTGTTAATGGCCTACCGAACTAGCCAGCACGGAGCCACCGCATGCAGTCCAGCGTTGCTGATGTATGGGCGGGAGTTGCGGGCTCCCGCCGACCTGCTATGCGGTCCCATGCCAGAGTCCACTGATACACCGCCGAGGGAGGGCTATGCACGTCACTTGGAGGAAGGCATGGAAAGGGTCCATGCCTTCGCACGCCGCCAGCTTCAGCTGGCGGATGCCAAGATGAAGCGCAGGTATGACCACCGGAGCCATGGGAGTCAGTACGCTCCAGGGATGAAGATTTGGTTCTTCAATCCCCGGAGGCGGAAGGGCAGTTGTCCTAAGCTCACCTCTCCCTGGCAAGGCCCGGGGGTCGTCCTGTCGCAAATCTGTGACGTGGTCATTAAGATCAAGATGGGGCCACGAGCCCTCCCTCGGATCGTCCATGCCGATGGGTTAAGACCCTGCACCGGCGAGCAGGCGCCCTCATGGATCGCCTCGGCTTTAGAGGCCGAGGCAGGACCCAGTACCTCCAATGAGGATCTCGATCATGGACGATCTCGCGAGATCACGGCGAGGTCACGTCTTTTCGAAGCTGCTCCATGCGCTCACGCTCTCGAAGCTAAGTGATCTTTCACAATCGTGTTTTTGTCGAGACTGTATCTATCTTTTGGTGTGTGTACCTATAGCGTATCTTTTGGAAAATTTTCGGTGCTAATTTTTCGTACATGTATACACAATCGTCGGTGAATGCGTATCGAGTATTATGAGGCCTAGTACTCGAAGGCTTAGGCTACCGTACCGTCTCCGACCTTGTGTTTTTTTTTTTGTTTTTGTACCGGCTTTTTTTTTCTCTCAGCGATTCGTCGAATGCGCTGAAATTATTTTCGTTCTCTGTTTCGTCCAAGTCGTTCACCCCGTACCTCCTTGTTTAATATCTGTACTCACAAAAAAAAAAAAAAAACCCCAAAAAAACATTTCCTTCCCAGGTCTTATTCGTTTATTTGTTGTTCTTTTTGTTCGTTCATTCTTCGTTCGCGATCACGCGGTTAGAAATGTATAATCTCTCCCCTGAACAACTATTTTCTCTCATATATTATAACACCCTTTTCTTCTTTTCCTACAAAAGGATGCTTTCGTCTTGCTCACCAAATCTATTCATTCCAAAAAATATATATAATACCATCTCTTACAGTTCCTCCTTTCTACATTCCCTAAACTATCCAGAACTCCACCCCTCCTCCAGTGTCCTCAAACGTATTTTTGACTCGAAGGTCTCAAACTCATTTTGCAAAAAATGTTCGTTTCCCATGAATCGTACACTTTTCAAAATCCAATCTCACCCCTCCCCTCCAAATCCTCCCCATCACCCATCCCTTTCAAATCTCCCCCCTTGCCCCTTCCTTCCCCTCCCTCCTAAACTCCCCCCACACCCCTCCCCTCTGAGACTCTCCCTCGCTCCTCCCCTCCTAGACTCCCCTCTCACCCCTCCTCCTCAAAGCAGCCTCCCTGCTTCTTCCCCCTTCCAACTTTCACTTTCATCTCCCCAAACCTTCTGCCTCGCTCTTCCCCCTCCTCAAATAACACCTCACTGTGCCTCACCCAATCTCCATCAAACCTTTTGTCCGCCCCATTCTTCCCTTTCTCCAAGCTATTCTGAAATCTCTGAAATCTCTGACACACCTTCAACAGCTCTCCCTACCTCTTCCTCCTCTTCCACATCTTACCCTACCCCTCCCCCCCCCCTGTTCTGGACCCGATGCTCCCCCTTCCTCTTCATTAACGGTATGGACCTCAAACATCCGGGGCCTTCGCTCAAACTTGACTGACCTCTCCATACAGGTTGCTTCTGACAAACCAGATGTGATCTGCTTCACAGAAACTTTCCTCCTTCATGATGTCTCTGATGCCTTGGTATCTCTCCCATGTTACTCCCTCCTCCGGTATGATAGACCTGAGCCTCGTCCTGGAGGTGGGGTTGCTATCTTTATAAAAAACTCTCTTCCTCACTCGCCCTCCACTGCCCTCTCTCCACCTCACCCCCAGGAATACCTTTGGCTACGGCTTCCACTTCGCTCCCACCTTTTGTTCATATGTGTGTTGTACCGTCCACCAAACAGCGATGACTCCATCTACATCTCACTGTCTGATAATATGGACCAACTTCTATCTACCCATCCCAACTCTCTCTTCCTCATATGTGGTGATTTCAATTGTCACCATGCCAGTTGGCTGGGTATGGGTACCTCTCTCACCAGCCATGGCTCTTCAGCAAAGGACTTCTGCGACTCACTGGGACTGACACAATCTGTCAATTTCCCGACCCGGATCTCAGTCAACGGAGCATCTTCTCTTCTGGATTTGGTTATGACAAACTTCCCTGAAAATGTCTGCTGCTCTTCTTCTGCTCCAATCGGCTCATCTGATCATGTGCTTGTCAAAGTGGACATCTCTCTGACCATTCTCAGAGAGCCTCCTCAGCGCCGACGAGTCTGGCGTTTCACTCAGGCCAACTGGCACGGTCCTCAAGCAGCCATCAATCATCTGGACTGGTCTCCCATCTCTACCGCCTCTGACATCAACTCATCCTGGGAATTCTTTCAAAGTAAATTGCTCTCTCTCATGCACAGATTTATCCCATCTCGTCTTCAGTTGTCATACCCTTCCTCCCGTCCATGGTACACGGAATCTTGTGGTGAGGCTGTTGCCCTGAAACAACTTGCTTTCGTCTCCTGGAAAGCAAATCCAACGGAAGGAAATCTCATTTCCTTTCACAAAGCCCGAAACAAGTGTGTGTCCACCCTCAGGAGAGCCAGGAAACAATATCTCACCATTCTCAAGACCGAACTCTCTTATCTGTCTCCCTCTTCCAAATCCTGGTGGCGTCTGGTCAAATCTGTTTCTGGTGTTTGTTCCCCCTCCATCCCCTCCCTCACCTCAAACGGCTTAACGGCTGACTCCGCACGTGAAAAAGCTGAATGCCTCAACTCTGTGTTTGCCTCTAAATCTTGTGTTCCAAACCCATCCCTCTCTGTACCCACCGTACCCAGTCGTACCCAGCTGCTCCTGGACTCTGTGTCCTTTCCTCCTGACAAGGTGGAAAAGTTTCTGTCAACCCTCGACTCTGATTCTGCAACTGGTCCTGACGGCATCAGCCCACGGGTCCTAAAATCATGTTCTTCTGCTCTTTCACTCCCTCTTTCTGTTCTCTTCACCCTCTCTTTTGCTCAAGGTCATCTGCCATCTGCTTGGAAATCAGCCAACATCACCGCTTTGCACAAAAAAGGTGCAAAAACAGATCCCAGCAACTACAGACCAATCAGCCTTCTCCCAATTATCAGCAAAGTCATGGAATCCATCATTGCTTCAGATATTAAATCTTTCCTCTTCTCCAATGGCTTGATCTCTGATCATCAATTTGGTTTCAGACCTGGTCACTCTACTCTGGACATGCTGCTTCTGCTTTCTCAACAATGGATGGAGGTCCTCAACGCCAAACAGGAAATTAGAGCTGTCTCCCTTGACATTTCACGTGCCTTCGATACGGTCTGGCACCCTGCTCTGCTCACCAAACTCTCCTCCTTTGGTATCCATGGAAATCTCCACGCATGGCTGGCGGACTTCCTCTCTGGTCGTAGTCAACGTGTGGCCCTGAATGGGTTTCTCTCATCTCCTCTTCCTGTTCAGGCTGGAGTTCCACAAGGTAGTGTTCTGGGCCCTGTGCTTTTTCTGGTCTTCATCAATGATCTCTCTGACTCTCTTGAAAATCCTCTCTATCTCTTTGCTGACGACTCTACTCTCTGTCGCTCCATTCCTCATCCCTCAGATCGGCAGTCTGCAGCCTCCTCACTCTCTGCAGACCTGGACAAAATCACAGACTGGTCAAACAAGTGGAACATGTCTTTCAATCCTGACAAATCTCACACTCTTACAATGTCTCTCCGAAAGGACCGACTGGACAACCCTCCCATCTACTTTCTCAACAATCCTCTCCAAGAAGTTCTGTCGCTCAAGCTTTTGGGTCTCACTATCTGCCATGATCTTTCTTGGGAGAACGACATTTCCAAGCTGGCCTCCAAAGCCAGTCGCCGACTGGGCATCCTCCGTCGTGCGAAGTCCTTCCTTGGCACACCTGAGCTCCTCACCACATACAAGGCTTTCATCCGCAGCTCAATGGAATACTGTTCCCCCCTCTGGGCTGGTGCTCCTGCCTCACACCTTGCTCGGCTTCACGCTGTTGAGGCCAAAGCTTTCAGAATCATTGGAATCTCCTGCGATGTAGTCAACACCGAGGGCCTTTCACTCACTCACCGCAGGCAGGTTGGTGGTCTTTCTGTCTTCTACCGACTCCTCTCCGGCCTTGCTCCCCCAGCTCTCTCTGTGCTCTGTCCCCCCAATATTCCTTCAGGTCGCACAAGATCTGCCTGCAACCCTCTTATGGTTAAACTGCCAAAGTCTAGGCTCTCTGCTCACCTTCACTCTTTCATTCCCCTTTTCTCCCGCCTCTGGAACAAACTCCCCCACTCCCTTCAATCCCACTCCTCCCTCCAGGTCTTTAAAACAGCTGTTCACCACCATCTCTTATCTTCCCCCATCGAAAACCTTGATCTTTTCTACCCCCGGTAATTCACCCCAGAGTCCTTGCAGTGTTCATATGTTTTATTCCTCTCCCACCTCCCCCCAAGTCCTCCCGATGTCCCTGCTCTCAAATGTTGTGTTTGTGTCCTTCCCCCTCTTCCCCCTCTCTTTTGTGTCCTTCCCCCTCTCTCCCCATCTTGTCTGCCGCTCCCCTTGTTTTTTGTGTTTTGTGTGTCGGTTTGTCTTTTTGTGTGATTAATGTTAGCTCTTTCACGAGCCTCGATCTTGTATACAAAAATAAAAATAAAAATGACGGGGGCTCATAGTGAGAGAGGACTGGGGGGTAATAGTGATTGGAAATGGTGCCCGGCGTAGAGGGATGGTAGATCTACCATCCCTCACATCGTTCATTTGGGGCAAAGGAGCAGTAGGTTTATGGGGTTTGGCAGTATGAACTAGCCAGGGCGGGCTAGGATAATGTTAGGAACATAGAAATGACCATAGGAGACCGAGCGTTAAGTAGAGACATTGTACGAGTAGAGAGGACGTAGTCAGGTTAGGTGGATGATAATGACGAGGGAGTGCTTAGTGTAAGGGAAGACGGGGAAAGCACGAGTATTAGAGAGAAGGAGATAGTTAGATGATGCTGTGTGTGTGAGTATGAGGATGCACTTTAGGCGCGAATGAGGAATTGAGAATGAGAATCTTTGTGGTGAGAGTGAGCAAATGAGGCATTGCTCGTGAATGGTGTGTGTGTGTGTGTGTGTGTGTGTGTGTGTGTGTGTGTGTGTGTGTGTGTGTGTGTGTGTGTGTGTGAAAGTGTATGAATGGAGTATTGTGGACAAGTGTAAGTGTATTGAGTGATTGGCTTGCATGGGGTGCAAGTGAGAATACTGAGTGGTATGGAATATAAATGGTGTGGAGTAAATGGTGTGTGGAATGAGTGGTGTGGAGTGCATGGTGCGAAGGAGTGGATGAGGGAAGATGGTCCCCTTCACGAGTACCCGGGGAGGGTAGTTTAAAGTTAGGTAGAGGGAATAGGTAATTTGTTGGATATTGACATCTGTGGTGCAGATAGTAGCAAGTTGTTGTTTTGAGGGGTGCATAAGTGAGTGGAATGGCTGGGCGTGTGAGCCTGTTAGTGAGTATGGTTAAATGGGCACTCCACCACTGGTAGTCTGTCGGCCAGGTGAGGCCGCAGGTAGGCTCTGGGAGCCAGGTAGAGTTCATTGTAGTGTTCAGCGGGGCCCGAGGATCCGAGGAGAGGACCCGGGTAGCCCAATGCCAGAGAGGGCATTAGTGGGGTAAGGGAGCCAGAGGGCCTTCCCAGGTTAGGGTAGTTGAGGAGCTAGGCAAGCTAGGGTGGCGACTCCAGTGGCGGAGGTGCGCAGCTAAGTAGGACCTGCTGGTAGAGCCACAGGACCCAGCCCCGAAATTGTGCGAGGGCACAGTATTGAAAAATGGGGGGAGTGAGACCCCAAATTGGGAGGCACCACAGGATGGTCAATGGGAATTGGTTTTTAGAACCACATAGTGTAAAGAGGCCAATTGGATTGGCAGGGCAAGACCCCGAGTAGAGTAACTGTGTTAATGTCAATTAGAGGATAGTTAAGATGAAAATCTCTTCGCACCATCCACATCCACTCACCGAGATGATAGGACTCCACACCAGGTTTTTGCAAATGTTTGGAATGGAAGACGCATCATGACGTGGGTGAGACATTGTGTGTGATTCCATCCCTTCCTTCTTGGGAGGGATTGGATGACGAATTTGGTTTAGGGGGAGATATGGGAGACAAGACGGCAGAGACGGAATTTGTAAATTGTAAATACGGGGAAGGGCAAGGGTAGTGTAGATTGACATGGGGGGTTACGTACGGCTTGGGACGAGCTTTCTCCGCTCGCTCTCCCGCACCCCTCATGTCGCATTATCTTGTATGACGTGTACCCTTGCGCCCTTTCCCCCGCTAACCTCTGCTTTGTCTTCCTCCCCACCCATGGACCTATTACCTTTTGTTGAGGGGAGTGTGCAGGTGTCCTGAGCGGTGCGGCCGCACCTTTGCGCTGCACCCTGCTGCCTGTCGCCTGCACTGGTACACCATATGGACCACACGTTCTGTGGCCTGGCACCCTTGCTGGGTCAGACAATCGCGGCAAACGTTATCTTGCCCTGCGGACCACTGTGTTTTTAAGTGGCCTCGAAGCCAAGCAGATGGGCCATAAGATGGCCCTGCAAATAACGAAATAAAAAGCGGACACGGTTTGTGCACTTTTTATTAAATTCCTTTGGTGTGTCAGGACAAGACGACTTTAAGCTTTGATGATGGCACACCGAAGACGAAGCAGGAAGACGTCGCAGCCCAGCAGCCAGCCAAGCACAAGACATCATTCATGGATTATTGAAATGTGATGATTGTGCATTTTTCATGATGGTGCATTTTGGTGCTCTTTATGCATTTTTTTATTATTATTTTTGTGCATATGGGTGTATGGTGTATTGGTGCAGTGCATTGCATTTTGTGTTTCCTCTTCTCAAAATTCCTTTTCTCTCCCACAAAAAGAACAGGTCCTGGGTTGTAGTATTGTAAATAATTAGTAGTCATGTAAATAACATGGCTCCCCACCGGCTTTATGTATAGTTTTAGGATTCTTTCCGTAATTTGGTTAATTGTGGGCGTGAGTCTGATAGTACACAACGCAGTAGGTGGGACATATCTAGTGTTTAAAACTGTCCCACTCAGGGTGTTAGGTTAAATGTAGAGGGTAACCACACCTAAGTGACACACTAATTGTTAAAAAGTATTCCTGACCCTTGCATCAGAACCGGTCGGGCCCACTGGTGTGTGGGTCCGGCTCGGAAACGAGCCTGGAAAAGGAGGGGTGCAGTGTTGCGGTTCTGAGAAAGTGTACAAATTTGTTTAATAAAGGTTAAAGGTTTTGCCCCTATAGTTAGTCCACATGCAACACGTAGGTCACCTTAGAATGTTAGTTATTTCTTAGTATATGTGAGATAAGGCCATTTCCAATAGTGACATCTGCATTGTGTAAAACAAATAAGAATAGGCTCCTTCCATTGTGCCTCCACCCTCCAACTTCCACCTCGTTGGGCAGAATCCATCCCGCACCCCATTTGACAACTCGCAGTTTGTTACGCTTTGGCTACCAGCAGCGTTTGCTGCTCTTGGTTTGCTGGTTTACTGGAACTAGCCCAGTGACACGAGGTAGGCCCAAAAAGGGGGTGGAGCGGCAGCGAGGCTGAGATCGGGATCGGCAGCAGGGGGACGGCAAGGGCCACCAGCCAATCAGGGCTGAGGCGACATCGCCTGACAGGGTGTGGCGAGAGGTTCCAGAGGGTTCGCTGGGCAGCGTTATATAACCGCGCACACAAAGCCCTTCAAGAGGACTTTGACTGGCTGGCGTTGCGAATTGTAGAAGGACTCTTGTTGGACTGCATCAAAGGTCTGGTACCAGGAGACTGATGAGCATTGAGAGAACTGCGAGGACCCGTTGGGAGAGCGCCCTGTGTTAAAGGACTTGTCGTGGTAAAAGCATTTCTGGAGCGGCGCATTGCAGAGGACTTGTGAAAGCAGCGCATTGTATTGAACTATACTGGGAACGCGTATAAAGCGCCGGTATATCTATTACGTACGCGGCCACGCCAGTGTAATCGCCCAGCTTACCGATCCCCCCGATAATTGTCCGATCCGCGCCAACGACACGCGGAGAGCTTGCCTGCCGTCTACCATCGTCTTCGTGGTACGAGTCGGGGACCGGAGCGAGCTGTGGATGCCATCGTTAGACCCTCGACCCGACCATCTACAACCCCCGTGTGAGTCTGAGTCTGAGTGCGAACAGGCCCGTCTCCAGGGATAAGTTAAGACTGTTATTAAGGCTGCCCTGTGTATTCTGTACTTCTCCTTCTTCCTGTGTAAATTGTTAATAAACCAATCTGTTCTTCCTTTCTTCTTAATTTGACCGTATCAGTCTTTTCTTCCATTGGGTAAGCGTGGCACGATTACAACCGCTCAAATCGGGTTTAGTACCTGTTAACGGCCCGAATCGCGGCTCGCTACCGCTCGGCATTCCCATCTAAAACCGTGGTTCGGGCGGGAATTATTTCCTTGCTTCACGGCCGACGTTAGTAATTATTCCCCCCATTGGTAAGGGGAAAGGCCGATGTGTGAGATCCGCAACAGTATAAAGGCTCTCAAAGTCTACTTGTCTAAAATGTATGCTCCAATAATCCGTAATTAATATACATATGGGAACGTACGCTGGATCAGCACCTCGCTGCGTCCTTGGACGACTCCTCAGCACCATCCCGACACACACCACTGCATGTGTTACGGAATGAGGTGTTTTTACGGCGGCCGGAGTGCAAATCCTGCCACCAACCAACTTGAGAGAGGACCCAGTATCCTGGTACTCATTTTGCTGACCTCGGAAGGATGACAGGCTGGATGAAAATTGAGGATTTTATAAAATTTGACCTTTGGTTATAGTTGTTGATCTTTGGTCTATGTTGACCTTTTGACCTCAAAATCAATAGGCTTCTTCCTTACGACCAATTCTACCGTTTGGTTAAGATTTGTGAAGATCAGTTTGAAATTGTGACCTGTAGGCGACTGACATACAGAGAGACAAATACAGAATAACACACGGGACCATCTAATACACTTGAAAAATCTTCGACGATTTTCGCAAGTAACAAATGGACAGACAAGCAGACAAACAGAATAATCGACAAGATGAACCAATACACAATACTTGCGAATCTTCGATTTGTCGGTCTGTCTGAGAGCAGGATATCTTAAGTTATGGATGGATTTGGCTGACAGGTTGGGTGTGTGACAAGGACCAATTGATTCGATTTTGGTGAAGATCCGGATTCGGATCCTATAATGTTTTAAGTGATTCTTCACCATTGAGCAACAGGGCCAAAACCGATATATAGCACGATGTCTCAAACAGTTATGGACGGATTCAGATGAAACATGGTGGTCACATTGTGTGTGCAACAAGGGAGAAAATTCCTATTTCGGGGGGTCAAACCTGAATCCACTGACCCCCGGTAGACCGCCTTAGACCCCTATTTTCTTTAATGTCGTGAACAAACTTTAGTCACAACACAACAAATATAATTTGTGCCAAGTTTGGTCACAATCCCATCGGCAGTTTCGGAGAAGTTGTTGCAAGTGTTTACGGACTGACGGACGGACGATGCGCCATCACATGAGGTCCCCTGAACTTCGTTCCATGTGTTACGGGGTCCTCCCCTATCCCCTGGTCTCGGTAAACCTCCGAACCCCGAGAGGACCCCAGCAGAAAGATGTGTTATTCTTTGTTGAAATCAATCTATAATGAAACCATCCAGGAAACCATCAAATTAAACAATCAAATCAATAAGGAAACCACACCAATGGTTGTCAATGAACAAATAATATATTAAAAGCACACAAGAAGAACCTTACAACAATGGTGGAAATCAACCATTCAATCAAGATCTTAAGATGGTAACCTAGCTCAAACTCACGGCACCCCCAGGGACTGAAACAGAGCCCTTCTCAATGTCTCTAGAACACAATGGTGCTCCCGGTGAAGAGGCGATGATGCGGGTAAGGAGATGTAGGCAAGGCGGGGACCGTCACGTGGTCCCAGCCAACCCCAATGGGCGATGGAAAGAGGAATCCCAAAGACGTGATCCAAACGTGCACATACACCGTGCAGTTGCGAACCGCACCGTATTCTTCAAAGGCCGCTGTCGCGCACACACATCCTCGGCAAACCACCGGAGGGCGGGACCAGCGGGCGCGGCTAAACAAGGTTCCGCGAACAACGCGCGAGGTCCCCGAAATGGCGGACGGCTCTTCCTCGAGCCACAGCCTCTAGGCGAAGATTCTCCAGAATCTCACACCTGTACCTGGCTTCGCAGGCTTTTCCACAACTCCAGCGATAACACCAATCGCACGAGATTCCTTTCAAGGACTCAAAGTTCACTCGCCATGTACGCTCGACCACGCTAGGTACGGAGCTTTTACAAAACGCGTCGTTTCACCTCTGCCTCACGCCCTCTTCTCCTTCGCTCGACCTCTTCCGGTGCACTATCCGATTTCCGGTATCATTTTTATCATGAGCGCTTTTAAACCTTTTAACCACAACAACCCTTTCCCTTAAACCACAATAACCATAATACTTAGAACCAACAATAATAATAACAACAACAATAATTAGTGCCGAATCCGTAACACTTCCCCCCCTCAAGAAAGAAAGTTTGAACACAGCGAAAACTTTCTTTGTAGGCAAATTCTTGAAACCAACAAGTAAACTCACAACCCACATCATCAATTCCCGTGGGCAACAATAATCAATATCTCCCAAAAATAAAGCAACAAAACTTCAAACAACCCACAGAGATTTCCAACGTTAATTGACTCTGGACAAAGCGTCAGCCACGACCTTTGTCCCTGCCCTTTACATGTTCATTTTCCCAGTTGGACTCCTGCAAAGCCAAACTCCATCTCATCACCCTCTGATTTTACTTTTCGTTTCTTTTGCATGAAGGTTAATGGGTGGTTGTGTGGTGAGGCCTGGAAGTATTCACTACAAGGACGCCTTTAGGAACGTGGAGTTCACGGTTAGTCTGTGCAGGAAAGGTCACTACATGGACGCCTTTAGGAACGTGGAGTTCACAGTTAATCCGTGTAGGGAAGTTCACCACATGGACGCCTCTAGGAATGTAGGGTGTTCACGGTTAATCCGTGTAGGAATTTTGGCTCGGCGGCTCCACAGCATTCAGTGCTTCAACTTTTCCGAACTTTCATAATAATTACGGTGGGACCGCTTGTCACTGTAGTCACATGAATAGCGGTCTCCTTCTCGGCCACTACTCTGATAATCCTTCCTTCGGGAGCTGCCGTAACTCTGGGAGCCTCCATAATAATATCGATGGCGGCCACCACCAAAACTACCACTCCGTTGTCCTCTTCTGTAGCCCCCTCGACACCTATGAAATGCCTTCCCTACTGTTATGGTCTGACCCTCCAATTCCTTGCTATTCAGATCCTTTTCTGCATCTCTGGCGTCCTTTGAGTCTTCAAACGTGACAAAGCCAAACCCTCTTGACTTTTGTGTCTCCCTGTCCTTTATCAGCAGCACTTCCAGAAGCGGTCCATATTTGCTGAAAGCAGACTCCAGAACATCTTCCTTTGTTTTGAAGTTCAGTCACCCTACAAAGAACTTGCCAATATTGCCTCCATCCCTGACTTGCGTGTGCTGACACTTAGTTTCAGGGTACTTCCTCTTCTCTTCAGGGCGCTTCCTACTAGGCTTTTCAACAAACATCGGGTTACCAGAAACTTGACCACCGGCCAAATCATTCCCGATAACAAAAGATACTCCCTCTACAGGAAGAGTGGCTTGTAAACCTACGGTGACCGGTCCTGACACCAAATCAGACTCCAAATGGATGACATGAAGGGGAGCACTAACACAGCCACCAATCCCCTGTAACCGAGCACTATCACCAGTTGCCGTCTCCTCTGACAATGGCAAAATGCCTTCAAGCATTAAAGATTGATGTGCTCCTGTGTCCCTCAATACCCTAACAGGTCTCGGGTTAGTCGAGTCTCTCTCCAGTGACACAAACCCCTCTGAAATAAATGGTTGGTAACCCTTTTGAGGGCGATTTCTCACATTTGCCATTGCATTCGGAGTTGTACTCGTCAAACTCCGCTCCTGATTTTCCTTTCCCAGAGCGTAACAGTGGAACATCAAGTGTCCAGATTTATGGCAAAAAGCGCAAGTACCGGCCAAATAGGTGGTGTGATGTTTGATATTTTGAACCCCATCCTACCTTTTGGAGGAGAACCTCGTGGTCTGCCTCGAGCCCCCCGGAGGATAAGTCTGCCTTGGAACTGTTGTCTTCGGATTTCTAGAAGTCGTAGTATCAGAGCGGTCCTCATAGTCATCTCGAGGCCACCCCCCTGACTCTTCGTTCTCCGCACCGGATGTACCATAGCTCCCCTGTTTAAGTCTAGGCGAGAAGTTAGGTTTGTGGAACCCCATCCTGTGTGTTAAGGCATAGTCATCTGCCATGGTTGCTCCCTCATACAACTTTGGTACTTTCCTTTCCTCCAGATGTACTTTAATGTCCTCGTGGACACACTGTTGGAATTCCTCCACCAGGATCAATTGTCGCAATAGTTCGAAGTCTTTCCCAACCCCTTTTGAATCACACCACCTATCAAACATGGTTTCTTTCATTCTGGCAAACTCCACATGGGTCTCACTCTCCCTCCTCCTGGCATTCTGGAATTTTTGCCGGTAAGCTTCCGGGACCAATTCATAGGCTTTGAGAATGTTTTTCTTCACTCTCTCATAATCTGCACATTGGTCAATCGGTAAAGCCGAATAAATATCTTGAGTTTTACCCACCAGAACACTTTGCACTAATATGGTCCAGGACTCCTCAGGCCATTTTAGCAGTTGAGCCACTTTCTCAAAGTGTGAAAAAAAATTGGCTACCTCCTTTTGATTGAAGGGTGGAACCAGCCTTACATGTCTGCCAACATCCCAGGTGTTCTGACTAGATGTCGAACCAGTCGGCATGGATGGTACCTCTCCCCGTTCTTTCTTTACATCCAGCACCTTGAGTCTAATTTCCTGCTGAAGCGCCATTTCACGGTCCCTTAACTCCCTTTCGGCTTTTCTCTCCTCTGCTTTTTTCTCCTCTAACCTTTCCTGGAGTTCTCTTTCCACTCTCCTTTCCTCTGCTCTTTCTTGTGCTTTTTTCTCTTCTAACCTTTCCTGGAGTTCTCTTTCCTGTACGGCTCTTTCCTTTTATGCTTTCCTTTCCTCTGCTCTTTCTTGTGCTTTTTTCTCTTCTAACCTTTCCTGGAGTTCTCGTTCTTCTGCTTTTAACCTTTCCTGGCTCTGCAATTGCATCTCCAATATCCGGAGCTCCACATTTTCTTGTTCCTCGGGTAACCAATTCAAGGCTTCCTCTTCCCATGTTCCTTGTCCCACCAGAGATTCTATCACCAATCTGTGCATCTCTGCTTTCCTCATATTCGCTCGAACCTCCACGCTAATATGTCTGGCCAATACAAGAGGTCCGATTTTAATAACGCTCTGAACTGTGCCTCACTAGGGGTCACTGCAAACTTCTCTGCATCAAACTCCATGGTGACTATTGTTAACACCTGTTAACCTTCATACAAGAATTTATTTTTTTTAAACAAATTTTATTTTATTTTTTGGGAAAAATTTGGGAATGTTGGAAAAAGTTCCAAATTTGGGAATTATGGGAATGTTAGGGAATTATTTCCCGGACTAAATTTAGGGAATTGTATATCCCGGACGCAGACCCAATTTCGAGCCCACGAGTCAATTGGACGAGCCCCCAATTTCTGTTACGGTGTCCTCCCCTATCCCCTGGTCTCGGTAAACCTCCGAACCCCGAGAGGACCCCGGCAGAAAGATATGTTATTCTTTGTTGAAATCAATCTATAATGAAACCATCCAGGAAACCATCAAATGAAACAATCAAATCAATAAGGAAACCACACCAATGGTTGTCAATGAACAAATAATATATTAAAAGCACACAAGAAGAACCTTACAACAATCGTGGCAATCAACCATTCAATCAAGATCTTAAGATGGTAACCTAGCTCAAACTCATGGCACCCCCAGGGACTGAAACAGAGCCCTTCTCAATGTCTCTAGAACACAATGGTGCTCCCGGCGAAGAGGCGATGATGCGATGAGGCGGGTAAGGAGATGTAGGCAAGGCGGGGACCATCACGTGGTCCCAGCCAACCCCAAATGGCAGTGGAAAGAGGAATCCCAAAGACGCGATCCAAACGTGCACATACACCGTGCAGTTGCGAACCGCACCGTATTCTTCAAAGGCCGCTGTCGCGCACACACATCCTCGGCAAACCACCGGAGGGCGGGACCAGCGGACGCGGCTAAACAAGGTTCCGCGAACGACGCGTGAGGTCCCCGAAATGGCGGACGGCTCTTCCTCGAGCCGCAGCCTCTAGGCGAAGATTCTCCGGAATCTCACACCTGTACCTGGCTTTGCAGGCTTTTCCACAACTCCAGCGATAACACCAATCGCACGAGATTCCTTTCAAGGACTCAAAGTTCACTCGCCATGTACGCTCGACTACGCTAGGTACGGAGCTTTTACAAAACGCGTCGTTTCACCTCTGCCTCACGCCCTCTTCTCCTTCGCTCGACCTTTTCCGGTGCACTATCCGATTTCCGGTATCATTTTTATCATGAGCGCTTTTAAACCTTTTAACCACAATAACCCTTTCCCTTAAACCACAATAACCATAATACTTAGAACCAACAATAATAATAATAACAACAATAATTTGTGCCGAATCCGTAACACATGTGAGATAAAAATTATGGACGGGTTATGCCAAAACTTGGTGGCTGAATAGATAAGTGACAAGAACAAGCAGATTCGATGTTGGTTAATGCCTGGATCCAGATCCGGCCTATCAATGGAATACAAAACCTAAACCTTTGCACTCCACCAAGGAGTGCTGTTCTAGTTTGATCTGCAATAATCTTCTTGATTAAGGTCTCTCACCGAAGTACTAACCGGGTTTGACTCAGTTTAGCTTCCGAGAGCCAATGGAAGAGTTGCATTCACGCAGATAACCTGTTATGGATGAGATCACATCCTGGGTTCAGAAGCAAATGTACTCTTTAAAAACTCCAAAGTTCAACTTTAATGCTCTTGGCCATCCAGTATGGGGCTCCCTCTGTGCAACATTCTTGTATACAAATAATTTTTGTCACATCTAATACAAGATCTATCTGTGCTCTCTCTATATACATATTGTTATGAATTTGGGGTAAAGAGGAATATCTAGGTTTAGGTAGATCTGCATAGGTAGGTGTCTGGCTGTCGTGCTAGAGAATCTCACCTGTAATAAGTTCTGTGTTACGCCCGGTTTGTCGGATCAAGGTGTGTCTTCGTCCCCATTACGAGGAATGGGGCCTGATAAATAGTTCTAGGGACTAAGATAATTCCCCTGTGTGTCAGACCTGGTGATCATACTTATGGCAATGCCCTCTTGTAGACATTAGATAGGCCCTTAGTGCACACACTAATTAAATCCCCCCCTTACAATGACTGACCATAAGAACTGACCGGGAAGAAACAGGCAGGAAGCGGCCGCGCAGTGGTACACCATGGCAACACATATCGAGCAAGGCAGGCTGGGAGCCACGCCCAGGAGAACTAGTGATTGGCCGGGGGAGGGGCGAGCAACAAACACCACACCAATTTGTAGAGTAGGGGACGACGTGCGATTGGTCAAAGGAAGGGCAGAGAGCTTCTCCGTGATTTATGGGTAAGGAAGGTGAAGGAGCGACACACTGATTGGCCACCGACCGATGATACCTCGGCCAATCATTGCAGAAGGCGCAAACATTCGGCCAGTGGAGGGCGCGAAGGAGGACGCAACAAGCGACGCGCTGATTGGAGGAGAAGCGCCGGTGATGTCAAGGCTCGGGTGGTAAAACTCTTTAAAACAGACATTTTGCCTGTTATAAAGCGGACATTTTGCCCTTCTTGTTCTTGGTTCCTTCCTGCCCGGACCTCTTGCTCTGGACTGCCACTTTGGACTTTTGACCTGTGCTTGCTTTTGGACTGTGGTGGAGAAACCAGCGCCGACGATCATCCACCTCTGTTGTTCGTGCTCCTGGTGCCTGCGTGCTGTGCTGTGTAGCGCGGGACGGACCTTGCAGAGAGGGGTGTTCGCGCCAACGCCCGAGCGATTTGCGCCAACCGGAGCCGCGTCCGGACGCGAGTTTGGGGGGTGGACTACTGACAGATAAGATGCACCACATTCCACAACACGACGAGACATTTATTTTATTCACCATCTCCCATTGTTTCGTTTCTGAAGTCTGTGCGGGGACATCCCAATTTAGGATTTAGTTTTTATCATCGCGTTTCCCTGTCCCGATAGTTATTTTGAATAAAGCCTTGTATTATTTTCTGTTCTATTCGAAAACCCGTTTTGGTTGAGTTATTGATTCCAGGGAGAAGACATCGTCGGGGCCGAAAAGGTAAGCCGTGGCATTCTCCCCCGAACCCCGTCTCATGTATTGGTCCGCCATCAATTGGATTGAATAAACGCCTCCAAGTAGATCTCGAGGAGATCTCGGAGACGGTGGGAGGGATTTTCGAAGCTCCACACGGTCTCCACGTTTTTCGAAGTTAAGTCTGTTCACAATTGTATTTTGTCGAAACTGTATTTATCTTTCGGTGTGTGAAGTTATTGTGTGCAACTTTGGTTGTTTCTCGGTGTTTATCTTTCATAAATTGATCGTCTGTTTGCCGTGTCGTGTCTTGAGGCCTTGTACAGTGTGCACTGTACAACCTTGAGGCTTTGTTTTTCTCTCAGCGGTCCGTCGTTTGTGATCCAATAACTTTCGTTCTCTGTATTCCCAGGCTTTTCACCCATAGCCTACTTCCTTGTGTAAATCTCAACTCAAAAAAAACAAAAAAAAACAACAACAAACAAACAAACAACAACAACATTTCCTTCTCTGTTCTCATTCGTTTATTCATTCTTATTCGTTCGTTCGTTCTTCGACCACGTGTTTCTCCCCCATTTCCCCAGATAGTTTTCACTCATTAACCTTCAATGTTTACACTTTCCCCTCAAGTTATGTATTCCGTCATATTTTATAACACCTTTTTCTTCTTCTTCTTTAAAAGGCTGCTTTCGACTTGCTCACCAAATCAATTCATCCCAAAAAAAATATCCATCTCCTATAGTGCCTTTTTTCTACATTCCCTAAACTCTCCTACACTCCATCCTCCATCCAGCGTCCTTAAACGTATTTTTAACTCGAAGGTCACAAGAAACTCATTTTGCAATAAATGTTCGTTTCCCATAAATCGTACACTTTCAAAAATCCAATCTCACCCCTCCCCTCCAAATCTTCCACATAACCCCTCCCCTCCAAATCTTCCCCATCACCCCTCCCCTCCAAATCTTCCCCATCACCCATCCCTTTCAAATCTCCCCCCTTGCCCCCTCCCTCCTAAACTACCCCCTCACCCCTCCCCGCCAAGACGCCCCCTCGCCCCTCCCCTCCTAGACTCCTGCCTCACCCCTCCCCTCCAAATCTCCCCCATATCCCATCCCTTTCAAATCCCTCCCCTTGTCCCTTCCCTCCCAAACTCCCCCCTCACCCCTCCCCTTCAAATCTCCCCACCCTCATTGCTTCTCAATTTCCCCCCTCTCACTCCCCCTCCTCAAAGCGTCCTCCCCGCTTCTTCCCCCTTCAAACTCTCACCTCCATCTCCCCCAACCTTCTGCCTCGCTCTTCCCCCTCCTCAAATAACACCTCATTGTGGCTCACCCAATCACCATCAAACCTTTTGTCCGCACCATCCTTCCCTTTCTCCGAGCTATTCTGAAATCTCTGACACACCTTCAACAGCTCTCCCTATCTCTTCCACCTCTTCCACATCTTACCCTACCCCTCCTCCCCCCTGTTCTGTATCTGATGCTCCCCCTTCCTCTTCATTAACGGTATGGACCTCAAACATCCGGGGCCTTCGTTCAAACTTAACTGATCTCTCCATACAGGTTGCTTCTGTCAAACCAGACGTGATCTGCTTAACAGAAACTTTCCTCCTTTATGATGTCTCTGATTCCATAGTATCTCTCCCGGGCTACTCCCTCCTCCGGTATGATAGACCTGAGCCTCGTCCTGGAGGCGGGGTTGCTATCTTTATCAAAAACTCTCTTCCTCACTCGCCCTGCACTGCACTCTCTCCACCTCACCCCCAGGAATACCTCTGGCTACGGCTTCCCCTTCGCTCCCACCTCTTGTTCATATGTGTGTTGTACCGTCCACCAAACAGTGATGACTCCATCTACATCTCGCTGTCTGATGATATGGACCAACTTCTATCTACTCATCCCAACTCTCTCTTCCTCATATGTGGTGATTTCAATTGTCACCATGCCAGTTGGCTGGGTGTGGGTACCTCTCTCACCAGCCATGGCTCTTCAGCAAAGGACTTCTGCGACTCACTGGGACTGACACAATCTGTCAATTTCCCGACCCGGATCTCAGTAAACGGAACATCTTCTCTTCTGGACTTGGTTATGACTAACTTCCCTGAAAATGTCTGCTGCTCTTCTTCTGCTCCGATCGGATCATCTGATCATGTCCTTGTTAAAGTGGACATCTCTCTGACCATCCTCAGGGAGCCTGCTCAGCGTCGACGAGTCTGGCATTTCACTCAGGCCAACTGGCACGGTCTTCAAGCAGCCATCAATCATCTGGACTGGTCTCCCATCTCTACCACCTCTGACATCAACTCATCCTGGGAATTCTTCCAAAGTAAATTGCTCTCTCTCATGCACAGATTTATCCCATCTCGTCTTCAGTCGTCATACCCTTCCTCCCGTCCATGGTACACGGAATCTTGTGGTGAGGCTGTTGCCCAGAAACAACTTGCCTTCGTCTCCTGGAAAGCAAATCCAACAGAAGGAAATCTCATTTCCTTTCACAAAGCCCGAAACAAGTGTGTGTCCACCCTCAGGAGAGCCAGGAAACAATATCTCTCCGTTCTCAAGACCGAACTCTCTTATCTGTCTCCCTCTTCCAAATCCTGGTGGCGTCTGGTCAAATCCGTTTCTGGTGTTTGTTCCCCCTCCATCCCCTCCCTTACCTCAAACGGCTACACAGCTGACTCCGCACGTGAAAAAGCTGAATGCCTCAACTCTGTGTTTGCCTCTAAATCTTGTGTCCCAAACCCATCCCTCTCTGTACCCACCATACCCAGTCGTACCCTGCTGCTCCTGGACTCCGTGTCCTTTCCTCCTGACAAGGTGGAAAAGTTTCTGTCAACCCTCGACTCTGATTCTGCAACTGGACCCGACGGCATCAGCCCACGGGTCCTAAAATCCTGCTCTGCTGCTCTATCTCACCCTCTCTCTGTTCTCTTCACCCTCTCTTTTGCTCAAGGTCAACTGCCATCTGCTTGGAAATCAGCCAACATCACCGCTTTGCACAAAAAAGGTGCAAAAACAGATCCTAGCAACTACAGACCAATCAGCCTTCTCCCAATTATCAGCAAAGTCATGGAATCCATCATTGCTTCGGATATGAAATCTTTCCTCTTCTCCAATGGCTTGATCTCTGATCATCAATTTGGTTTCAGACCAGGTCACTCTACTCTGGACATGCTGCTTCTGCTGTCTCAACAATGGATGGAGGTCCTCAATGCCAAACAGGAAATTAGAGCTGTCTCCCTCGACATATCACGTGCCTTCGACACGGTCTGGCACCACGCTCTGCTCACCAAACTCTCCTCCTTTGGTATCCATGGAAATCTCCACGCATGGCTGGCGGACTTCCTCTCTAGTCGTCGTCAACGTGTGGCCCTGAATGGGTTTCTCTCATCTCCTCTTCCTGTTCAGGCTGGAGTTCCCCAAGGCAGTGTTCTGGGCCCCGTGCTTTTTCTGGTCTTCATCAATGATCTCTCTGACTCTCTCGAAAATCCTCTCTATCTCTTTGCTGATGACTCCACTCTCTGCCGCTCCATTCCTCTTCCCTCAGATCGGCAGTCTGCTGCCTCCTCACTCTCTGAAGACCTGGACAAAATCACAGACTGGTCAAACAAGTGGAACATGTCTTTCAATCCTGACAAATCTCACACTCTTACTATGTCTCTCCGAAAAGATCGACTGGACAACCCTCCCATCTACTTTCTCAACAATCCTCTCCAAGAAGTTCTGTCGCTCAAGATTTTGGGTCTCACTATCTGCCATGATCTTTCTTGGGAAAACCACATTTCCAAGCTGGCCTCCAAAGCCAGTCGCCGACTGGGCATCCTCCGTCGTGCGAAGTCCTTCCTCGGCACACCTGAGCTCCTCACCACATACAAGGCTTTCATCCGCAGCTCAATGGAATACTGTTCTCCCCTATGGGCCGGTGCTCCTGCCTCACACCTAGCTCGGCTTCACGCTGTTGAAACCAAAGCTTTCAGAATTATTGGAATCTCCCGCGATGAAGCTATCTCTGAGGGCCTTTCACTCACTCACCGCAGGCAGGTAGGTGGTCTTTCTGTCTTCTACCGACTCCTCTCCGGCCTTGCACCCCCAGCTCTCTCTGTGCTCTGTCCCCCAAATATTCCTACAGGTCGCACAAGATCTGCCAGCAACCCTCTGATGGTTAAACTGCCGAAATCTCGGCTCTCTGCTCACCTTCACTCTTTCATTCCTCTTTTCTCCCGCCTCTGGAACAAACTCCCTCACTCCCTTCAATCCCACTCCTCCCTCCAGGTCTTTAAAACAGCTGTTCACCACCATCTCTTATCTTCCCCCATCCAAAACCTTGATCTTTTCTACCCCCGCTAATTCACCCCAGATCCACCTTGTTTGAAATTCCAACTTCTTTCCTGGAAGTCCTGGCAGTGTCCATATGTTTTATACCTCTCCCACCGCCCCCTTCCCATGCCCCCCCCCCCCAAAGCCCTCGCCCTCTATCAGATCTCTCGATGTCTCCATGTCTCTCGGTCCCTGCTCTCAAATGTTGTTTGTGTCCTTCCCCCTCTCTTCCCATCTTGTCTACCGCTCCTGATGTTATATGTTTTATGTGTCGGTTTGTCTTTCTGTGTGATTAATGTTCGCTCTTTCACGAGCCTCGATCTTGTATACAAAAAAAAAAAAAAAAAAAAAAAAAAAAAGTAAGCTCGAGTCCATCCGCGATCCCCCGGTCTTAACCAAGGGGCAATCGCGCAACAATATACTAGAATGATTCCAGGTGACACTTTGTCGAATAATTTAATTTTATATTTCAATGACTACAGCAGTGTGCTTACTTCTAAACCATATAATTCAATGGTACATCACAATTGATTATATCATTTGTTTATTATGTACACATTAATATTCTTTTTCTTACAAGCAGCTTGTTCTGAGCTATCTACAATGTAAGAAGACAGTCATCGATACAAAGTACATTATGAATCCTTAATGTGGGTCACTTCAAGTACGCTGATCAAAATGAAAAGAGAAAGTTTTCTTAATAATAATAGCTATGACAAGGCACAATTTATAAATGGTGAGCAAGATTTTTTGCAAGTTTTTCTTTTCCCCACAATACAAAAGTTGGACTTCTGGAAGAGCAATACTACATACGATGTTGGATCGATTAGTATTTTAGTAATATTGGATTCAAAACGCTTCCACATGATAGAACCAGACCAGCACCACCATGGACAGTTGTAATAATGGAGGCATGTAGTACATGATGTGGGCGGGTCATACACAATGTGGTTGGGTCATACACAATGTGGGCGGGTCACACACGATTTGGGTGGGTCATACAGGATGTAGGCAGGGCAGGTAGTACACGCCCCTTGACCGATGCAATTGGTGGATGATGTAATTCCCCAAGCTGAGGGGATGAGGCTTGTGATTTTAGATGAGAGGACATGGTGACTATGTTGGAGAATAACCAAAACTTGAGGTTTTTATATTCTTTGCTGTGTTGGAGGAACCACGACGACCCTATCGGAAGCAAAAGGACAACTCGGCTTGCTGCCTTTGCTATCGTGACTCGTATTTGGCTGTGACGGAACAGCACATAACACAAGCAGTAGAGTTGTGACTGTGCAGGCACTGATCGGCAGTTGTGTGGGTGGAGGTGCACAAACCACAGGTGCCAATCTATATTTTTGTGTTGGACAACAATGGCATCATACCACCATTTTGTCCATGTCTGCCGTCTCTTACAAACTAAAGACTGATCCACTCTCTCATCTCTGAGTAAGACAGTGCCTGAGACATTCCTCAACATTCAACTCTCTCCTTCATGTGTTCGTATCACAGGCATTCCACGAATTATGCGAGAAAACCCATTTACCTTCCACATGGCCAGGCTGAACGCTCACCTGAATTCATTCTGCTTCCTCTCATCTTCCAGATTTGATTCTCGTGATATTCCTTCCCAGCCTTCAAGTCTCCCACCCTTTGCTACCTTATGGTCTTCCCATTTCCACCTGGACCTCTCTTTACCTTCTGAATCCCCATCCTCCTTTCACCTGCAACTCCTCTCATGCTGTGCTGTAACACTGTGGTGCTGTTTCCCCTCGAACCACTTCCTTTGTTGACACTATATCTGCTGTCGTTATTATTTTTCATGAAACTCAACATCTTAAAAAAAAAAAAAAAAAAGGTAGTTAACTCCCTGCTTGAGCCAAATAACCATGGAGTACAATGGTACTCCATATGGAGGGGATGGCATGCAAAAAGAAAAATGGTCACCAAATCAAATGTGTACAATATGATACTCTGAAGAGTTTGCTGTAGAGTGATGTCATAAGCCTTTAAAAGCCATATCTTTTATTCTCAAGCGGTTTCATAACTACCAGGACTGATAAAGACTCGAGAATACATCGCCAAAGCACCAAATCATACCATGGCGTGTTCAAAGGAATTTAATTTTGTCTGCAATTGGCAGTCATTTGCACGCCATTTAAACTCTGCCTTAAGGTTTGTCGTAAATTGCAAGGTAACTGCAGTATGCGTAATTTACGAAGAAAAATGGCCGAGAATAAACAGAACGATGATCAGGTCAGGTCAGGTATGGGAGCATGCACCGGAGCAGCACGTCGCTGCATCCACTTTCCGATGGTACTCCAGGGGCCTCCGGTACTCCAGGGGCCTCCGGTACTCCAGGGGCCTCCGGTACTCCAGGGGCCTCCATCTGGCCAGAACGATTATCCTCACAGAATAAACAACCAAGCTTCCAAGATGGACTTTTCTTCCCACTTCCATCTGTGTTTAGCACAACTACTTGACAGGTGCACGCCCTCATTGTGGGTAGGCCCCCAATTCATCGGCCGCCATACTCTTCTTATCCACCGCAGCCGCTCACTGGTATTAACAGGAAATGGTAGGAACGCGACGCCTCTCACCGACGCACATTTCTCATGTCAGTGAGTCAGATTTGCATCCAGCAACACAACAATTATGGTTAACCAACCGGGAATCGTCCTCACTTTGAGCCTTTTGTTTGAATGCTGCAAGTTGTGTTTAGAAAACGATTTGATTTCACCCTTGCAATGGCAGGCTCAAAGTGCCCCGATTAGCAGAAGTGAGTCAACGAAAATGCACGGACAGCGCATGCGCGGAAGGCATTGTTTGCATCCCCAAAACATTTTGAAAGCCGCATATTGTGTGTCATACCTGTTTTTGGATCAAACCCAAAAAAATGTCAAAAGATGTCATGGTGGCAATCCGTAAATATATTGTGGTGTCATTCCTACCATGTTTGGTTGTTTTTTGGGGGGGACTCCATCCCGACATGTTTTTTTTATTTCATTTTTATTTTTATTTATTTTGTGAGTTGTGAATTTACTAAGCATATCAAACTGTAAGATGCACATCTGTTGAGAGTTGAGAAAGGATGCTCGCTGAGTTCAATATTTTACATCATTGATCTTTCTGGGGACATTTAACATTGAAACGACATTATAACTAAGGACAAGGTATTTTATTAAGCAGAATATTTGATTAAAAGTGAAACTCCAGGTATTTTGTACCTTTGCTTCATTGTTATTGTAAAAGTATATGAATACCAGCATCATCGGCACAATTCTGCAGAAGGAACAGAATGAGTCGGTTGTAAGACACTAAAAAAAACAAAGAAAAACTTTTGTCTCGGAATCTCTCAAAGCAAAACAGATACTTCCTTACAAAACTGCCAATTTGGAATCCTTAAAATGAGCAAAGATTCCCCAAACATGTCCTCTTCTGGATTAATTATGAGGATGTGGGGGGAATCATTCCACTTTAAAGTGGATATTACAAATTTCAGGAAATTTTGCCCTTTTTCAGTGCATTTTTAGAAGGTCGATTCCTCATTGCTTGCACCCGACTAAAGAGGTAAATGTTACCATGACAATGTGGCTTGAAAAGTGGAAACATTCATCTCAAAGCAGAATAAGCAACAGGTTTACCTGCTCAATGTCATCAAATAATAACCAATTTCACCAGAAGAGGTAAGATGTCACTCCTTTGATGAGATGCCGCTGCATTATCTTTAAGACGAAACATGATGAAACTTTCTCAAAAGGATCATAGAGACCCATTGGCGATCTCCCGAACAAATGATTTAATAAATAAACAATTATGCTTCAAAAAGTATGAATCTCATCAGTTTAAAAATGAGCGATAAGAATTACACATATAATGTCCTCTTAATCGCTTTAGAAAGGGGTTAGAGTCTTGCTGTCCATCTTAATGAGGATTTAGATTGAACCCGAACTTCCTTCAGTCCAGCTCGGTCGGCGTAAGGAGAATTGACCTTCAGAGGAGCATACTTTGTGATAATCCCGAGTTTCTGACACAACCGGTGTTTCTTCCGCTGTCAGCATGTTAAGTGGTGTGAGTCTCCCTACAGTGTCCTGCAAAGCATTCTCGGCACAGCTTTTGTTGTGCTGCTCACGCAGGTGTCGCCGCAGCGCTGGCTTGTGTGCAAAACCGGCACGGCAATAGCGACAGCGATGTGGTCGGTCACCACTGTGTAGGTTCATGTGGTCTTGCAGGGAGCTTTTCTGTGTGAAACAGCGGCCACACAGGTTACAGGCAAAAGGTTTTACACCAGTGTGGATGCGGAGGTGCCGTGTCAAATTGCTGCTCTGTGTGAATTCTCGTCCACAGCGAGGACAAAGGAAGATCTTATGAGAGCGCATGTGTGCCCAAAGGCCCTCAATGTGTGAGAAGCCTTTCAGGCACTTGCCACACTCAAAATGACGTTGTGTGATAGCCGTTGAAGAACTTATCGGAGCTTTGTGGTGCAAAGATGGCATGAGCAGGCGCAATGGCAGGGTTCTGCCACTTCGTGTGACCTTCCCTCGCCCATTGGCTACTGCCTCAAGCTTGCCAGCCACATCTTCACTTTGCTCCGGCAATGTTCCCATAAAGCCAGCATCTTCTGTTGGCATTTGAAGGTAGGTGACTCCTGGAAGCTCTTTAGTGCTTTCAGCTTCTTGGGTTGGAGTTGATCGTCCAGCGCTGCTTACGTATTCACGGTAAGGTTCTTCAATGCTGTCATCCGCCACCGTATCTTTTGTATCCAGGGTGGAATGAATATAGTAGTCATCACGTGCTGGTGAGACAATTTCAGTATTTATTGAACAATCCCCGACACCACCAGACACCTTTCCTAAACTTCCTGTTTCATCAATTTCATCATCACTTAATACCTCAAGCTTCACCATACAGAAGTTTTGAGGTGATTCATCTGCCTCACATCCTGCTGCAACTATGTCTACAGTATGGCTTTCATCAGCCCCATGCTTTGCTGTATGTCCTTCTACACAGCTCAGTCCTTCATCATCTAGGCCTGCTTGAGGCCAAGGTACTGTGCAGTCAGGGAGTTGCTGGGGACCTTCAGGCTTTTGTTCATTTGAACCGTCTGAAATAGGACTTGCAGATGCTTTGTCTGGTTCATAATCCATTTCTGCCTGGTTTGGCCATTTTCTAAAGTCATCTTGAACTTTCCTGTGCTTCAGTATCCCAGTGTTTCTGCTGCTCAAGAGTGGTTGGATGTAACGTCCCAATGCCTGGGTACATCGCTCAACAACATGGTCCATCTGCAAATAACTGGCCGCAGTCAAGTAGGCAAGCAGATCCCGTGTAGGCACTTCAAGACGTCCGGTATAACAGGAAAGGAGAAGGTCAAAACCAACTCGTGGATCTTGTGGTAGTGAGATGCGAACCTCTATGGCATTTGGATTGAGCAAAAATTGGTCACGGAGATATGGTGAACAGGCAGCGAAGAGAACACGATGACCGCGCAATGACACACTCTCAAGACGCACTGTGACATCACAGAGTCGGCCGTCAAGGCGCAGGCGATTCATACTGCGTAGAAAGGCAGGGCTTGCCGAAGTCAGATCAAAGCGTAGAACATCATTGCACAGCGTCATAGTTCACCAACTGGGCAGTCATGGAAGGGAGGAGTTGGAAGGGTTTAGATAGGGGGTGCAGTAGGAGGGAGAGTGTCATTGAAAAGCAAGCCACACAATCACTAGAAGCAGTCAGCAGCAATAAAATAATCTTCCACAACAATTAGAAGTTATGAAGCATGAAGGAGTGCAAATTATATGTGACGCTCGATCCAAAAAAAGGGTTTTTTTTTTTTGTTTGTTTTTTTGTATACAAGATCGAGGCTTGTGAAAGAGCTAACATTAATCACACAGAAAGACAAACCAACACATAAAACATATAACATGGGGAGCAGTAGACAAGATGGGGAGAGAGGGGGAAGGAAACAAACAACATTTGAGAGCAGGGACATCGAGAGATCTGTGGGAGGGAGAGGGCTTTGGGAGGGTCTGGGGGGGGAGGCATGGGAAGGGGGAGGGGGGTTGGGAGAGGTATAAAACATATGGACACTGCAAGGACTTCCAGGAAAGAAGTTGGCATTTCAAACAAAGTGGATCTGGGGTGAATTAGCGGGGGTAGAAAAGATCAAGGTTTTGGATGGGGGAAGATAAGAGATGGTGGTGAACAGCTGTTTTAAAGACCTGGAGGGAGAAATGGGATTGAAGGGAGTGTGGGAGTTTGTTCCAGAGGCGGGAGAAAAGAGGAATGAAAGAGTAAAGGTGAGCAGAGAGCCTAGATTTCGGCAGTTTAACCATTAGTAGCCCAGCGGCTAAGTCGAAAAATATTTCACTTTGTGGAGAAATTATGAAACTTTGCAAACAGGTGGAGGACCCCAGTAGGAACATTTTTCGATTAGGACCCAACTCTGAAACGCCCCCTGGTGGCCGATAGAAATACGATTGCAGTGGCTAACCCCCCCCCCCCCCCCCCCCCACCCCCCCATGACAATTTGGGTGAACAGGTGATCAGTTAGCACCCCATATGATTTTACTTAGCACCCCATATTATTTCAGTGCTGCCATCTGTTTGCATTAGTTTAGGTTAAGACAGAAGATTTCCTTTTTTATGCAATAAAGTTATTTGCAGACATCAAAGTTCGTTATCATTATTGTATTAACGCATGTTTTCTTTTACAAGTGGAAAACCATAAACCATGTCCAGGTCATTTAAGATCGTTCCTTTTCAAGTCAATCGGATGAAAATTTAGGATTTTAGAAATTTGGCCTATGTTGACCTTTTGGCCAATGTTGACTTCAAAAATAATTGGTAGTTGTATTCAGTGACCTGATATGTAAATGCTTTTCAAATTTCAAGTCAATCAGATGAAAATTGAGGATTTTAGAAATTTGACAAAGTTGTTGACCTTTGGCCTATGTTGACCTTTTGGCCTAGGTTGACCTCAAAAATAATTGGTGGTTGTATTCAGTGACCTGATATGTAAATGTTCTTCAAATTTCAAGTCAATCAGATGAAAATTGAGGATTTAAGAAATTTGACAAAGTTGTTGACCTTTGGCCTATGCTGAGTTGGGTCCTAATCGAAAAATGTTCCTACTGGGGTCCCCAACCTGTGTGCAAAGTTTCATAATTTCTCCACAAAGTGAAATATACTGCCATATTTTTCGACTTAGCCGCTGGGCTATAGAGGGTTGCTGGCAGATCTTGTGCGACCTGTAGGTATAACAACACTTCGGAATATTGTCAGGCTGCATGTTGCCTTTCCTTTATGGATCATGATGTTGGTACACTATTGCCAACTGAGCGAGAATTGGCTCGACTCGATGAATATTTTAGCATTAAAATGAACATTATGAATGTCACAGTGATTGTCGATTGATCGAATCTCATAATATATGATTTAACATTTAAAAAAAGATACTCATTAGTTTCATGTTTCCACTTGTCTTCGTCCATTTTTCTCTTCAATTTGATATTTCGTGGCATGATTGATGCTTATATGGGGTGAAGCATAAATGTTCAGAAAAATCAACAAAGGGCCGATCGATGTCTGAGAAAGAAATTTGAACATACAATACAATGCAAGTAATTTCATACACAAGTGCATTATAAAGTAAAGCTCAAAATAAATGTGCTCAAACTTGACAAACTTTCTCAAACTTGACACACAATTCAAATGAACATTTAATTATTACGGAAAACATTTTGGTGGGAAAAAAACCAAACACAATAAAACAAGTAGAGCTACATTCAAAGTACACCGCCCCCGTGCCAAATAAATACATATCCTCCAGCACACGACATTGACAGAGTGCCTTCAGCACCCAGAGATGCCACAGTGCAGCACATGGAGATGGAATTGGGAGGGAGTGGTGTGCAATAATCGATTGATTAATTGCGGAATTAAAATAAATAAATAATAACAACAAACACAACAACAGGCATTTTAAGACCATTTTCCCTGCTAGATCGGGGGTTAGTCTTGCGGGCCCCATGACAATCCTCTCCATTTTGCCCTATTTTCTGCATCTCCCCTTGTTAACCCCCTTGCCCACATTTCTTCTTCCACCACCTTTAGCCAAGTCTTTCTCAGTCATCCCCGTCCTCTACTTCCCTCTACATTCATTTCCATCACTCTTCTCAACCAGTCACTTTCATCCTTCCTCAACACATGACCAAACCATCTCAACTTGTTTCTCTTCACAGCATCAATCACAGGCTCTATTTCCATCATCTTTCGCAACTCATCATTTGTCTTCCTCTCTCTCTCAACGATACTCCACACATCCACCGAACCATTCGCATTTCCACCCTTTCCAGCCTTCGTTGCTGCTCTACGTTCATTACCCATGTCTCGCTCCCATGAATCATAACACTTCTCACACATGTAGCATACACCCTTCCCCTCAGCTTCAACGACACTCCCCTCCTCGTCAGAACGCCAATCAGTTCCCGAAACTTCTTCAATGCACATCTCACTCCAGAAACCATTGCTGAGTCTGATCCACCTTCTCCATTCAGCATGTCTCCTAGGTAGCAAAATGTTTTCACACATTCCAGCTTCACGCCGTCTCCAAGATCCAACTCAACATTTCCTCCATCTGCAGCTCCCTCTGTGCACACCTTACACTTGAATGTAGCTGCCACGCTGGTTATTGACCCTCTCAGCCCACTACATTTTCGATGAACCCACTCAGTGCACATTGTACATTGAATGGAGTTCACACCAACACCCTTCCTGCACACAGTACACGGCCACTTCCCAGTTCTTTCCACCTCACCACATGCTTTACCACTTGCCATCACCTTCGTCTTTCCTATATTCACCTTCAAACCTTTTGTCTCCATACATTCCTTCCACTTGTTCATCTTTTCCTTCAGTCCATCCATACTTTTCGCAATCAACACCAGATCATCTGCATGCAACAACTCCCACGGTAAATCCTCCTTTACGTTCTGAGCCAGCACCTCCATCACAGCTACAAATAGTAGTGGACTTAGTACCGACCCCTGATGCACTCCCACCTTCACCTCAAACTCACCACGGTTCCCGTCCTTCGTCCTTACAGCTGTGCGCTCTCTCTCATCCATTGCCATCACTACTCTGATCAACCATTCCTCCACTCCTAACTTCCTCAATAAATGTCACTACTTCGCGTGGAACCCTATCGAATGCTTTATCTAGATGAACAAACCCAATAAACAACTTCTTCCTCTTCTCCATGAACTTCTCCTGCAACTGCCTTACAAAAAAGCACGTCTGTCGTTCCTCTTCCTGGCATAAATCCAAACTGCATTTCATCGATCTTCACTTTCTTCCTTATCCTCTTCTTCAACACCCTTTCAAATAATACCTTCATTCCATGCTCTAATAACTTTGTCGCTCTGTACGAGCTACAGTCCAGAGGGTCACCTTTTGCCGTTGTATGGAGGGATGAGGGTACTCAGTTCCCAATCCACTGGAATGCAGCCTTCTTTCACCAACATATTACCGATCCCTGTCATTCTCTTTACAGACTTCACAGACTGGTCAAACAAGTGGAACAAGTCTTTCAATCCTGACAAATCTCACACTCTTACTATGTCCCTCCGAAAAGATCGACTGGACCAGGGGTGGCTAACCAGTCCAGCATAAAGAGCCAAAAGAAACCCTCACACCATTGCAAAGAGCCGCACAACACCTGCATGCTCACACTACAACAGCAACTTATAGGCCTAATGACATAATTAAGAATTATATGTATTATGGTTATGTCATAATTATCATAATACATAGCTTAACAGTTTTCATAGGTCGTTTATTACCTCAGTGGGACACCTGGCAGTCTTTGTTTTCCACAAACATTTTCAGGTCTGGCTTGTACTCAGTTGTGGCCACTCGGAGAAACTCTTTCACGTGTGTGTCCGTAAGAACAGAGCGATGTCTTGACTTCACTTGTTTCAGTGTAGGAAAAACTGATTCACAGACGTAAGTTGATCCAAACATTGACATTAGCTTGAGTGCAGCCTGTTTGACACCGAGGTATCTGTCTGTGAGCACAATTTTCCAAAACTCTGTGCCTGTGGTTCCTTCTCTCAAGACACATTTAAGTCTGTCATCCTCAGAAAGTTCAATCATCTCCAACTGGGATGCTGCTTCATCTGCCACAAAGGGGGCTTTTTAACAATCCGATTCTGCAGTGAAAGGGTTGATGAGGAATGTGATCTGTGGCCGTTGTTTCTTCAGGTTGCAGAATCGGTCCCCAAAACTCTGCTGCAGATTTTCAACCAGTGTTGCAAAGCGTGCAATGCTCCTTTTTGTGACCCCAGCTGCTTCTCCATTTGCCTTCAACAAGGAGGGAAAATGTGTGAGCTCTCCCTTTTGAAGATGGGTCTGGAAGAGCGTGAGTTTGTTCACAAATGTGAAAACACTTTGCACCAGGTCAGGCGGCATTTTTCACTTCCCTTGCAGATCTAGATTCAGTTTGTTCAGATGATGCAGCATGTCGACCAGAAACCCCAAGTCTGACATCCACTGGGGGTCATGTAGCTCAGGATAGTCCTTATGTTTCTCTGCCAGAAACAGCTTCACTGGGTCCAAAAGTTCAAAAAAACGGGAAAGCATGTTACCTCTTGAAAGCCATCTCACAGTGCAGTGGAGAAGCAGATCATTGGGAAGGTCTTCGTCCAGTTCAGCTATGAGGTTTTTGAACTGTCTGTGCTTGAGAGCATGAGTGCGAATAAAATTCACAATTTCTAGCACAGGTTTCATGACATGGTCCAAGTTCAGCTTATTAGACACCTGGTTCTCTTGATGGATGATGCAATGAAATGTCCAAAAATCAGGGAAACGGCCGTCAGCTTTACACAGCCCTACAAGGCCATTTGCAGATCCCAACATAGCTGGTGCACCGTCTGTGGCTATTGCTGTTAGTTTTGGTAATTGCAAATTTGCCTTCTCAACAACAGTCGCGAGTGTCTCTTTCAGGTCGATGTCGCGGGTCCTATCTTTTAACGGCACAATGTCAAGCAGCTCTTCCTTAATTGTGCAGTCTTCTGACACACCCCGTACAAATATTGCCAACTGTGGCTTATCTTGAATGTCGCAAGACTCATCCAAAGCAATGCTGAAATACAGCCATTTTTCAAGATCCGTATGCAACTGTGTTTCAATGGAGTTGTTAATATGTGATATTCTCTGTTCAATGGTGTGCCGTGACAGCTCCAGGTCTGACACACAACGCTTCAAACTGTCATTTTCAGGAGTGAGGATGGCAATAACATCTCTGAGACACGTTTTCCCGAATTCCCCTTCACTGTATGGCTTTTTAGCTCGAGCAATGTTCCATGCCAACTGATATGATGCTGATGTGACCGTCTCTGAGTGCTTCGTTAATTTCGGAAAAAACTGAGTCTGCTTCTCTGACTGACGTTTCAATGCATTTTCCTTGTGCTTGCGAAGTTCACTGCCTTTGGGAAAATCCCGGGCCAAGTTATCATGGAGTAAGGTGAAATGGCGCTCCAGGTTTGAAGCTTGAAAATGCGACAGTGCAGTCTGGCAAATCAAGCACAAGGGTTTCCCATTTCGCTCCGTAAAAAAATACAATTCCTCCCATTCAGGCAAAAATGCCCTGTGCTCCTCTTAATATTTGCGCTTAGCTTTACGTTTTCCTGACTCTGTCATGGCGATTCGGTCACTGCCGCTGGGCTAGTGCTAGCCTAGCTAACAAACTTCCGAGTCTGCGTGCGCAAGTGTGTTTCTATGCGCGAAAGTGTTTCATGTTTGGGCTCATGCATGACGAGTGGGAGATTTCTGTCAAACATATTACCACAAAATTATCTTTTATTTTAAAAATATTGGCAAATTTATTGGCAGTATAGTCAAATATTCAAATGCATTTTGATTTTATAATAGAAATACATTTTAAAATATAAAAACATGCACCGATAGAGCAGCTCCTCGCGAGCCGCACAAGAGCTGGCTAAGAGCCGCATGCGGCTCGCGAGCCGCGGGTTCGCCACCCCGGGACTGGACAATCCTCCCATCTACTTTCTGAACAATCCTCTTGAAGAAGTTCTGTCACTCAAGCTTTTGGATCTCACTATCTGTCATGATCGGACCTGGGAAAAGCACATTTCCAAGCTGGCCTCCAAAGCCATTCGCCGACTGTGCATCCTCCGTCGTGTGAAGTTCATTTTTGGCACTACTGAGCTCCTCACCACATACTGTATAAAGCTTTCATCCGCAGCTCAATGGAATACTGCTCCAGAGGGGAGCCTCTGGGCTGGTGCTCCTGCCTCACACATAGCCCGGCTTCAGGCTGTCAAAACCAAAGCTTTCAGAATCATTTTCCCATGATGAAGCTGATTCTGAGGGCCTTTCGCTTTCTTACCGCAGGCAGGTAGGTGGTCTTTCTGTCTTCTACAGACTCCTCTCTGGCCTAGCTCCCCCAGCTCTGTCCCCCAAATATTTCTGCAGGACGCACAAGGCACAAGATCTGCCAGCAACCCTCTTCTGGTAGAACTGCCAAAATCAAGACTCTCTCCTCACCTTCACTCTTTCATTCCTCTTTTCTCCCACTTCTGGAACAAACTCCCTCACTTCCTTCAATCCCACACCTCCCTCCAGGTCTTCAAAACAGCTGTTCACCATCATCTCTTATCTTCCCCCATCCAAAACCTTGATCTTTTCTACCCCCGTTAATACACACCAAATCCGATTTCTTTCCTGGAATTTCTAGTGGAGTCCATTTGTTATATACCATGTTACCCCCTCCCCCACAGGCCCCTTCCTTCCACAGATCTACTGACGTCCCTGTTCTCTGTCGGTGTGCTTGCGGTGCTTCCCTCTCTCTCCCCCTCCCTTTATTATATATTTTAGGTGTCTGTTTATGTTTTTGTGTTTTATGTGTTAGCTCTTGCACGAGCCTCGACTTTGTATACAAAAAAAAGCAGCGTACAACGACTATGGCACATCTCGAGATGGGCTGAAAGGGGCTAAAGACTCTTGTGTGGAGCAGTTTAACTGAGACCCATCATATGTCAGGAAGAACCACCATGAACCGCCCCTGACACATGGGTTTTTAGGGCCTCAGCCCCAACTCCAGTTCAGCAAGTAGGAGGGGCCTGCTAACTGTGGCCTCCCGAAGCGGGTGACTAATGGGGCCTACCTTCAATCTCGGCTGACTGCCCATGCGGCCAATCATGGGTCTGCCCATACTTCCTTCCTCATGAGACAAAGTGGCCATTCCCAGCCTAAGTGCCTGTCCATCCTTTGCCATTCACAATCAACTGGGACTGCCTACTTCCAAAACATGAAACACAATAACTTAACCCATCCACCCTGTATGGACAGAGTTGTCACTCCATGAAAAGGGTTGGTGGAATAGCCTAGAGGTATGCACATTCACCTCCCAGCTGCGTAGCCTGCTTTTTAATCTTGGCCCAGCTATAAACTGTAACCCCTGGGTTTCACATATACGGTGATTCATCAAAATGTGTGTGCCGTCCCTCGGATGGATGTTAAACTGGCGTCCCTTCTTTTGACATTAGTTGGTGAATGTTAAAGAATCCACGGTGAAGTTTGTGACGAGTAGGAAAGCTATCGCGGACCTGACCAAATTCAAAATTCCCTCTCAAACGTACAGGGTACACTGCATGAGTGGCACCATCCCGCCCCCCAGCAAATGATGCTACACACAGCTATATGCTGCATATGAAAGAAGAACGCAGTAACGGACATATTATCCCTACCCAAAAACACTCCCTCATCCCCCACAAACATAACAGTACAAGTTGGTTGTGCCTATTACTTGATGTCGCCATGACATCCACAGCATATTGTTATCGATATCTCTCACAGCCTTGTTTTTATAAACAAATGTGTCTGCCTGAGAATAACTATTCACAGAACATATCAATAAGAATGTTCTGTTCCCTCTCGTTCAAAGGCACCCCCAGTTAGTGGTGACAAAGATACAAGAGATTCCGCAAATATACACTCCATTGGAGTACATGAGAGACAAACAAATTGTGTGATAAGAGAATAAGAAACTGTTTGGGGAGCTGGGGAAATGGTGCTTCCTCCTCTCCTCTCCTCTCCTCTCCTCTCTCTGTCTCCTATTTTCTGTGTTGTGTCCAACTGTTATCAGTACTCGCCTTTTATCCCTCCGACGTCATGATTTTTCCATGAGCCTCGATTTGACATCAAAAAGAGATAATAAAAGTTGGCTTTCTGGAAAACAGTCTAACCCCATCAACTATGTATGGATACAGTTTAGAATAAGAAACTGTTTCCATTGGCAATAGTTTACAGCAATGGCCTGCAGGTGTTGGGATCTCAACCCCTGACTCATGATGCAGGGAAACTAGGTTCAAATCCCATATACCATACAAATGTCTAAATGTAATTGGTTCTGGTGATGAGGCCAGTTTCATAAGGCCAATTCATGTCTAAATATGTATTCATATCATAATCATAATCGTAATCATATCATAATAATATATGGTATATGTATCGTATGAATGAAATAACTAGTCTGCATTAGCCACGTTACCCCATATGGCAGTCCCCGTATGAATGAAATAAGTAATCTATATTCGCTAAATTACCCCATATGGCCGTCCCCGTATGAATGAAATAACTAGTCCACATTCGCCACATTACCTCTTATGGCCGTCCCCATATGAATGAAATAACGAGTCCACATTCACTACATTACCCCCTTATTGCCGTCCCCATATGAATGAAATAAGTAATCTATATTAGCTACATTACCTCTTATGGCCATCCCCGTATGAATGAAATAACTCGTCTGCATTAGCCATGTTACCCCTTATGGCCGTCCCCGTATGAATGAAATAAGTAATCTATATTAGCTACGTTACCCCTTATGGCCGTCCCCGTATGAATGAAATAACTAGTCTGCATTAGCCATGTTACCCCTTATGGCCGTCCACGTATGAATGCAATAACTAGTCTGCATTAGCCATGTTACCCCATATGGCCGTCCCCGTATGAATGAAATAAGTAATCTATATTAGCTACGTTACCCCTTATGGCCGTCCCCGTATGAATGAAATAACTAGTCTGCATTAGCCATGTTACCCCTTATGGCCGTCCACGTATGAATGCAATAACTAGTCTGCATTAGCCATGTTACCCCATATGGCCGTCCCCGTATGAATGAAATAAGTAATCTATATTAGCTACGTTACCCCTTATGGCCGTCCCCGTATGAATGAAATAACTAGTCTGCATTAGCCATGTTACCCCTTATGGCCGTCCACATATGAATGCAATAACTAGTCTGCATTAGCCATGTTACCCCTTATGGCCGTCCCCGTATGAATGAAATAAGTAATCTACATTAGCTACGTTACCCCTTATGGCCGTCCCCGTATGAATGACATAACTAGTCTGTCATATCTAGTCATAGTCATAGTCATAGTATAGTCATATAGTCATAGTATAGTCATATACATATACATTCATATACCATACAAATGTCTAAATGTAATTGGTTCTGGTGATGAGGCCAGTTTCATGAGGCCAATTCATGAGGCCATGAGGCCAATTCATGGAAAACGAATGTTTACCTCTGCCACCAAAGGTGGATGGAGGTTATGTTTTCACGCCTGTCTGTCTGTCCGTTTGTCTCTTTGTGAACAAAATATCTCAAAGTTGTGGACGGATTAGGACGAAATTTGGCAGAGATGTAGCGTATGTGACACCGACGAAATGATTAGATTTTGGTGAAGATCTGGATTCGGATCCGAATACTATAATTTTTAAGTGATTCTTCACCATTGGGAGATAGGGCCAAAAACGATACACAGCAGGATATCTCAAAACGTTATGGACAGATTTGGACGAAACTTAGTGGACATGATGTGTTTGTGACAAGGAAGAATCGATTCAATTTTGGTGTAGATCCGGATCCGGCTAGTAGAATTTTTAAAGTGATTCTTCACCATTGGGGGAAAGGGCCAAAAACCTCAAAAAGTTGTGGATGGATGATTTTGAATAAATGTGATTCTGTATTGTGATTTTCTGGTCTACTCTGGGATACAAAACGTAAACTGTGAGTGCCGTTCTAATTATGCATGTCTTTGTAATTCGTGTAAAAGTACAACATTGATGTTGCTTACTGGCATTGCCTTGCATGTGAATCAGGGTGGCAGTTTATAGCTTGGTCGGGATTACGAACCTAGGTTAAGCAGCTCAAAGGGGTTCAGTATACCTGAAAGCCCATCCTGCCAGTGCCAGCCCATTGTCTACTAATGCCTTTATAATGAATGTAAAAGCACACACATGACGTCCACTAATATATTTGTCCTGCACGTGATACATGTATGTACATACAAGCACACACATGACATCGACTAATATCTTTGTCCTGCACGTGATACATGTATGTTCACTCTGGGGCAAAAAAATGAGCGAAGTCAATTGTTTAACATTTTTTGTCATAACCATTTTACCGTACATTAAACAAACCACCAAAACACCATAACATGCAGAAATAACTACAAATCAGCATGGAATAGCTTAACTTGTCCCTTTGCGTTCTTTAAATAATCCAGTCTTTTGGTCAAACTTTCACAAAGCTTCTTGGACTGAATGAATGAATGAATAAATAAATGAATGAATGAATGAATGATCGTTTTAAGGCCATTTTCCCCGCTAGAGCGGGGGTTAGCCTTGCGGGCCCCATGACAATCATGGTTCCCTGTTTGAGGCAATGTTTTTTTATGGCCGGATGCCCTTCCTGACGCCAACCCTTGGTCACACTCTTACGACACACAGGGATACGTTGTACCTATTCTAAACCGGGGTACACACCGTGATCATTCATCCCAGCAAGCTGGTACTCAATTTGCCGACCTCGGAAGGATGACAGGCTGAGTCAACCCCCTTGGCGTTAATTCAGCGATCGACCGGGATTCGAACCCAGGATCCTAGGATCCCAAGCCGGCACCCTAACCGCTAAGCCAACACCAGGCTAAACCGCACTGAGACATGTCAATTTGATCCCATTCATGTTTAACAGCTTCCCAAAGTTGATCAGAATTTGCAAATTTCCTTCCAATAAGTTTGTTCTGAAAATAGGCCCAAAGATTCTCTATGGGGTTCAGATTGGGACTCTGACCAGGGCAGAACATGAGTTTCAGGGACTTTCTCCAACCACTTTTTGGAGGCTTTTGCTGTATGGGTAAGGCATTCTCTTGTTGAGAAATGACTTCTTTGCTTTTCTCTCCAGGAAATAACTTTTGAAAGCTGGGAAGTAATCCTTTCTTCAATATTTTCTGGTATTCCTTGGCAGTAATTGACTGTTCACACCTTATCAGCACACGAACACCAGCAGAGGAAAATGCATCCCAGACCATGATTGCACCTCCTCCATGCTTCACAGTTGTTGAAATGCACTCAGGGTTGCATGTCTCACCGGATCTGTGAAGGCAACGTTCCGGGGCGTCACTGCAAATCTCAAATCTTGATTCATCACTCCACAGAACCCTCTGAAACCAGTCTGAATCACAATTCCCATATTCGGTCAAAAAGTGCAATCTGTCCTGAATGTTTTTCTTGGCTTACAGAGGCTTCTTAGCTACATCTTCTTGAGGCAAAACCAGCATCAGTCAACCTTCTTGTGATGGTCCTTCTGGAAATGGTCTTGTTTACAGCAGATCTGAACTCCTCTGACAGTTTCTGCAGGATTTTGTTTCTTTCCTGGAGAACTAAGAATTTCAGTCAGCTGTCATCTTTACTTGGAGTGGCTCTAGGCCTGCCAGATCCCTTCTTCCTTGCAGTAGAACCAGTTTTCTGGAACTGTAGACCTATTCTCTTTATGGTAGGCAGAGAAATAGGGATGTTCTCCTTCAGGAGCTTGTGGATTTCAGAATATGTCTTGCCCGCTTCACAAAGACGAGCAATTCGATTTTTAATATCCCCATCAGCATGGAACTTTTCTTTCTTTGGAGGTATTTCTAAATTGAAAAACATGACATGTGACATGACATGTCATATCATGACACATGACAAACACACAAACACATGACCTACACTAACAACTATACAAGTCATAAAATAGAGCAATTTAGGCACTACATATGCACTAAACAATGAAAAAAACATAACCTAAAAATGCTTTAGAGATCTTCAAAAATATACTTCGAACTGTGAAATGTTTTTTTGATTTTATTTTTTGACAGAGAACAACTCAAAAGTCTTATCTTCCTTTTTATGTGTAAATTTTTGATATATTTTGTCTTGCCTGAGATATTGGCCTTTATAGATGAAAAGCGAAAATACGGAAATTTCACAATTGTCTTTTTTTTTCAGAACAAAACTTTTTAAAACACGAAACGAATTTTTTCATAAAAATTGCTGCAAACCACACGGAGGGCTTTTAGCTACCGTAACATGAATAATCAATTGAAACTGGAATAGGGACTGTGCATCTAGGGCTCTAAATTTGAAAAAATACAGCCTGGCTCATTTTTTGGTCCCAGAGTGTATGTAAAAGCACACACATGACGTCGACTACTATCTTTGTACTGCACATGATACATGTACAGTCACGTGAAAAAGTAAGTACACCCCATGTAAAGTTTTGACTTTTTCAACATATTTCAACATACAGCTATTTGATCTTCATTTCAACAATATTGAGAGATAAAGGTGATATAATACAGGGTCCGGCTGGGAGGTGTGACGATTTTCAGAAAACTCGTACACAGTTATTTTTAGTCGAATTAAATTTTTATTTTATTTTTAAAGACTACATATATAATGCCATGTAATACACTGTAACAAAGACATTTTAAAAATGTAATTCATGTTTGAATTGGGTATAACAATGCAAGTGGGGGGTCGAGCGCATGCGTGATGGCTGTTGGTTACTCGTTGTTAGGCGCCATTTCAGTAGCCATGGAGCTGTGGACGATTGAACATCGCGTCTTTGTTGTTGAGGCGTTTATTCAAACGGGTAGTTCGGTGGTGCTTACACAGCGCAGATTTCGTACTCACTTCAATGTTGGTCGACGTGGTGCCGTTCTGTCTCGAAACACAATATTGAAGTGGGTAAAAAACTTCAGGACAACTGGATCTGTGAGGCCGGGAGCAGCTCGGGGAGGTGATCGAACCGTTAGGACCCCGGAAAACATCGAAAGGGTTCGACAAGCTGTGGAGGCCAGCCCTCGTCGGTCAGCGGTACGGCACGCTCACGCTCTACGGATGTCAGACAGATCAGTTCGTCGAATTTTGCACTTGGACCTTCATTATCACGCGTACAAAATCATGGTGGTTCAAGAACTGCAGCAGAATGATTTCGTACGGCGGTTTACGTTCGCAGAAAGAATGCTGGAACTGCTGAGGGATGCTGCTGTGCTGAGAAATGCTGGAACTTTTCCGCGCGTCTGCAAGAATGCTTGGACAAGAACGGCCGCCATTTAGATGATGTCATTTTTCAAACATGAATTACATTTTTAAAATGTCTTTGTTACAGTGTATTACATGGCATTATATATGTAGTCTTTAAAAATAATAAAAATTGAAATTCGACTAAAAATAACTGTGTATGAGTTTTCTGAAAATCGTCACACCTCCCTGACGGAGCCTGTATAACAAATATGAAACATTTACATTTTGTAGTCCATTGTATAATTTAAATAAACATAAATGCAAATTTCACCTGTGGAAAAAGTAAGTACACCCCTACATTTATCACTACTTCAAATACCTAAAATTTGAATCAGGTGCACCAGCTCAGGTGCAAATGATTAGAACATCGTTAGAGAAGATCTTGGTGGAACCTGCCTTATTTAAACCTCAGACATTTAGTTTGGTTTGCTCTTTGTTGTTGAAGTGTGCGGCGTCACCATGCCGAGATCAAAAGAGCTCTCGGAGGCCTTCAGAAAGAGGTTATAGATGCCTACGAGTCTGGGAAGTGATTTAAAAAGTCTCCTAACAATTTGAAATCAATCATTCGACTGTCCGGAAGATCATCTACAAGTGGAGAAGATTCCAAACAACTGCCAACTTGTTCAGGCCCGGCCACCCCAGCAAGTTCAGCCCGAGAGCAGACCGCAAGATGCTGAAAGAAGTCTATAAGAACCCCAGAATGTCATCACGGGACCTACAGGTAGCTCTTGCCACTGTTGATGTCAAAGTGCACGAGTCTACCATTAGAAAGAGGCTGCACAAATTTGATCTACATGGGAGGTGTGCCAGGAAGAAACCTTTGCTGTCCAGAAAGAACATAGAAAGAACATCAGGGCAAGACTAAAGTTTGTCAATGAACACCGAGGCAAAGACCAGCACTTCTGGAACAATGTGCTCTGGACAGATGAGTCAAAGGTAGAGCTATTTGGCCACAGTACCAGAAGACATGTTTGGTGAAAGCCAAAGACAGCATTTGACCACAAGAACCTGATACCAACGGTAAAGCATGGTGGTGGAAATATTATGGTTTGGGGCAGCTTTGCTGCATCAGAGCCTGGGCAGCTCACCATCATAGAATCCACTATGAATTCTTCATTGTACCAGAGGGTGCTTGAGGATAATGTGAGGCCATCTGTCGGAAAGTTGAAGCTCAACCGAAGGTGGACCTTGCAACATGACAATGACCCTAAACATACCAGTAAATCCACCAAGGAATGGCTGAAAAGAATGAAATGGAGGGTTCTGGAATGGCCAAGTCAAAGCCCGGATCTAAATCCCATCGAGACGTTGTGGGGGGATTTGAAACGAGCTGTGCATGGAAGAAACCCCTCAAACATCGCACAGCTGAAAGAATTCTGCATGGAGGAGTGGGAAAAATATCTCCCAGTCGATGTCAGAGACTGGTAGACAGTTATAAGAAATGCCGACTTGAGGTTGTTTCTGCCAAAGGGGGCAATACCACCTATTAGAGCCAAGGGTGTACTTACTTTTTCCACATGCAAAATTTGCATTTATGTTTATTTAAATTATACAATGGACTTCAAAATGTAAATGTTTCATGATATTTGTTATATTATATCACCTTTATCTATCAATATTGTTGAAATGAAGATCAAATAGCTGTATGTTGAAATATGTTGAAAAAGTCAAAACTTTACATGGGGTGTACTTACTTTTTCACGTGACTAAGTATGCAAAAGCACAAACATAACGTCGACTAATATCTTTGTACTGCACATGATACATGTATGACGTATGTATGCAAAAGCACACACATGACGGCGACTAATATCTTTGTACTGCACATGATACATGTATGTATGCAAAAGCACACACATGACGTCTACTAATATCTTTGCACTGCACATGATACATGTATGTATGCAAAAGCACAAGCGTGACATCGACTAATATCTTTGTACTGCACATGATGTATGTATGCAAAAGCACACACACATCATGTATGGTGGTGGTAGGTGGGGGTGGGGGGGGGGGGGGTGGTGGTAGAGGTGGGGGTGGGGGTGGGGTGGTGGTGGTGGGGGGGGGTGGTTGTGGTGGTGGTGGTGGGGGGGTGGTTGTGGTGGTGGTCGGGGTGGTGCTGGTGGTCAGGGTGTGGTGGTGGTGGTGGTTGTCGGGGTGGTGGTGGTGGTGGTCGGGGTGGTGGTGGTGGTGGTAGTGGTCGGGGTGGTGGTGGTGGTGGTAGTGGTCGGGGTGGTGGTGGTGGTCGGGGTGGTCCTCATTTACGTGGATCGTTTTAAAGACTCGGTTGCCGATGGAATGAAACAGCTTCGGACGGTGGACATGGGACACACGAGTAAACAGACAATTGGGGAATTTGACGGACACTGATATGAATGAGGGGGGGCGGGAGGATGATGTTGGGGTTGAGGGGGTGCACCACCTTACCGCTTTTCAACCCCAACGCGGAGAGCCGATCTTCCGGTGCGCAGGTCGGTGTACCGGTGATGGACAATCGGTGCTCACACGACACGACGCCGCCACAGCGATGATACAGTGCGAAGTACAGTGCGGAAAACAGCGATGGGAAGAAGGGCGCACGCGCACTCGGCTCGAACTCCGCCCACCCACCATGAGCTGCGGGAGGGAAGGGGTCGTGGTCAGCGTCGTTTCGCAATCCCGATCGATGATCCACGAAACGCTTCCAGAAGGGGCGCACGTGACGCACGCACCTGAACGCACCTTGGCTCGGTCATCAGCGTCCATAACTTGATGTTTCGATCATTCTTCAGCCTCCATTTAATTACCTGTCCATTTATGGATCGTTCTCACCTTCACGACAGATCATCATATAAATCGATCAGGAATTCACATTTGAAGGTTCATTTTCAAAATCCGTACTATGGTCTGCTGCGGTTGTAAAGATCGCACCACCACGACTTGCTTCAGCAGGGGGTCTTATACTTGTTCAGTTGTTCTACCTGTTCTTTTGGTGGATATTTACATTACATACTCTGATATCAGTGATCGCTATTCAGAAACTGTGGTGCTGTGCACACAACTCGATTTCCAAGAAGGTAGGCCACCACTCGTTGTACAAACCAAAACACTTTATTCTAGGCTCGCACGTAAGCACTGGGCGGGGCCGCGGGCTCGACTTTCGAGCCCGCATATATGTCCCGAGGCCACGCCTTGCCCTTGGGCGTGGCCGGTCGGCCGAAAGGCGAGGCATGTATTTCAGTTCCACCCTGCGCCTCGTGACGCCTTTGCTCCGGGCGTGGCCCGAGCCGTGCTTCCACGCCCGGTCGCTCGCGTCACCCACTGGTGCGCGGAATTATTACCCGCTGGCATTGTGTCCGCCACACGCGCCCCCCCCCCCCCCCCCCAGAATTCCCGCGCACCTGAAGGGTGAGCTTGCGGGGAAGTCGGATGACCGGCCTAAACGCCCTCTGGCGATGCGTGCAGGGCTGGGGGGTGGCGGGACGGCGGGGGTGGGGGGGGGGGGGGTGCCGGGGTTCTGCCCGCCGGGGGGTGGCCTCGACGCGGAGGCAGAGCTGCTTGCAGGGGGTGGTCCAGGTCGAGGTGGGCCGGCTTGAGGCGGTTCACGGAGATACGATCTGGAGTACTGCCGATGTCCACGGTGAAATGCTTGTCCCCGGTCTCCAGCACGCGGAAGGGCCCGTCGTACGGGGGCCGCTGCGGTGCCCGGTGGGCATCGTGCCGGACAAAAACGTACTCCGCCGTGCGAAGCTCCGGGGCGATGTGGGAGGACGGGCAACCGTGGTGTGCCTTCGGCACCGGGGCGAACCTCCTGGCGGTCTCCTGAAGGGTGGAGCGCTGTTGCGCCGCGGACCAAGGTGCCGTGGAGTCGGAGATAAATTCGCCCAGTACCCGCAGTGGTTGTCCGAAGACCAGCTCCGCCGAGAACGCGCGCAGGTCGTCCTTCGGCGCCGTCCTGAGGCCCAGCAGGACCCAGGGGAGCCTGTCGGCCCAGCTGTCGTCGCGGAGGCTGGCCCGGAGCGCGGCCTTCATTGAGCGATGGAAGCGCTCGCACAGGCCGTTGGCCTGGGGGTGGTAGGCCGTGGTGCGGTGCAGCTTGACGCTGAGCCCTTGCGCCACTGCTCCCCAGAGCTCCGAGGTGAACTGGGGGCCGCGGTCGGACGAGATGTCCAAGGGGGCGCCGAACCGGGCAACCCAAGTGGCGATGAAAGCCTGCGCGACGTCAGCCACAGCCGTCGCCGCCAATGGCATGGCCTCCGGCCCCGGGTGGTGTGGTCCACCATGGTGAGGAGGTGGGTGAAACCCCGCGAGGGGGGCAGAGGTCCCACCAAGTCGACGTGCACATGGTCGAACCTACGTTCGGGCACCGTAAACGGGGCCAACGGGGCCTGGGTGTGGCGGTGGACTTTCGCGAGCTGGCACGCGAGGCACGTCCTGGCCCAGTCGCGGACGTTCTTCCGGAGGCCGTGCCAGACGAACTTCGCCGCGACAAGCTTCTGGGAGGCCTTCATGCCCGGGTGGGACAGGCCGTGGATGGCGTCAAAAACCGGGCGTTGCCAGCCAGCGGGCACGATGGGGCGAGGCCGCCGAGGGAGACGTCGCACAAGAGGGCAGTGCCCGCGACGTCGAACGGCACCTCAGTGACGCAGAGGCCCGTGACGGCGGTCCGCAAGGCCTGGACGTCGGGGTCGGCGGTCTGGTCCGCCGCCATCCGGGCATAGTCGATCCCGAGGTGGACCGCGTGTGCGACGGACCGGGAAAGGCAATCCGCCACCGGGTTGTCCTTACCCGCGACGTGTCGGATGTCCGTCGTGTACTCGGACACGGCAGAGAGGTGACGTTGCTGCCGGGCCGACCACGGCTCGGCGACCTTGGCCATCGCGAAAAACAAGGGGCTTGTGATCGACAAAGGCCGTGAATGGGCAGCCCTTGAGAAGATGGCGGAAGTGTCGGACCGCCAGGTGGAGCCCGAGCAGCTCGCGGTCAAAGGTGCTGTACCGGCGTTCGTGCGGGCGGAGATGCCGGCTAAAAAACGCCAGCGGCTGCCAAGCACCACTCACCCACTGCTCGTGCACCACGCCCACCGCGTAGTCTGACGCATCGGTGGTGAGGGCGATTGGTGCATCGGGCGCCGGGTGCGCCAGCATGGTGGCCTTGGCCAAGGCCAGCTTTGCGCCCGCAAACGCCGCGTCCATCTGCTCCGTTCAGGCGATATCACCTTTGCCCGGCTTCCCCCGGAGGGCCTCGTGCAGGGGGCGCAGGAGCTGGGCGACGTGGGGCACGAAGCGGTGATAAAAATTCACCATGCCCAGGAATTCCTGGAGCCCCTTGATCGTGCGGGGGTGCGGGAAACTCCGGACCGCCTCCACCTTGGCCGGTAAAGAGATGGCCCCGTGCCTGGTGATGCGGTGCCCCAAGAAGTCGATGGCGGTGTCGCCGAAACGGCACTTCGCGGGGTTGATTATCAGGCCATGCTGGCCCAGGCGTTCGAAGAGCGTGCGGAGATGGAGCAGGTGCTCCTCCCGGGACGCGCTCGCGACTAGGATGTCATCCAGGTAGACATAGATGAAGGACAAGTCGTGCAAGATGTTGTCCATGTGCCGCTGGAACGCCTGGGCCGCATTCTTCAACCCAAAAGGCATCCGCAAGAACTCGAAGAGGCCGAATGGTGTTATGACAGCCGTCTTCGGTACATCGTCCGGTTTTACGGGGACCTGGTGGTAGTCCCGGATGAGGTCCACCTTGGAGAAAATGGTCGTTTTCGCCAACCGGGCGGAAAAGTCCTGAATATGCGGGACCGGGTAGCGGTCGGGGGTGGTGGCGTCTTTGAGCCAGCGGTAGTCACCGCACGGCCGCCATCCGCCGCCGGGCTTGGGCACAATGTGCAGAGGAGAGGCCCATGCGCTGTTGGAACGCCGTACGATGCCCAGCCGCTCCAGCGTGGCAAACTCCGCTTTCGCAACGGCGAGCTTCGTGGGGTCGAGGCGGCACGCCCGGGCATAGACCGGTGGTCCGACGGTGGGAATATGGTGTTCCACCCCGTGTTTGACGGCCACCGCTGAAAAGGTGGGCCGTGTGAGTGCCGGGAAACTGGCGAGGAGGCTGGTAAACTCGTCCGCTGCCGGAAGCGGACAGACTAACCTCGCCGGGACGGAACCGCTCAGCAAGCCGCTTGGTAAGCCGCTCGGTGAGCCGCTCAGCGAGCTGCTCAATGAGCCGCTCAGTGAACAAGCGAGCGAGCTGAAGGTTACGGCCTGGACGAGGCATCGACGCTTAACGTCCACCAACAGCCCATGCGCACAAAGGAAGTCCGCACCGAGCAGGGCCATTGGCACGCTGGCGGTGACGAAAGACCATTGGAAGCGCTGTCCCCCGAAACGCAGCGAGAGGCAATGCTTCCCGAATGTGCAGATGGGAGTTCCGTTGGCGGCGAGCAAGGCGGGGCCCTGGCCCGCGGCTTGCTTGTTGGACGCGGAGGTAGGGAGGACGCTTACCTGCGCTCCAGTGTCGCACAGAAAACGGCGACCAGACGAGGTGTCTGTGATGAACAGGAGGCTGCCGGAATGGCTGACGCTCATGGCCGCAAGTGAGCGCCAGCCCGGCCGTTTCCCGACCCGTCGAAGGAACACGGCGGGGGGCATGCCTTGGCCTTGCGGCCGAACCTGGCAAGATAATAACACCAGGTTTGCCCCGGTGGTGGCTGCCATGTCGGTCGTGACGGCGGTGGTAGACGGGGTGTAGCAGCGGCCACGAGGGGGCGCGGCGCTGGAGCCTCCGCACCGGGATCCAGTATGGCAGCGCCATGCACCGGCCGCGTATGCGGCGCTGAAACCTCCGCACCGGGATCCACTACGGCAGCGCCATACGTCGGCCGCGTGTCGCAGACCGCGAAACATTTGTCCGCCTCTCCGGCCAGGTCACGGGGTTCCGTTATGTTTGAACCAGCCAGCGTGAGCCACACCTGCGCAGGTAGCTGGCGGAGGAAAAGCGCGCGGAAAAGGAAATCCGGGTGCTGGTCTCCAAGAAGGGACAACATATAATCCATCCGAACGGACGGTCGTGTGTCGCCGAGGGCGGGAAGGTCCAGGAGGCGGTCGGCGCGGTCGGCCTCCGTGAGCCCGAACGTGGCGAGAAGAAGTCGTTTGAGCGCCGCGTACTTGTGGGAGCCCGGCGGGCGCCGAAGGATGGATACGACGCGGGCGGCAGTGCCGGGCCCGAGGGCGGCGACCACGTGAAAGTACATGGTGTTGTCCGCCGTGATGCCCCGGAGCTGGAATTGGGCTTCGGCCTGCACAAACCAAACGTCGGCCCGTGCTTCCCAGAACTCTGGGAGTTTAACGACGACAGCGTTCGTAGCAATGGCGCGTTCAGGGGTCAGCTACGGCTGAACCAGTCGGGGTCACCAGTGTGGTGCTGTGCACACACAACTCGATTGCCAAGAAGGTAGGCCACCACTCGTTGTACAAACCAAAACACTTTATTCTAGGCTCACACGTAAGCACTGGGCGGGCTCGAATTTCGAGCCCGCATATATGTCCCGAGGCCACGCCTTGCCCTCGGGCGTGGCCGGTCGGCCGAAAGGCGGGGCATGTATTTCAGTTCCACCCTACGCCTCGTGACGCCTTTGCTCCGGGCGTGGCCCGAGCCGTGCTTCTACGCCCGGTCACTCGCGCCACCCACTGGTGCGCGGAATTATTACCCGCTGGCATTGTGTCCGCCACAAAACCATAAATAACACCCACGGACCAATAAAGGTCCAAAGAGGCTGGTCCTGTACTTACTGGATCTGGTGTGGTGCTTACTACTACAATACTACGACGAGTCTTCTACAACTGGATCTAGTCTGGTACCTTTGGCTGCTTTGGCTGGTACTTCAGGTGTCTTAGCAGGGATTGTCCTTTTTAAATAATCAATTGAATGTAGTGGAGACTACAGTGAACCCAAGGATCAGCAACTTTGCTTTTCTTTACTGAAAATACCAGAAATTGCAGTAACAGTGACAAGTCCCAGTTGTGACCGATGGATGACCACATCCCAATTGTGACCAATGGATGACCAAGTAAGTCCCAGTTGTGACCGATGGATGACTAAGTCCCAGTTGTGACCGATGGATGACCAAGTCCCAGTTGTGACCGGTGGATGACCAAGTCCCAGTTGTGACCGGTGGATGACCAAGTCCTAGTTGTGACCGAAGGATTACCAAGTCCTAGTTGTGACCGAGCGATGGATGACTAGTTCCAGTTGTTACCAATCATTGACCAAGTAAGTCCCAGTTGTGACCGAGCGATGGATGACACGTCCCGGTTGTGACCGATGGATGACCAAGTCCCAGTTTTGACTGAAGGATTACCAAGTCCTAGTTGTGACCGAGTGATGGATGAAAAGTCCCAGTTTTGACCAATGGATGACCAAGTAAGTCCCAGTTGTGACCGATGGATGTGAACGTCCCAGTTGATCCATCTGGCCGAGCCCAAGTGTACAAAGCCCATGTCCGGAGCACAATGGAGTATGTTCCTCTCGCATCTAGTGATTGTATCTTAAGAAGTTGGATGATGTGCAACGTCATGCTGTAGGTATCATCAGGGTCCCTCCACAGGAAATGAAAATCGACCCCTTACCGCACAGGAGAACTGTGGGAGATCTGGGTCTAATGGACAGACTATACACAGCGGAAGCTCCAGCACTTCTGAAGTACATGCTACCTTCATCATGGACTCCAATAAGGCCCACCAGAGCAAGTGCCTCCTTTGGAAGCCATGTTTTGCAGGATTTTACCAGCAAGATAGAGAGTGATCACTGGTCACTTGTTCAGTACGAGATGAACAGCCTACTAGATGCCACTGTCAGTCACCCAACAACATCCGGGACGAAAGCTTTCTGCTCAAGAGCACACAAATATACAAGTGAATAAAAAAAATGTATGCTAAATTAATAAATAGCACCGCAAAGCGGGCGTAACCCCTCAGCCCATGCATGGTGAAAGGAAGCATTGATGATAATTTGTTATTTGAAGCGAAGTTGCATACCAAGTAGGATTTTGCAGGAAAGAAATTTTTACCCATGAACCCATTTCGCGCCCATGAACCTTCCTCGACTCAACCCAACACACACTGCAAAAATGGATTTAATCGGACAAGCCGTTCTGCTCGAAATTGATGGAAAATAATTTCAAGATGGTTGCCGTAGCGGCCATATTGAAAATCGCAGCACGCCCATTTTCGAAAGGAACCTTCCTCTACTCAACCCCAACACACACTGCACAAATGGATTTAATCTGACAAGCCGTTCTGCTCAAAATTGATGGAAACCAATTTCAAGATGGCTGCCGTGGCGGCCAAATTGAAAATCGCAGCGCGCCCATTTTCGAAAGGACCCTTCCTCTACTCAACCCCAACACACACTGCAAACATGGATTTAATCTGACAAGCCGTTCTGCTCAAAATTGACGGAAACCAATTTCAAGATGGCTGCCGTGGCGGCCATATTGAAAATCGCAGCGCGCCCATTTTCGAAAGGACCCTTCCTCTACTCAACCCCAACACACACTGCAAAAATGGATTTAATCGAACAAGCCGTTCTCCTTGAAATTGACAGAAACCAAAAGTTGACGGACGCCCGCGACGACAATACCCTTTAGCCCAATTTGGGCTGAAGGGTGAAAAGGCAATGTAGGGATGACAAACTACAGTCTGGTTACTCTTGTAGTGTAGCCACATACTGAGACTACAAATTAGCAGCCGAGTACAATGTTATAATATCAGTACATGATCATCAACTTCTTACAAACTACATGAACATCTCTTCTAACAGCATTCTATAATTATCTCCATTTGTGATTGGTTACGCTAAGTTGATAAAAAAGAAAAGTTGGAAAGACAACTGAAGCTGCAAGAAGTCCCTGAAATTGTATAGGAGCTTCTTATACTTATGCAGAAATGAAATATGGGAGCTTCTAATACTTTTAGCTGGGCCGAGCCCGAGACAATAGTCTGGAGGCAGTGATGTAGGGATTATGTGATGGCAATGCCGTCTCCCTTGACATTTCACGTGCCTTCGATACGGTCTGGCACCCTGCTCTGCTCACCAAACTCTCCTCCTTTGGTATCCATGGAAATCTCCACGCATGGCTGGCGGACTTCCTCTCTGGTCGTAGTCAACGTGTGGCCCTGAATGGGTTTCTCTCATCTCCTCTTCCTGTTCAGGCTGGAGTTCCCCAAGGTAGTGTTCTGGGCCCTGTGCTTTTTCTGGTCTTCATCAATGATCTCTATGACTCTCTTGAAAATCCTCTCTATCTCTTTGCTGACGACTCTACTCTCTGCCGCTCCATTCCTCTTCCCTCAGATCGGCAGTCTGCTGCCTCCTCACTCTCTGCAGACCTGGACAAAATCACAGACTGGGCAAACAAATGGAACATGTCTTTCAATCCTGATAAATCTCACACTCTTACGATGTCTCTCCGAAAAGACCGACTGGAAAACCCTCCCATCCACTTTCTGAATAATCCTCTCCAAGAAGTTCTGTCACTCAAGCTTTTGGGTCTCACTATTTGCCATGATCTTTCCTGGGAAAACCACATTTCAAATCTGGCCTCCAAAGCCAGTCGCCGACTGGGCATCCTCCGTCGTGCGAAGTCCTTCCTTGGCACACCTGAGCTCCTTACCACATACAAGGCTTTCATCCGCAGCTCTATGGAATACTGCTCTCCCCTCTGGTCTGGTGCTCCTGCCTCACACCCAGCCCGTCTTCACGCTGTTGAAACCAAAGCGTTCAGAATCATTGGAATCTCCCGCGATGAAGCTAACTCCAAGGGCCTTTCACTCACTCACCGCAGGCAGGTTGCTGGTCTTTCCGTCTTCTACCGACTCCTCTCTGGCCTTGCCCCCCCCAGCCCTCTCTGGGCTCTGTCCCCCAAATATTCCTACAGGTCGCACAAGATCTGCCTGCAACCCTCTTATGGTTAAACTGCCAAAATCAAGACTTTCTGCTCACCTTCACTCCTTCATTCCTCTTTTCTCCCGCCTCTGGAACAAACTCCCTCACTCTCTTCAATCCCACTCCACCCTCCAGGTCTTTAAAACAGCTGTTCACCACCATCTCTTATTCTCCCCCATCCAAAGCCTTGATCTTTTCTACCCCTGCGAATTTCGGTCCCCTTGTGTTTTATACTTCTCCCACCGACCCCCCCCCCCCTTCCCACGCCTCCTGCCCCCAAGCCCTCTCCCTCCCACACTTCTCCCTGCTCTCAAATGTTGTGGTTGTGTGCTTCCCCTTCTCTCCCCATCTTGTCTTCCGCTCCCTCTTTTTGTATATTTTGTTTGTCTGGTTGATTTGTTTGTGAAATAAATGTTAGCTCTTTCACGAGCCTCGATTCAGTATACAAAAAAAAAAAAAAAAAAAAAAAAATATACTGTTAGCTCCTCTCTAAAGTCTAAACCAGCATCATCCCAATCTTGTTTAGGATATTTTTTCGACTGTTGTTTGTCATCCCTACATTTCTTTTTTAATTTGGCATAAAAATTTTTATTCACTCCTTTCTGTAATTTTTTTACAATGTGGAATAACACAATGGTATATGGTACTCAGAGGATACCAAATCTCGGAGCAAAGGTGCCAAGATATCTTAGTCAGCAAAGTCAAACACTGCACATGTGTTCCTATATTGTCTTACGTAACCCTGACTGTATCCTGCAGCTCTGTCTTATTGCTCGTTTCTCAAAGAGTAATGTCTTCATCCAGGATCAGGCCACACAAGGACCTGCACTTAGAAATGCCCAAAATAACTGGTGTGGCTTCCCTCTAACCAATAGGGCGGGGACAGAGGGGAGGGCGGAGCCTCTCGAAGGAACTTGTGCATGGTCGGACCACTGATCTCTATAGATCAGTGGGCCGGACGTGTCACTCTCATGGTTTTTACTGTTTTGTTTACTTAAAGTGCCAATAAAACTTATTATACACTCGAAATGCAAATGTCCTCGATAAACTACTACGAGAGTACGAAAGGACACTCCAACTTTTGTTTTGTATCAGTGGGTGGGGCCGACATTTTTTATCCGACATTTTTTATCCGACATTTTTTATCCTCGTCATCCCTACGTTGGTACGTAGAGTCGAGAGTGCCAGCGCACTCTCTGATAGTTTTGTGAAATTAACTTCAATGAAGAACTTTATCAAGACAAGATATAAGTACTAATCTGAAGTATCCAAATCCTGGTTCTGGGAAATCAGAAGACCTCGGTAATACTTGAGTAGATTCTCGCCAGACAAAAATACATCACTATTTATCATCAGAAAGATGTTAGTCAAACACACTGTACGCGTGACACGCTTTCTTATCTGCGCATGCGCATAGCAAGGTTCGGGGTTGATCAGTAAGCATGGGGAAGGGCGTGGCCTTGCCAAACTACGATGGCGTTGGTTAAGCACGAGAGAGCACGTTCTCAAAGAGTATCTGTAAATATTTAACTGTAGAAACAATTTATATCAAAGGATTCTGCACCAAGTGAAACTCCAGTCTAGACTCTACAAATTAGCAGCTTTGAATTAGCAAATTAGTTCATCATTGAGAGAGGCCCAGCTCAGAAATACACACCGTCTGAATAATTATTATAATATTTGAGTAGATGATGTTCTACAACTGATTTACAAATGTTGTAGTACAAACTTTATAGACGTGCTCACCAGTGGCAGACTGAGGGTGTCTGGCATAATTTTTTATTTTTTAAAAATAACATAATTGTTTCCCCTCCGCCCCCTGCTTCCACCTCCCTCTCCCAAATCCCCAACCCCAGTAGCCATCGGTAATACTAATAGGGCATATACTTAAGGAGACTAGGATCTTTATATTTAAATATTAATTCATTGACCATTGACCACTCCAGGTGATGCAGTATGCCAAAACAAAGATGAAAGGATCGCTTGATGTCAGTTCAAATATTTAATAAACTAGGTGGCCCGTTGGTCCATTGGACCAAAGTTTAATTGGGGACTTTTGGATCTTCGGGGACTTTTGGGTCTTTGGGGACTTTTGGGTGTTCGGGGACTTTTGAGTCATCTGGGTCTTTTTGGTCCTCGGGGATTTTTGGGTCATCTGGTTTTTTTGGGTACTCGAGGACTTGTGGTTCATCTGGACTTTTTGGTCATCTGGGTCCTCGGGGACTTTTTGGTCATCTGGGTCCCTGGGGACTTTTTGGTCATCTGGGTCCTCGGGGACTTTTGGGTTATCAAAGACTTTTTGGGTCATTGGGGACTTTTGATTCCTCGTTGACTTTTGGGTGATCTGGGTGTTTTGGATCATCAAAGACTTTTGGGGCATCAATGGTCTTTTGGGTCCTCGGAGACTTTTGGGTGATTTGGGTCCTCGGGGAATTTTGGGTCATCTGGGTCTTTTGGGTCTCAAGTGTTAAAGGGTCTTCCAAGGTCTAAGCAGTCCAAAGGGTTAAAATGTACATTTGAATAGTACGTAATGAATTAATAGACATGAAAAAGTTTGACACACACAGACACACACGCAGACACAGACACAGACACAGAGACACACAGGCACAGAGACACAGAGACACAGACACACAGACATAGACAGACATAGACAGACAGACAGACAGACACAGACAGGCAGACACACACACACAGACAGACACAAACAGACAGACAGACAGACACACACACACACACACACACACACACACACACACACCTCATCCATTTATAGCCGGCGAAGCCGGTGTTGTCAATAAACGAGTACGTATTATGTTGAAAACCTGATTATGCCTTGGCTCGAGAATCCGAAGCGCAGTGGGCACAGCCATCTTGCGGAGGCGGAAGTATGCATAACAAATTTTAAACGTTCATTAGGAGTTTCTTTCACCCGTCGTCGTTTGATTCACAATCTTATGCACCTCCGATGTATTAATAAAATAATTTAAGACCAACATCGGCCCGCACGGGCCTGGTTATCTTCAACAAAACGCGTCACCAAACACCGGACCCAATGAGAGTCGAGCATTTGCAAAAATATTTCTAAAATGAAAGCGCTCAATGGTGGGCGCCATCGACCGGATGCGGAAGCTTGCATAAAACAATTGCGAAAAAGTTCAATAGGAGTTTGTTTCACCCGTCGTTCTTTGATTAACAATCTAATGAAACCTCTCATTAGTAATTAAAATACGTTAAGACCAACCTCGTTATCTTCAACGAAAATCGTCATCAAACACCAGAACCAATGAGATTCGAGCATTTGAAAACATATTATTACGCGTTTCGGAGGGTGAAAACGGCGTCAAATATTCTAACATTGACGAAGAATTATTTTTTAGAAATCTCGCGGCCGTATGGGACAGTTTTTCACGGCCAGAAATATGGTATAAGCAGTTTACATATTTAGTTTAGAAATACGGATAGTTTTTCACGGCCGGAAATATCCGAAGTTGACACGGAATTCACCGAATTAATCACTGCAAGCTAACGTCTTCTGGTGGAGGAAGCTGCCGTGCCCGGAGAGTCAGAGAACCAGCCCTGGCGCCTGACAGCGACTGAAGTTAGAAGACGACACACATACTGTGAAAACGTATTGTTACGGACACGACTTAGATGTTATGATGGGCCGAGCGGAATGGCCGCCGTGTTCGCACAGTTTACCCGATTACACTCGAACGTTGGCCGAATCGCGCTACGCTAGATCAATGAAGGAAAGGACACAACGGCTGGGATTAAGGCAACGACACAAGGGGTACAGTTCTCAAGACCTCCGGAGGAGGATATAATATTGGTTATGCAGAATGGTTAGATTACACGGCAAGAGGTAAAGCACAGCAAGATGGGCACTTAAACACAGTCTTATCTTATTCCCGACAGACCACAGACAAACGGGACAAGACTGACTCACACAGGGATTGATGGCAAGGAAGGGCAGGCAGTCGATAGCTCAAGGTGCACCTTGGCTCAGGGGCAGAATCGACCCGGTCCGGTCTAGAGATGCGGGGAGGTATCGTCGCGCTGGAGGTGGCGTCCTTTTCTCTCCAAGCTCAGGCGCATCTGACGTCACCTCCCTCTTCCTGCGCATGTCCAGCGGGGAGTGACACGCCCTCGGCTCGTTAGCTCCGCCCCAGATGGAATCGGTCCGCCGCCTCCATTGGGTGCAGGGGGTTACCGGGCTCCGCCCTTGATGAGGAGCTGACAGTGAGCCCCTGCGTGGTAACCCCGTCGGAGCACATGTTCAATGGCGGCTAACCAAGCCGGAGTGAGGACGCACACTCCCCGCGCCGCCGCCGCGCCGCCGCCGCTGTTGTTGTTGTTGGTGTTGTTGTTCCATGAGGAAGAGATGCGGGGAGGTATTGGGAGGTCCTAAACTTACTAATGGTGCCATACAATCACATTCTGGTGCAACGAAGAGTCAGAATTAATGGAAACGAGTCCTTAACTGACATAGACTAAGAATAACTAGCAAGATGTCCGAAAGTTGTCTACGTGAGATGCGGTGAACCTGGGCACGACATTTAAGGGGGGAAATAGGGGAAGGTCGGTTCTACAGAGTGTTGTTTACAGAAAATGGGACTAGGGAATGGGGGATTGGGGATAGTTGGGAAGTATTGGGGAAATAGGGGAATATTTACAAGCGGATATGGATGGAGGCCAAATCCCATATCCGCAACAGTATGTTAAGCCCAGTTAAAAATAGGCCTTAAGCTAGCACATCGTATAGTTACTTCCGTAAGCTTCTTGTGACATTTATTGTATGCAGGTATTGCCATTGGGGAGGACTGTCTGCTCTTCTCTTTTACCAAGTCTTACCAGGTACGGTACCTACTACACCTACCTACTACCAACTACCTACCTACCTACTACCAACTACCTACCTACCTACTACCAACTACCTACCTACCTACTACCAACTACCTAACCTACTGATGCCATGGTGATGGGTAAAATAGTGGCAAGAGGTTTTGGCTTCGCCGGCTCATTGCGGCTTTGCAGTCGGTACTAGTATTTTTACAAATGTGAATGACACGTCCATGCACACGTGAAATGGAGTTTGTTTTTTCACACATGAAATGAACACGTGAACATTTACTTCCGGATAATAATGTTGAATGAAATAAGAACGAAGAAATATATGTCGGCATCATAGTGTATTCAATTCGCGTGGATTCCTTGTTCAGGCTGTTTTATACGACAGCATCAATGGTGCGCCAACATAGCGAATCTGGCGTTGAGAAACCGTGACTCGAGATGGGTTATTCATCACGTGGTTTGCTTTTGCCTTGACCCGTGACAAGAGGGTTCATGTTCACGTGTCCCGTGTGTGGTGCACTGGTACCTCACTATTATTTTATTTTCATAAATGTAAATGAAAAACAAGGTATTTCCCGAGACATGATATTTCTGCTGATATTATTTGATGCCACGTAACATTATCACACATAACGCCGACACTGAGGCAAATGTGTCTAGCGGCCCCGCCCACATCAAGCTGATTGACAGTCATAGCCACGCCTACCCCAGTCCCATTCTTTTACATAGGAAAGTCGTTTTCTGTACTTTTCGTGGAATCCTTTTAAGCTACAAGAATTATAATGCCAAAGGATGTTGCAGGAAGTAAAACTCCATCGAATGGCAGCAGAATCATTGCCATTGATAGAGACAGCTCGGAAATATGCCGTCTGAAGTTTATTATTATTATTATTATGAACAAGAAGATTAATTCCCGGGTTTGAGCGGTCTCGTTTTTTTTGCTTTATTTTGCTTTTGCCTTGGTCTGGAGAACTGAAAAGGGATCCCTACCTCAACAATCAACTGAACAGACCAGGTAGGCTCTCATATATAGCTGAAGTGAGTTTTTAAAGATACTCCAACTTTAGCTTTGCATGTAGCAGATGGGACTGACATTTTTTCCCGTGCCATCCCTACAGAGAGAGTACCAGCGTACTCTCTGATTAAAGCGTAATATACTGTCGTGTGGCCGCCTGTGATGAAAATCAGGCGGTCACGGAAGCCGATCGCGAAGGCCTTAGCTCTCGAGGCGAAAACTCAATGGCGGATTCGAAGACAGAAAGCTATACGAATTTTTGCGTGGGGTGGAGGGGCAGCGCAAGACCCCTGCAGTCTTACCTGTTCTCGGGGCATCTCCAATGCTGCTGCAAATTAAATAAATCACGTGGAAAACTGCGTTCAAGTATATACAGAAAATAATACAACGATTTATTAACGGTTCCGAGAACAAAGAAATGTGATGCTCTAAACCCCCTATATGGAGTACTCCCACTCGACAGAGTTATTAAACAAACAACAGGACAGACACGAAATGAACAAAGAGTGTGTGTGTGTATGTGGTGCGTTCTTAGCTTTGCTCGCGAGCGTGGCGTGGAGATAGAGCAGGCCTCAGACAGCTAGGCCCCGACACGTGGACGGGAAGGGGGTCTCCCCGACGCGACTCGCTCGCCGGCCCCGGCCCTCTCGCACCGTGACTCTCGAATGCTCACCCCGTCTGAAGGACCACGGTTCCTGGGGCTGTCGTCTCTGCTCGGCGCTCTGGAGATGGTGGGTGGTTGGCGATGGTACACACGAGGCCACGAACGCAGCCACCAACGGGGCAAACCTCGGCACAACAGCCACCCACGCAAGCACGCGATCCGATCGCAGGGAAGATGGGAGGGAACGAAGGCAGGAAGGAACGAGAGGGAAATGTCCAGCGCACTCGATCACTACTGAATTCTCTCAGCTCCCCGGAATGGCGTCTGCTCTGCCTCGTGTCCAACTCTGAACTCTTCTTCTTCTCCTTCGTGTCGTCACTTCCCTCACGTCCCGGTCCCGCCCTCCCGTGACGTCCATTGGTCCGCCCTCCCATGACGTCCATTGGTCCGCACTCCCCCATGACGTCAAAAGATCCGCCCCCTTTTTATCGTGTCTCGGAAGGGCGTGTCTCAGCCTGCCTGTTTTGGTGGGTGTTGTTTTATTGATGTGAAAGGGAAAGGAATTAATTAATGTGGGTGCTCTAGGGGCATGAATTCCTACTGTCTACGTGCGGTGCCGAAAGGGACATTGGATTGACCACAGAGGTGGGAAAACACACAAAGTTACCCTTATCGCCTTGACTACTTAGCACTTCCTGTCCCCGTACAGGAAACACATACGCAATTATCCCGGCATATGCCTACACATACTAACTTAAAGGTACATAGTGGGTTCTAGCTATCGCGACATCCCGGAGCATTCGACCTACACAGATCTACCTCCATCTATGTATTCCTCTACCCCCCTGACATAATACTTATGACTTTGTTGTTATCTAATTCATGAAGCTCATTCTAACCACTCACTCACCGACTGATATTAATGCTCGGTACCTTTCTGGTGACGTAGAAAGCTGAAATTTGGAGTGCCAACGGACATTGAAGCAGCTACACCGGGAAAAATCACAGAAGCATCGGAAAGCATTCGGAAATGAAAATTTACATAAACAAGACCGATAGTTTCACAACGGCGTGGCCAGGCCCGTTTGATAATGAATTTTGGGGTAGAGTGATACATAGATTCAGGTAGATCTGTGTAGGTATCATGCTCCGACTGTCGTAAAGAAGAAGAACCATCTCACTGTACATACGCAGGGACCTGTCTAGCCCGGATGTCAGATTAAGTGTATCTTTGTGATCATACAAGGATGATCCTTGTGCTAACGAGAGTAGGGATTATGCTCATTCCCCTGTTCGTGAGACCTGTGATCTATCCATTGTCCCTAATGGCACTACACCATAGACACCAGGTAGGCCCATTAGCACGCACACTAATTAAATCCCCCCCCCCCACAACAAAACTCACCAGAAGCCAGTTCAGGGCACTGCCGATGGAGACGCTGCCAGCTACATCACCAACTTGCATAGCAACACTCATTGCACCGGCAGGCCGGGAGCCACGCCCAGAGGGACTCGCTATTGGGCAGGAGTCGACCAACCAAAGGCTAAAGTAAGGAAGGACTGGTGATTGGCCAGCGGCAGGGCAAGAAGCTTCCCTCGGATTGGTGGAAGGAAGGGAGCAAGAAGCGACATACTGATTGGCCACCGACCGATGGCATGAGGAGAGCGTGAAGCGCTCGGACAATGGTGAGGGACTGACGCCAGAAGAACATGCTAGAGGTCGAGAGGCGACGGACTGATTGGTATGGAGGACTGGTGACGTCAGACCACGAGCAATAAAATAACTCGCTGGCCGGCATTTTGTCCCTTTTTGTTATGGTTCCCTGTCGTTTGGACTTCTTCTTCTCGTTTTGGATCCCTTTGTGCCCGGACCTCTTCCCTCTGCTGCCTCTTGGATTCCTTTGCCCTCGACCTCTTGCTCCTCTCGCCCACCTCTGCCCTCGGCTCTTGCTCTGGTGCCTGCCTGCGAGTGTGTGTTGACGATCTGCTCCTGGCATTCTGGACCTAGGCGCAAGTGGTTGTGTGCCGGCGTCGTCTCCTCGATCCCCTGACATTCATTTGACATCTGGGATTGAAACAGCTGATGGGAGAGGCGGCACGTGGCGAGAGTACAAGCGCTGCAGCGTGTGAGGACATCGAGGCCTGGTTCCCGCTAATGCAACCTTCACATACACGGATTATTCTTACGAGTCCTTACGGATCGCCAACTCGTAGTCAATCACAAGCATCCGTAAATAACTCGCTGGTATCCGTAGATAACTCGTCACAACTCGCAACAACTTTTGACATGTCAAAAATCATCTTCCGTTATTTACGGATGCTTGCGATTGACTACGAGTTGGCGATCCGTAAGGACTCGTAAGAATAATCCGTGTATGTGAAGGCACCCTAACAGAGGCCTGTTTCGCGCCAACGACTGGAGGTTCCCGCCAATGCCACGGACGACTTTTGGCGACCCTGATGAGACCCCACAAGCCGCTCGCAGCTAAATCACACATAAAATCCTAACCCCTACTTATTTTCTTCGTTTATCCCCTGTGCATGTGTGTGTCTGTAATAGGAGCGCTCCAGTTAGAGGGATTAGTCCACCGCATTTGCCTCGTTGTTACCGGCCTTCCATTTCAATAAAGCCGGCGTTTATTTTTGTACATAAAATCCGGTTGGTTTGACTTTATTTCCTGCAGGTTTTGAAGGCTGCCGCCGGACTGACAGGTAAAAGCTTCCCGCTTCTTCTTCTTCTTTCTTTTACCCGCACGTAGATATAAAATCCGTATTTGAACTTCTTTTTTATTTTTATTTTTTTTGTATACTGAATCGAGGCTCGTGAAAGAGCTAACATTTACTTCACAAACAAATCAACCAGACAAACAAAATATATAAAAAGAGGGAGCGGAAGACAAGATGGGGAGAGAAGGGGAAGCACACAAACACAACATTTGAGAGCAGGGAGATGTGTGGAAGGCAGAGGGCTTGGGGGGAGGAGGCGTGGGAAGGGGAGGGGGGAGGGGGGGAGGGAGAAGTATAAAACACAAGGACACCAAGGACTTCCAGGACAGAAGTTGCTATTTCAAAAAAGTGGAATTGGGGTGAAATTAGCGGGGGTAGAAAAGATCAAGGTTTTGGATGGGGGAAGATAAGAGATGGTGGTGAACAGCTGTTTTAAAGACCTGGAGGGTGGAGTGGGATTGAAGAGAGTGAGGGAGTTTGTTCCAGAGGCGGGAGAAAAGAGGAATGAAGGAGTGAAGGTGAGCAGAGAGTCTTGATTTTGGCAGTTTGACCATAAGAGGGTTGCAGGCAGATCTTGTGCGACCTGTAGGAATATTTGCGGGACAGAGCCCAGAGAGAGCTGGGGGGGCACGGCCAGAGAGGAGTCGGTAGAAGACGGAAAGACCACCAACCTGCCTGCGGTGAGTGAGTGAGAGGCCCTTGGAGTTAGCTTCATCGCGGGAGATTCCAATGATTCTGAATGCTTTGGTTTCAACAGCGTGAAGACGAGCTAGGTGTGAGGCAGGAGCACCAGACCAGAGGGGAGAGCAGTATTCCATTGAGCTGCGGATGAAAGCCTTGTATGTGGTGAGGAGCTCAGGTGTGCCAAGGAAGGACTTCGCATGACGGAGGATGCCCAGTCGGCGACTGGCTTTGGAGGCCAGATTTGAAATGTGGTTTTCCCAGGAAAGATCGTGGCAGATAGTGAGACCCAAAAGCTTGAGTGACAGAACTTCTTGGAGAGGATTATTCAGAAAGTGGATGGGAGGGTTGTCCAGTCGGTCTTTTCGGAGAGACATCGTAAGAGTGTGAGATTTGTCAGGATTGAAAGACATGTTCCACTTGTTTGCACAGTCTGTGATTTTGTCCAGGTCTGCAGAGAGTGAGGAGGCTGCAGACTGCCGATCTGAGGGATGAAGAATGGAGCGACAGAGAGTAGAGTCATCAGCAAAGAGATACAGAGGATTTTCAAGAGAGTCAGAGAGATCATTGATGAAGACCAGAAAAAGCACAGGGCCCAGAACACTGCCTTGTGTGCTGAACACACTGAACTGAACGCCTTTCGAGTTAAAGCTGGCTTTGACATCCGTGATTTCCCGGTCTTCACCGAGGGGAATCACGCGACAATACTTTAGTTGAAGAGGATAGTATGACTTGGGTGGGGATACCAGTTAGCAGTTAGCAAATAATGTATTTATTAATTTTTCTTGACTTCAGGCATGGACAGTCAGTTCGTGAATGACTTGGGTGAAAAAATCAGCGAATGGCAAACGATGAACCAATAAATTCCACATTCCTGTGCCGCCATCAGTCGAACATCATGCATTGACAGCACGTTCTCTATATTTTCATTCCAAACAGCATCATTCATCATTCCAATCACGATTAATACTATATTATTAATCTATCTAAATATAATGTTAAATCACGATTGTATTGAGATGTATATTGCCTCGTCCTTCTCTTCCCCAGACCTAATATCCATTATCGCCCTGCGTCACGCTCCCCGAGGGAGTAAGTTCAACTCACTGGTTCGCTAACTAAATGCTCGATATCCACTAGAGGAGTGAGCCGAATCACTCGATACCGAAAGAACCAGAAGCACCCTTGACCTTAGCGAGCCGTCCCCCACACCGAGACCTACTATGCGCCTACACCGTACCTGTGTACGTATTCATAGTGATGGTCTTTTTGATCTGCTGGTAGGCCCGCCCATGATATGCGATGATAAAAGAGCTGCGAGCATGTCTTGCGGCTGCTGTGGTTTTGGCTTCAGTGCCTGTCTGGTCCTGTGCTCTGTTTGAGGTGTTTCAAGGGATAACGAATGGGGCTCGAGAGGTGGCACTCATGTTTGGCGGGTCAGAGCTCGGAGCTGGAACGGTGGGCGGATGGGGCAGATGCCGTGCGGAGCGCATGTTCGGGCTGAGCCAAGCCACATGCTGAGCCAAGCCACATGCTGAGCCAAACCTCATGCTGAGCCAAACCACATGCTGAGCCAAACCACATGCTGAGCCAAGCCACATGCTGAGCCAAACCACATGCTGAGCCAAACCACATGCTGAGCCAAGCCACATGCTGAGTCAAGCAACATGCCGAGCCAAACCACATGCTGAGCCAAGCCACATGCTGAGCCAAGCCACATGCTGAGCCAAGCAACATGCTGAGCCAAACCACATGCTGAGCCAAACCACATTAAGGCATCTTGCTCGTTATTTTTCTTTCCTTTCTCTGAATCATTCTACTTGAACTCAGGAGCAACAAAGATTAGAAAAAGCATCAACAAATTGTGGCTTTACTCCTCCAGAGAGGCCAATACTGATACGCACCTCTTCACAGTCCTCTCACACCACCCGCACCACAGGCACCCCGCCGCACTTCTATGATCACACACCTGAGACACCTTCAGTATTCTTCCTTTTAACCCCTCCCTTTAGCATTTGGGTCACGTCAGCACGATGGCCTCCACCGGTAAGACAAGAGGCTGATATCCAACGTCCTTTCTCTATCTTTCTGTTCTTATCTCCCTTTCATGGATGTTTGATTTGGGTACCCATGCATCGTGTTTAGATGGTCGGAAAAGCATAGAGATAAGTTCTGCACCTCGTCCATTTTGCATTTCTATACATCGCTGCACTCTCAATTGCTTGCGGCTGTCATTCTTTTGTACATTATCCTTGAATCCCCCTTTTTACCTTCGCAAAAGCGGAAGGTTATGTTTTGATCGCTGTGTATTTATTTGTATGTCTGTGTGTGTGTGTGTATGTTATTCGCATAACTCAAAAAGTATTCAACCGAATTGCATGAAATTTGGTGGGATGATTGGTTATTATACGGGACACATTTGATTAGATTTTGGGAGCAATCGGGTCAAAGGTCAAGGTCAAGGTCACGAAAAGGTCAAAATCGTATTTTTGTTGTTCTGTTCCCTACACTCCCATGCCAAGTACAGAACAGTAGCTGCGGCGAAGGTATGCGCTCTACCGAGTGCCCGTTCTAGTTTGTACATTAAAGTCCTTGAGTTCACTTCCCCCCCCCCCCCCCCCTTCCTTTCCTGCACATTTCGCATTACACTTTTGGTTTGTAAGTAATAAATTCCCTCTTGTTGATCATTTCCGATGTGTCTGTGTCCGTCCCTTCCTACATTGGTCCAGCACTGTCTGCACCTAGGTTAGCTTGGGAGGTTATAATTCCTCAATTGATTCGCTCTCATCCAAGTCCTGTATGCACTAGCGGTTGCTCGGCCGCCCCAATTAAGTTCTCTTCAAGATAAACAGTGCATAACTGAGGCCGTGTCCACCCGGCAGGAGACCATGTGACCTCCAGTTAAACGGCAACTAGCAGAAGACACTGGACCACGTGCTTAACTATTTGGCTTTTGTGGTTGCCTAGCAACCCACCCTGACAGGGTTATTTGTGCTCAGTGGTGGCATCAGGCTAGGTAAGTCTGAGGGGATCCGAGGATCCCCCTCATAGTAGACCCGAAACCCGTCTCTGTAACAGTATATTGTTTTCAAAGCAAAATGTTTTATTTTTCATATTGTTACGGATTTATGTGAATTTATGTGAATTACTATTCCGGTCATTGCTTATGAATGTTTATTCTATTAAAGCTTGTTGTGGTTAAATGGTTAGAGGCGCTCTGGATAACAGGAGACCGGAAACGGGATGGTGAACCGGAAGGAAAGAAGAAGACAAGGTCCGGGGAGAAGCAGCCATCTTCTTCCTCGCCGAGCTCCGACGCGAGCGGTGTCGATATTGAGCAGCGTGGGGAACGCTGCGTTTGAAAGCCCGTCTGGCGAGAGGAGTTACCTGCGCGGGGTAATTACCGGTTACGCGTCAAGTTGCCGTGGGTTCGTGCACGGAACCAAGCGTCCGGCACAGTTCGCCTCAACGTCTACAAGGACACGTACGGGTCGCAGCTTGGGCCTCGCGCGCTTTGCGAGCCCGCTTTGCTTTGCCCGCTTTGCTTCGCAAGGAGGTGTGCGCTGCAGCAGCTGTTCCCGGTACGCGACGTGCACATTTGGAGCACGTCAGCCAGGGGTTCGTTCAACCGTCCGTGTGCGGAGAAGTCGACCTTCACCTTGGTCTGGAGGGGCCCAGAGACATTGTGAGGGACATTGGCCATTGAGGGGTCGTGAGTGGGGAAAGGGGGGAAATATATGAGATGGCCATCTGAGTAATATTGTTGATTGATTGTTGAGTGTGGTTGATTGATTGGGAATATATTATCCATTAATCCGGATCCTTGGTGTGGTGGTTTCTTCTTGACTTGAATTGTTGTGTCTTTCATATTGATTGCGTTACGAAAGCGTATAAATCATATATCTTTCTGGCGGCGTCCCTCCCACGGTCCGGGGGTCACCAAGACCAGGTAGTTACCGGGAGGACCACGTAACAGAATTGGGGGCTCGTCCAATTGAATTCCGGGATCTAAAATTGTATAACATAATAAAATAATAATTTTTAGTAAAACATTTATTAATTAATTATTAATTGGTAAATTTTTGAGACATTGTGGTAAAGTCTTGGGTGAAGGTTAACAGGTGTTAACGATAGTCACCATGGCGTTTGTTGCACAGAACTTTGCGGTAACACCTAGTGAGGCACAGTTCCGAGCGTTACTAAAAGCGGACCTCTTGAAATTGGCCAAACATTTTAACTTGGAAGTCCGAACTAATTTGAGGAAGGCAGAGTTGCAGACCACGGTGATACAATCTATGGTGGGATTAGGAACATGGGACGAGTTAGCCTGGCAGTGGCTACCCGAAGAACCAGAAGACATTGAACTCCGGAAACTGGAGTTGCAATTACGGAGCCAGGAACGGATCAAAGAAGAGGAAAGGAAAGCAGAAGAGAGGAGAGAAGAGAAACAAGCAGAGGAAAGGAGAGTGGAACGAGAACTCCAGGAACGGATCAAAGAAGAAGAAAGGAAAGCAGAAAAGGAAAGAGCAGAAGAAGAAAGGAAAGCAGAAAAGGAAAGATCAGAAGAGGAAATGAAAGCAGAAAAGGAAAGAGCAGAAGAAAAAAGGAAAGCAGAAAAGGAAAGAGCAGAAGAGGAAAGGAAAGCAGAAGAGAGGAGAGAAGAGAAACAAGCAGAGGAAAGGAGAGTGGAACGAGAACTCCAGGAAAGGTTAGAAAGGATGAAAACAGAGGAAAGGAAAGCAGAAGAGAGGAGAGAAGAGAAACAAGCAGAGGAAAGGAGAGTGGAACGAGAACTCCAGGAAAGGTTAGCAGAAGAAGAAAGGAAAGCAGAAAAGGAAAGAGCAGAAGAAGAAAGGAAAGCAGAAGAGAGGAGAGAAGAGAAACAAGCAGAGGAAAGGAGAGTGGAACGAGAACTCCAGGAAAGGTTAGAAGGGAGAAAAGCAGAGGAGAGGAGAGCTGCCAGGGAACTCGAAGCAGAGGAGAGAAAAGCCGAAAGGGAGTTGAAGGAACGTGATCTGGCGCTTCAGCAAGAAATTAAATTCAAGGAGCTGGATTTAATGAGAGAACGGGGAGAGGTACCACCCTTGCTGACTGGGCCGACACCTAGCCAGAACACCTGGAATGTGGGCAGACATGTGAGGCTGGTTCCACCCTTCAGTGAAAAGGAAGTCACTCAATTTTTTCCACACTTTGAGAAAGTGGCTCGACAGTTAAACTGGCCGGAGGAGGCCTGGACCATACTAGTGCAAAGTGTGCTGGTGGGTAAAGCTCAAGAGATTTATTCGGCGCTACCAATGGACCAATGTGCAGATTATGAGGTATTGAAGAAGCACATCCTCAAAGCCTATGAGTTGGTTCCGGAAGCTTACCGGCAAAAATTCAGGAATGTCAGGAAGAGGGAGAGTGAGACCCATGTGGAGTTTGCCAGAGTGAAAGAAAACATGTTTGATCGGTGGTGTGAGTCAAAAGGAGTCGGGAACGACTTCGAAGCATTGCATGACTTGATCCTGGTGGAGGAATTTCAACAGTGTGTCCACGAGGACATCAAAGTGTACCTGCAGGAAAAGAAAGTACCGAAGTTGTGGGACGCAGCCACCATGGCAGATGATTATGCCTTAACCCACCAGATAGGGGTCCACGAACCTAACTCCTCGCCTAGATTTCCGCAGGGGAGTTGTGGAACAGCAGGTGCAGAGAACGACAATACATGGCGGCGGCCTCGAGATGATTATGGGGACAACGCTGATACCCGAACTGTTCGAAATCAGAGGGCGACGGGCCCAGGACAAACTTATTTTTCGGGTGGCCCGAGGCAGACCACGAGTTTTTCCTCCGGACCTACTTGCGCTTTTTGCAAGAAACCTGGACACTTGATGTCCAGTTGTTACCTCATGAAAAGGGAAAACCCAGAGCGGAGTCCGACTATTACAACTCCGAATGCGATGGCAAGCGTAAGAAATTGCCCACAGAAGAGTTACCAACCATTTATTTATGAGGGGTTGGTCTCACTCGAGGGAGACTTGACTAACCCAAGACCTGTTAGGGTATTGAGGGACACAGGAGCCCATCAATCCTTAATGCTTGAAGGCATTTTGCCATTGTCAAAGAGTACCGCAACTGGTGATAGGGTTCGGTTACAAGGGATCGGTGGCTGTGTTAGTGCCCCACTTCATGCTATCCATTTGGAATCCGATTTGGTGTCAGGACCGGTCACCGTCGGTTTACAAGCCACGCTTCCTGTAGAGGGAGTATCTGTGATTATCGGGAATGATTTGGCCGGGGGGCAAATGTATGGTAACCCAAGGGTGGGTAAAGAGCACCGCAGGGGAAATAACACCACCCCAGCTCGGGATGGCGACAAGTTCCAAGTTATTTGTAGGGGGACTGAACTTCAACACAGAGGAAGAAGTTCTGACCTCTGTCTTCAACAGATATGGGCCGCTGGTGGAAGTGCGGGTGGTAAAAGACCGGGAAACGCAACGGTCAAGAGGGTTCGGCTTTGTCACGTTTGCAAGCACAAGAGACGCCAGGGAGGCAGAGAAGAATTGGAATGGTAAGGATTTGGAGGGTCGGACCATAACAGTAGGGAAGGCATTTCGTAGGCGTCGAGAGGTCTACAGAAGAGGACCACTGGGCGGTAGTTTTGGTGTTGGCAGCAGCCGATATTACTATGGAGGCTCCCAGAGTTACGGCATCTCCCGAAAGAATGATTGGCAGAGGACTGGCCGAGAAGGAGACCGCCAGTCTGGTGACTGCTGGGACAAGGGGTCCCACCGTAACTGTTAGGAGTCCAGAGAAGTTGAAGCACTCTATATACGGTGGAGCCGCCGAGCCTGGGCTCCTACACGGGCTAACCGTGAACGCCACGTTCTTAAAAGGCGTCCCGGTAGGGAACGTTCCTACACGGACTAACCGTGAACTCCACGTTCTTAAAGGCGTCCATGTAATGAACTTTCCTCCCCGGACTAACCGTGAACCCCACATTCCTTAAGGCGTCCATGTAGTGAGTACTCAGCTGGGCCTCCATCCAAGAGCAACTAGAAGTTGTTGACGCTTTGTCCAGAGTGAATTAATCTGGGGGTTGTGAAATTTTGTTGCTTTATTTTTAAGTGATAATTGTGCCCGGGGGGAACTGAGGATTTGGGGGTGCGAGTTATCGGGTTTGTTTATCAAAGTTGGCCGGCAAAGAAAGTTTTCGCTGGGTTCAAACTTTCTTTCTTGAAGGGGGGGAGTGTTACGGATTTATGTGAATTTATGTGAATTACTATTCAGGTCATTGCTTATGAATGTTTATTCTATTAAAGGTTGTTGTGGTTAAATGGTTAGAGGCGCTCTGGATAACAGGAGACCGGAAACGGGATGGTGAACCGGAAGGAAAGAAGAAGACAAGGTCCGGGGAGAAGCGGCCATCTTCTTCCTCGCCGAGCTCCGACGCGAGCAGTGTCGATATTGAGCAGCGTGGGGAACGCTGCGTTTGAAAGCCCGTCTGGCGAGAGGAGTTACCTGCGCGGGGTAATTACCGGTTACGCGTCAAGTTGCCGTGGGTTCGTGCACGGAACCAAGCGTCCGGCACAGTTCGCCTCAACGTCTACAAAGACGCGTACGGGTCGCACCTTGGGCCTCGCGCGCTTTGCGAGCCCGCTTTGCTTTGCCCGCTTTGCTTCGCAAGGAGGTGTGCGCTGCAGCAGCTGTTCCCGGTACGCGACGTGCACGTTTGGAGCACGTCAGCCAGGGGTTCGTTCAACCACCCGTGTGCGGAGAAGTCGACCTTCACCTTGGTCTGGAGGGGCCCAGAGACATTGTGAGGGACATTGGCCATTGAGGGGTCGTGAGTGGGGAAAGGGGGGAAATATATGAGATGGCCATCTGAGTAATATTGTTGATTGATTGTTGAGTGTGGTTGATTGATTGGGAATATATTATCCATTAGTCCGGATCCTTGGTGTGGGGGTTTCTTATTGACTTGAATTGTTGTGTCTTTCATATTGATTGCGTTACGAAAGCGTATAAATCATATATCTTTCTGGCGGGGTCCCTCCCACGGTCCGGGGGTCACCAAGACCAGGTAGTTACCGGGAGGACCACGTAACAATATAAAGATGCAAATTGAATTTGTATATAACTAAATTGAATATGAAGTTGAATGATTTTGAGTTTATATACAGGTAGTGGACAAAAAATAGAAACACCAATGAAAAGTCTCTTAATAGAGCATTGGGCCACCACGTGCGGCCTTTATGCGCCGTGGCATAGCGTCCACCAGTGTCTGGAGCATAGCGTCCACCAGGAGGGACGAGGCACTATTTTTCCACGACAAAGTCAATCAACTCACCTCCATCAAATTTGATGGATGTGTAAAATGCTGTCTCAGGCGTCGTTCCAGAATATCCAATAAATGCCCGATTCGGTTCAGATCTGGTGACTGAGAAGGCCATGACATATGGATAACATCAGTGTCATTCCCATCAAACCATTGGGCTCTATGGATGCTCTGTGGATGGCGGCATTGGGTAGGGGTCTCCTTTTGCAGCCATGCTATCGGCAACCAAACCTGTGCAACATTTTTATGCATGACCCTAAGCATGCTGGGATGGTATTTGCTTAATTAACACATGGGCCACACCCATATGGAAGCCGTTGCTTGGGGTCCCTCATTTATTCATGTGTTTCCATTTTTTTGGTCCACTAGCTGTATATTGTTCCAACTCATTTGTAAACTTGCCTTCCAATTTTACTTCTGCTGTGTACCATGTGTGTACACAACCCTTTTTTCCGTAATTATAGAAATGTAAGAAATGCCAAACCAGTCTATTGACCCAGTTATAATAGAAACTTTCAGTTTATTACCATCAAATCATTCATGTCTAACATTTCTATATTTCTGGTTAGAGTTGAGGTTTGATGGCCTCGCCTTTTGAAGGAACAATGTGAACAAAATATTCGAACTCCATACACAGCTGTGAATCGAAAACAAACTTGTTTTTTCAATTTCAAATACAGTAAATGCAGTAAATGCGTGCATGATGTGAGTGTTTCTTTTCCTTGGAATAATTCATCAGAGTCGAAGCGATACCACAGCATGTTGACGTTTCAGGAGCCTTTTATCAAAACAATAAATCAAAGGGTTCATCTCCATATCATACTGATGTCTCGTTCAAGGAACATTGTGATGGCCTTCTCATCTAAAGGCAAGGAAGATTTCAGCATGTTTAGGCCCCATCTACAAATTGCCAATGCCAAAATTAAAATGGAGAAACAGAGAATAGAGGATGACGGAGAGTGAGAGTATGTTGGGTAAAGGGGAAGGAGTAGGGAGAAAAGGGAAAGTAGTTTGGGAAAAGATAGGTGTAACAGGAGGATGTAGGAAAAGAGCATGCATTCTAGGGAAGATGGCAGAGTAAGAGCAAAACTTTATGCCATTCATCCTAACATAGAGAGGCCCCTAAGTTTTTACAGTACTACTGCCACATACACCTGACCAAGCATGGCCGTGCGTTTAAACAGAATGGCAGTACAGATGAGATAAAAGAAGCAAGCACACAAAAGGAGTGTCGGGAAGAAGGAAAAGCAAAATTGGCAAATGAAAGAAAAATCAGACTACCCAAGGAGAGACAGACATGAATAATCAAAACCAACTACCCAAATGACAGCAAGCATACATACCAGCAATGCACCAACAATAGACTATTTGGTATTCCATATAGAATGTCGGGGAGGAGGAGAAAAGCACATATTAAAACAGCAATTCAAATTTTTCATTTCCATAATTTTATTTATATCTAATAATTCGATTTATATCTAACAATTTGATTTATATCTAATAATTCGATTTATATCTAATAATTCGATTTATATCTAATAATTCGATTTCTATCTAATAATTCGATTTATATCTAATAATTCGATTTATATCTAATAATTCGATTTATATCTAATAATTAGATTTCTATCTAATAATTCGATTTATATCTAATAATTCGATTTATATCTAATAATTCGATTTATATCTAATAATTAGATTTATAGCTAATAATTCGATTTATATCTAATAATTCGATTTATATCTAATAATTAGATTTATATCTAATAATTAGATTTATATCTAATAATTCGATTTATATCTAATAATTCGATTTATATCTAATAATTAGATTTATATCTAATAATTCGATTTATATCTTAGAATTCGATTTATATCTAATAATTCGATTTATATCTTATATTTCGATTTATATCTAATAATTCGATCTATATCTAATAATTCGATTTATATCTAATAATTCGATTTATATCTAATAATTCGATTTATATCTAATAATTCGATTTATATCTTAGAATTCGATTTATATCTAATAATTCGATTTATATCTTATATTTCGATTTATATCTAATAATTCGATTTATATCTAATAATTCGATTTATATCTAATAATTCGATTTATATCTAATAATTCGATTTATATCTAATAATTCGATTTATATCTAATAATTCGATTTATATCTAATAATTCGATTTATATCTAATAATTCGATTTATATCTAATAATTCGATTTATATCATAATTCGATTTATATCTAAAAATTCGATTTATATCTAATAATTCGATTTATATCTTATATTTCGATTTATATCTAATAATTCGATCTATATCTAATAATTCGATTTATATCTAATAATTCGATTTATATCTAATAATTCGATTTATATCTAATAATTCGATTTATATCTTAGAATTCGATTTATATCTAATAATTCGATTTATATCTAATAATTCGATTTATATCTAATAATTCGATTTATATCTAATAATTCGATTTATATCTAATAATTCGATTTATATCTAATAATTCGATTTATATCTAATAATTCGATTTATATCTAATAATTCGATTTATATCTAATCCCACAAGTCAAATTCGAATTTGTTGTTTCTAGCACGTGATTGAGAGAGAGAGAGAAAAAAAACGCTTTATGTTACAAGTTCTTATCTACATTTTTATTTCTTTCTTACCAACTAGTTTGTTTCGACCAATCAGCTGTCTTTGTAAATATGGCATGGCCAATAAGGTTGGTTCCTACTTCAAAATCACTTCACTCAATATCTGACTATACAGGTGTAATTTACTCTTTTGTATTTTCGTGTGTAATTAGTAACATAGGTAAACACTAAAACAGGTGGACTTCGGGATATATCAGTTCAATAGTTCCTGCATTGATCGTGCTGGAATACCGCTACACGTGGTTGTTAACTTAAGGTTTTGCTTGCTGACATCTGTTGAACCGAGGAGGTGTCCATCTTCAGAGGTGTCCATCTTCAGCCTTTGGTCACACCTGAGACGACGTCCTGTTTAACCGAAACGATCTCATCATTCACAATCATCTGGGTGATCACCCTTACTTGCTTCTTCCTGGTTAGATCTGCGGTGGTTTTCAAGCAAGAGAAGCAATATCCACATTTTACACATCGTCGAAGATCATGGATGAGTAAGGAAACAGCAGAATAGAACAGCATGGAAAACTGGGAAACGCTGACAACAGGGTGGCAGGACATGGCAGAGGGGGACTGCAATGGAAGAGTGGATTTGGGGAGGGTTAATGACGGTAGAAAGGATCACGAGTAGTATATTAGCCGGCGAAGCTGGTGTTGTGAATGAACGCGTATTATGTTGAAAAGCCAGATTTTGCTGGATCCTTTGAGAATTTCGAAGCTTTGACGCACCAAATCGCTCCATGCAGGCCGCCATCTTGCGGATGCGGAAGTATGCATAAACAATAATTGTTTATGCATACTTCCGCATCCGCAAGATGGCGGCAAGATGGCGGCAATTATTGCGAAAAGGTTCAATAGAGGCTTTGGCTTCGCCAGCTCATTGCGGCTTTGCAGTAGGGTCATATTATTTTAAAATGGCCATCTATGAGGTATGATTGTCCATTTTCATTCGCTTACATTCATTTTTCCTTCCCCGAAGTGACCTTGAACAGCTCAAACTTATCTTCCCCCATCCAAAACCTTGATCTTTTCTATCCCCGCTAATTCACCCTAGATCCACTTTTTTTTTGAAATTCCGACTTCTTTCCTAGAAGTCCTAGCGGTGTGTACCCTGGTTTAGAATAGGTACACCGTACCCCTGCGTGTCGTAAGAGGCGACCAAGACAGTTGGCGTCAGGAAGGGCATCCGGCCATAAAAATATTGCCTCAAAAAGAGAACCATGTTGTTTCCTGGAAGTCCTAGCAGTGTCCATGTGTTTTATACCTCTCCCACCATCCCCCTCCCTTCCCATGCCTCCCCCCCCCCAAGCTCTCTCCCTCCCACAGATCTCCCGATGTCCCTGCTCTCCATCTTGTTCTCCCGCTCCCTTTATCATATGTTTTATGTGTCAGTTTGTCTTTTTTGTGATTGATGTTAGCTCTTACACGAGCCTCGATCTCGTACACACAAAAAAAAAAAAACATCAAATGTTATGATTAAAGGTGTGATGAAATGTTAACATTCATTAACATATAGACATTTTACACCAATTCCAAGACAAGCAATCTGTATTCAAACGTATTCAGGTGGCTCACAATGCGATGCGTAGCTCACACGGTGATGCTATTGCTACCTTAGCAATGGCGGCCAGTCACGTGATGCGCAGTCTATACCTATTATTCGCCTCGCTACTTCCTGAAGTGTGTGTGTGTGTGTGTGTGTGTGTTCGCATACAGATCTTTTATATAGATCATTCATTCTCAGATATAGACTGCAATCTATATATGCCACTAAGAGACTGCATTGTTAACCGTTCAGACTTGTTATGTCAGTGATGCCGATGATCTTTCTTGAATTGCAGTAAAGGAAGGGAGCAAGAGGAGGGAGGAGGGAGGTGTAAATTTTGATGCTGATAACATAGCGGTTTGTTGAGGCAGCGTTGTATTTGTGAGAATGCCAAATTATACTCCACCTGACTGTTCGTCATCATCCTCTCTATCCGATTTGTACTCGCCATCCAAGCAAACAAAATGGCCAGTTGGTGAAGGACTTGGACTGGTCATGAAAAAAAAATTGGTATAGGTCAAAAAATAAAGTAAAAATAACATCAGTTGTATGTCGATGTAATAACACCAACGGGGGATTTTAAACAGTGATCTCGAGCCATGTCATCGCTGCGCTACAATATTTTTGCACTTTCAACTGAACAGTCATACTTTGATATCACTGCTATGTCAAGTAGATATGTATATCCAGAATGTGTGTGGATCAAACACCAACAATGGCAGGAATTTTTATGTATTCACATCCTGATTAGCCATACACTGTACGATGAATTACCTGAAGATGCTCAGATGCAAGATAGGTCCACCAGGTTTTACCCATATTGCAAAGTTTACTCACAAAAAGCATCTCGTGTTTAACTTGCAGGACGCGCAACTTGCATCCCAACCAACCCAACACTTTATAGCCAAACATTCTAAAGGAAAGTTACAGTATACAACTAGAAGGGCACTCGGTGGAGAGCATACCTCCACCTGGTGAACAGTTTATGTTTGTATCCACTGATTGGCCGGATCTGGATTCGGACCTGAACCAAAATCTAATCGGCTTGTTCTTGTCCCCTAACCAACTCGTCCACCAAGTTTAGTCCATAACTTTTTTTTTAATATCATGATACGGTATGCGCTTTTCACCTGATCTTCCAATGGTGAAGAATCACTTAAAAATTAAATAATTCTCGTATCCGAATCCATATTCAGATCTTCACCAAAATCGAATCTCTTTGTCCTTGTCAGACACATAACTGGTCCACCAAGTTTCGTCCAAATCCATCCATAACTTTTTGAGATATCCTGCTATTTATCGTTTTTGGCCCAATCTCCCAATGGTGAAGAATCACTTAAAAATTAAATAATTCTCGTATCCGAATCCATATTCAGATCTTCACCAAAATCGAATCTCTTTGTCCTTGTCAGACACATAACTGGTCCACCAAGTTTCGTCCAAATCCATCCATAACTTTTTGAGATATCCTGCTATGTATCGTTTTTGGCCCGATCGCCCAATGATGAAGAATCTCTTTAAAAACTTATCTTAGCCGGATCCGAATCCCGATCTTCACCAATATCTAATCATTTCATACTTGTCACATACGCTACGTCTCTGCCAAATTTTATCCGAATCCGTCCACAACGTTTTGAGATATCTTGTTTACAAACAGACAGACAGACAGACAGGGGTGAAAACATAACCTCCATCCACCTTTGGTGGCGGAGGTAACTAGAACGGTACTCGATAGTGTGAATACCTCTGCCACGCTAAACAATTTACGTTTTGTATCCCACTGATGGGTCAGATCTGGATCCGACCTGAACCAAAATCTAATCGGCTTTTTCTTGCGACTTACCCAACTCATCCACCAAGTTTTGTCACAAGTCGTCCACAACTTCTTGAGATATCGTGATATATATGTATATATATCGGTTTTGGCCCCATCACTACAGTGAAGAATCACTTAAAAACTTCACGAATCCAGATCCGAATCTTCACTAAAATCGAAGCATTTTGTCCTTATCACACACCCAACCCGTCCACGAAATTTCGTACGATTCTGTCCACAACTTTCTGGGATAACGTGTTCACAACCAAACAGAGAGACAACAAACAAACAAAATGACAGACAGACAACGGTGAAAACATAACCTCGGCCACCGGAGGTTGATGGATGTTATGTTTTCACCGTTGTCTGGCTGTCTGTTTGTCTGTCTGTCTGTAAGCAGAATAACTAAAGAAGTTATGAGCCGATTCGGACAAAACTTGGCGGACAGGCTGGGTGTATGACAAGGATGAATTCATTCGATTTTGGTGAAGATCCAGAAAGGAGAATTTGAAAGTGATTCTTCACCATTGAGAGTAGGACCAACAACGATACACTGTACAGCACGATATCTCAAGCAGTTGTGGATGGATTCAGACAAAACGTGGTGGACGAGTTGGTTAGGGGAGAAGAAGAATCCGATGAGATTTTGGTTCAGGTCTAGATCTACATCCTATCAGTGGGATACAAAACGTTAAATGTTCAGCCTTGCGGAGGTATGCGCTCTACCGAGTGGTGTTCCTAGTTTATAAAATTATCAGCGCCACGTCTTACCTGAGAATGCGATCTTCCTTCATTCCTGAAACACAAGGACAACGAGACATACTGATGTCGTTACCCAAACATCAAACGATTTCCTTGGAAAGTTGCATGAATTTATTTGCACATTGAAGTGATGCAGTGAGTGTAGCAGGGATTTGCTTTAAAGCGAATCATCGGCGTGCAAACGATATACAACTCGGTCGCAGATGCCACTTGTCATTACTAATGGGACGCCAGCTGTAGTCGGTGTCTATGGGACGAGTCCAAGCTTGAGCAGAGCATCACACAAAGCTTTAAAGATGCTAGTTAAAGCGGTGCCTTGTGACTGCAGGGTTGACACGCCGAGAGATAAAACCCAAAGGTCTCGGAATTCCTATGCGGTATTAAATGAGGGCACAAACAATTTGGAATGCATCTCCTGTCTTGAGTGTAGTTTGATCATTCAAGGCTGCAAGACTGGTGGTGGCTTAACGGTTAAGGTACCGTGAATTGGGGTGAATACGGACAGCAAGGTGAATAGGGACAGCAAGGTGAATAGGGGCAGCAAGGTGAATAGGGGCAGCAAGGTGAATAGGGGCAGCAAGGTGAATAGGGACAGCAAGGTGAATAGGGGCAGCAAGGTGAATAGGGACAGCAAGGTGAATAGGGACAGCAAGGTGAATAGGGACAGCAAGGTGAATAGGGACAGCAAGGTGAATAGGGACAGCAAGGTGAATAGGGACAGCAAGGTGAATAGGGGCAGCAAGGTGAATAGGGACAGCAAGGTGAATAGGGGCAGCAAGGTGAATAGGGACAGCAAGGTGAATAGGGACAGCAAGGTGAATAGGGACAGCAAGGTGAATAGGGACAGCAAGGTGAATAGGGGCAGCAAGGTGAATAGGGACAGCAAGGTGAATAGGGACAGCAAGGTGAATAGGGACAGCAAGGTGAATAGGGGCAGCAAGGTGAATAGGGACAGCAAGGTGAATAGGGACAGCAAGGTGAATAGGGGCAGCAAGGTGAATAGGGACAGCAAGGTGAATAGGGACAGCAAGGTGAATAGGGACAGCAAGGTGAATAGGGGCAACAAGGTGAATAGGGACAGCAAGGTGAATAGGGACAGCAAGGTGAATAGGGACAGCAAGGCGAATAGGGACAGCAAGGTGAATAGGGGCAGCAAGGTGAATAGGGGCAGCAAGGTGATTAGGGACAGCAAGGTGATTAGGGACAGCAAGGTGAATAGGGACAGCAAGGTGAATAGGGGCAGCAAGGTGAATAGGGACAGCAAGGTGAATAGGGGCAGCAAGGTGAATAGGGGCAGCAAGGTGAATAGGGACAGCAAGGTGAATAGGGACACAAACTGAAAAAAAGTTCGGAAACGTTTTTCGCTGAAAATTGATAACCAAACTGATTTGTTGATATTTGGGTTGAAAGTGTTCTCTTGTTTTTTAAAAAAGCAACTTATAGTCCCTATTAACCCCATATATGGGTTAAATAGGAATAAATAGGATTTTTATGGCTGTCCCTATTCACCCCGTTTTACGGGTGAATAGGGACAGTCACTAATACAAAAAAGTAATAATCAAGAAATAGGGAGTTTGGAGAAACTTTTTATCCCATATGTTTTTTCATTGGCACCGTGGTTTATATTATGGGTGCATATTATGTGCATCCATCTGAGCTATCAATTTAGCAATAAGTTGGAAACTCAGGATTGTTTCTTGATTATTATTTTTTTGTGTTAGTGACTGTCCCTATTAACCCGTAAAACGGGGTGAATAGGGACAGCCATAAAAATCCTATTCATTCCTATTTAACCCATATATGGCGTTAATAGGGACTATAAGTTGCTTTTTTTTAAAACAAGAGAACACTTTCAACCCAAATATCAACAAATCAGTACGGTTATCAATTTTCAGCGAAAAAAGTTTCCGAACTTTTTTCAGTTTGTGTCCCTATTCACCCCATTTTACGGTAGCTGGCTTAAGATCTTAGGTTCTTGAGTTGGAGTCCCTGTCGTTCCGTTGAAATGTCACCGGGTGGGTTGACTTGGTCAGTCATCCTTCGGAAGTTGGCAAAATGAGTTCCCGGTAACTGGATAAGCCATTCAAGTATCCAGGAATTTACTTCCTTAGCCAAAGGAACTGCTTCAGCAACCCTATACGCATCACGGCGTGAAAGGAAAGGTTCTTATTTTTATTCAAAGCTCCTCTATATCTCGCTAAAAGCAGACCAATAAATGGGTTTCTAAAGATCATGAATGGATGTAAAACACAAGAAGAGGATTTACCCGGTGATGGAGATCTGGCAATTGCTCTTGCAGGTGTCAAGCTCGGACTTGGACCCCTGGGTGTTCCCGTATTTGGACTATGTGAGGGACCATCTGTATAATCGCTGACCTCCACCATGATCCTAGTAGTACAGGAGTACAGAGAAGCGATGGGGTATGGCAGATAAGTACATACAGCAAATGATAACATAGACATGATTACATGTTATAAAAATTTGCAGAGGCAACTAAGGGACGGAGAAATGGTGTTTGCACATCTTCGGAAGACAATGACTGGGAGAGGCAAAAGCGACCAGATGATTGCAAAATATAGCAAACACAGTACTGTATCAATATTTATACCATAGATCAAGGGAAGTTGCAAACCATAATTACAAGCCAGTAAAGATCAACTTCAATAGTAAAGACGATCATTATTAATGTAGTTATAGAATAAATTAAAGCAACAACTCGAAAGGTTTGATACATTTTGGGCAAGTCGAGACAAAACATGTTCAAAGGTAGATCCGGATGGAATTTTGAAGAGAACCTGATGGATGGAGAATGATAGTGCAGTAGATTTGTCATATACTCGTATAAGATATCGGGAAATCTTTTTATCATGGTTCCATATAAGTGTCAAAAAGAATTGGCTACCGGGTGTGGTATTAAGTGAGGAGTATGAGAAAGGTCATCTACAGGTGTGACAGATCAGAAAGGTCGGCTAAGGATGTGGCATACAAGAAAAGTCGGCTAAGGGTGTGGCATACAAGAAAGGTCAGCTGCAGGTGTGGCATACAAGAAAGGTTGGCTGCGAGTGTGGCATACAAGAAAGGTCGGCTGTGGATGTGGCATACAAGAAAGGTCGGCTGTGGATGTGGCATACAAGAAAAGTCGGCTGTGGATGTGGCATACAAGAAAGGTCGGCTGTGGATGTGGCATACAAGAAAGGTTGGCTGCGAGTGTGGCATACAAGAAAAGTCGGCTGGGGATGTGGCATACAAGAAAGGTCGGCTGCGGATGTGGCATACAAGAAAGGTTGGCTGCGAGTGTGGCATACAAGAAAAGTCGGCTGCGGATGTGGCATACAAGAAAGGTTGGCTGCGAGTGTGGCATACAAGAAAGGTTGGCTGTGGCTGTGGCATACAAGAAAGGTTGGCTGCGAGTGTGGCATACAAGAAAGGTCGGCTGTGGATGTGGCATACAAGAAAGGTCGGCTGCAGATGTGGCATACAAGAAAGGTTGGCTGTGAGTGTGGCATACAGAAAAATCGGCTGCGGATGTGGCATACAAGAAAGGTCGGCTGCGGATGTGGCATACAAGAAAGGTCGGCTGCGGATGTGGCATACAAGAAAGGTTGGCTGCGAGTGTGGCATACAATAACGTCAGCTGCGGATGTGGCAATTTGTGGCATACAAGAAAGGTCGGCTGTGGATGTGGCAAAAAAGAAAGGTCGGCTGCAGGTGTGACCTACAAGAAAGGTCGTATACGGTTGTGGCACACAAGAAAGGTCGGCTGCAGATGTGGCATACAAGAAAGGTCGGCTGCGGATGTCGCATACAAGAAAGGTCGGCTGCGATGTGGCATAAAAGAAAGGTCGGCTGTGGATGTGGCACACAAGAAAGGTCGGCTGCGGATGTGGCATACAAGAAATGTCGGCTGCGGATGTGGCATACAAGAAAGGTCGGCTACAGGTGTGGCATACAAGAAAGGATTGCATGCAGCATGTGTGGCACACAAGAAAGGTCGGCTGCACGTGTGACATATCAGAAAGGTCGGCTATGGGTGTGGCGTACAAGGAAGGCCGGCCATGTGTGTGGCACAGAAGAAAGGTCGGCTGCGGGTGTGACATATCAGAAAGGTCGGCTGCGGGCAGGCTGTCTCCCTTGACATATCACGTGCCTTCGATACGGTCTGGCACCCAGCTCTGCTCACCAAACTCTCCTCCTATGGTATACATGGAAATCTCCATGCATGGCTTGCGGACTTCCTCTTTTGTTGGAGTCAGCGTGTGGCCCTGAATGGATTTCTCTCATCTCCCCTTCCTGTTCTGGCTGGAGTTCCCCAAGGTAGTGTTCTGGGCCCTGTGCTTTTTCTGGTCTTCATCAATGATCTCTCCGACTCTCTGGAAAATCCTCTCTATCTCTTTGCTGATGACTCCACTCTCTGCCGCTCCATTCCTCATCCCTCAGATCGGCAGTCTGCAGCCTCCTCACTCTCTGCAGACCTGGACAAAATCACAGACTGGTCAAACAAGTGTAACATGTCTTTCAGTCCTGACAAATCTCACACTCTTACAATGTCTCTCTGAAAAGACCCGACTGGAAAACCCTCCCATCTACTTTCTCAACAATCCTCTCCAAGAAGTTCTGTCGCTTAAGCTTTTGGGTCTCACTATCTGCCATGATCTTTCTTGGGAAAACCACATTTCCAAGCTGGCCGCCAAAGCCAGTCGTCGACTGGGCATCCTCCGTCGTGCGTAGTCCTTCCTTGGCATACCTGAGCTCCTCACCACATACAAGGCTTTCATCCACAGCTCAATGGAATACTGTTACCCCCTCTGGACCCGTGCTCCTGCCTCACACCTAGCTCGGCTTCACGCTGTTGAAGCCAAAGCTTTCAGAATCATTGGAATCTCCTATGATGAAGCTAACTCCAAGGGCCTTTCACTCACTCACCGCAGGCAGGTTGGTGGTCTTTCTGTCTTCTACCGACTCCTTTCCAGCCTTGCTCCCCCAGCTCTCTCTGTGCTCTGTCCCCCAAATATTCCTACAGGTCACACAAGATCTGCCAGCAACCCTCTTATGGTTAAGCTGCCAAAATCTAGGCTCTCTGCTCACCTTCACTCTTTCATTCCCCTTTTCTCCCGCCTCTGGAACAAACTCCCCCACTCCCTCCAATCCCACCCCTCCCTCCAGGTCTTGAAAACAGCTGTTCACCACCATCTTTTATCTTCCCCCATCCAAAACCTTGATCTTTTATACCCCCGCTAATTCACCCCAGATACACTTTTTTGAAATTCCAACTTCTTTCCTGGAAGTCCTTGCAGTGTTCATATGTTTTATGCCTCTCCCACCTCCCCCCAAGCCCTCTCCCTCCCACATTTCTCTCGATGTCCCTGCTCTCAAATGTTGTGTTTGTGTCCTTCCCCCTCTCTCCCCATCTTGTCTGCCGCTCCCCTTATTTTGTGTTTTGTGTGTCGGTTTGACTTTTTGTGTGATTAACGTTTGCTCTTTCACGAGCCTCGATCTTGTGTACAAAAAAAAAAAAAGAAAAAAAAAAAGGACTGCTGAAAGTAAAAAAAAAAAAAAACGCCAAAGTTTAAGTCAGAAAGGTAATTAACAAAAATGGAGTGAACGACAAAGGTCATTTCTGGATACATTGTTATTGGGAATGTATTTTAATGATCAGATGAAGAGGTGGGAGTTAGGAAATCTACATTTTCAGATGAAACAAAGCTTCAGAGTGAAGTAAATAATCTGGAATAAAGGAACAGATGCATGAAAGTTGAGATTATCTGAGAAAATGGGACAAGTTTATCAAACGGGCTTATTGCACGTGTTTTTGTCAAATAATCAAGAATAAGCAAGGTATTAGAGACTATTTCATAATTGTGAGATTTATTAAAGGGTATATGAGGACAAGAAAATGCGGAAATGAGAGTGGACAAGCCAATTAGGCATAAGCGCAGTGTCAAGCTATGATAGATATTGAATTTTGGGATGAATGAAGGCTCAAATGGAAGGATGTAGTGCTATTATTATTGCCTGATAAGCCATTAATAAGCCTGTATGGTTGAGCAGAATAAATTGGAAATTCAAGAAATTCCCAGAGATCGAAGAATTGGGATGAAGATGGAGTTTGGTAAGACGGAAGTCTCTTTCGAATTCCTTCCAAGTCGTGCTTATTATTCCCCATTCGTACGCACATTAAAAAACCCGCTTTGCTACAAATACGTTGACTACAACAAGGACTGTACATAAAATACGTAACTTTTTTTTTGACCCCTCCGTCTCCACTGTGACGCTCGGTGACACTTTTCCTGATCCCCACCCGAGAAAATATGTCCATTATGAAAGTTTTTTTTCCGTTCTTTAAGTTGGTGGCATCTGACAGCTCAATCAATCAGGTAGTGCTCACCCTAACCCTAACCCTAACCCTAACCCTAACCCTAACCCTAACCCTAACCCAAACAACTTCCAGGTCCCTCGAAAGTTTACCAACTTCTAGTTGAACTTCCTGCCTTCTCCTTTTTGGAAATGCCCTGCCGTAGCTTGAAATTAATGATTTGAACAGCACCTCTGCCGTTTTTGGATGAATTCAACTGAAAGCAAGGTCGTTCTAATTTGAAATGTCCTGTCATGGTGAACGGAAATTCAAGATGGCTGCACCCATGAAGATGTGTCACGTGACCGTGACTCTGACACCCTTCTGGGCCTATGTGACACTCAGTGACGCTACAGGAAACCTCACCCCCAAAGCGTCACGTATTTTGCGCACAGCCCCATACTGCAGCGTGCAGTCATTGGAGTACAAAGAAATATTTCATATTTTGGAGTCGGAATGTTCCCGAATGATGGGATGAGCCATCTCCCATTGGGTACTACGGCCTTTTCTTGGATTTACTTTTTTCATCGCATATACTCTTATGTACTGAAAAGCACTTATAATTCATCATCTATCATCAAAGCAAAACATGAAGATGTTACCTAGTTTATGGAAGGTTAATCACATCCTTACCGTAGATCCTTTTATTTAATAGAGCACACCTTGCCATTTCATCTTCAAGTAGTCGCCGGTAGGTGGCGATCTCTTGTTCCAGACGCATTTTCTCATTAAGGAGTGCAGAGTAAGTTCGCAGATGGCGATCGCGCTCATCGTTTGCCGTTACCAACTCCCCCTCGAGACGGCCAATCAAACGCAAGAAGTTTCCTAACTCGCGCTCCTTGCGATTCTGCGTATTGGCGTACTCTGACTCGAGGGGTTCAATCTGCTTGGGTCGTGAGAGAGTGATGAACACAGTAAAGCATTTATCCTGTATGGACATCTTGTACTTACAGCAACAACCATTTGGTCATCTATCTATAATTCCAGTAATCTCTGTGTGTATGTGTGTTTGTCCGTGTGTGTGTGTGTGTGTCTGTGTGTGTGTGTGTGTGTGTGTGTGTGTGTGTTTGTCTGTGACCGCTGTTTCTCGACAACTACCGGTCCGATATACTTGAAACTTGCCAGGTATATTGCTGGGGACCCGAGGATGTGCCTTTTCAAGGTTTCATATTAATCGGAGAAGTAGTTACCGAGCTATGGCGATTTCTTTACCAAACTCCGCAAGCCGTTCGCTTTGGACCAAACCATTTCATGTAAATAGAGGGGGGGGGGGTTGTCACCGTACTCGCAAGCCGTTCGCTTTGGCTTTGCGAATGGACCAAACCATTTCATGTAAATAGAGGGGGGGGGATTGTCACCGTACTCGCAAGCCGTTCGCTTTGGCTTTGCGAATGGACCAAACCATTTCATGTAAATAGAGGGGGGGGATATAATTTTAGATATATATATAGTACGGGCATGCCCTAGTCTATCTATAATTCCAGTAATCTCTGTGTGTATGTGTGTTTGTCTGTGACCGCTGTTTCTCGACAACCACGGGTCCGATATACTTGAAACTTGCCAGGTATATTGCTGGGGACCCGAGGATGTGCCTTTTAAAGGTTTGAAATTAATCGGACAAGTGGTTCCCAAGGTATGGTCACCGTACTCGCAAGCCGTTCGCTTTGGCTTTGCGAATGGACCAAACCATTTCATGTAAATAGAGGGGGGGGGGTTCTACCGTACTCGCAAGCCGTTCGCTTTGGCTTTGCGAATGGACCAAACCATTTCATGTAAATAGAGGGGGGGGGGTTCTGTGGTCGTTACTGCCACGTGGTTTCAAAGTTTTTTTTTGTTGTTGTTGTTTGCACGCATGTTTTTTTGCACCCACGTACGGGCACGCCCTAGTTTATATCAATAAGCAGTTTTTAAACATGCGTTTAGTCATATCTTCAGTGTTGAGCGGATGTACTGAAGACTACCACAGGATTAACAGGAAAGAAGAATGATAATTCAGAAAAGAAAGAGGAAAAACAACTGGACAAGCCCTGCCAACTCCACCGGAGCACACATTTGTGTTTTCCTTGAAGAAAGCTGAAACATTAGGCCACCAGTCTCCATAAACCAAACGTAGTTCGCAAAACTACGGTGTTCTTCTGCATCAAGAAATGGGAATATTGAGTATTTTGCAGTTGTAAACATATTTTATCAGCACTCCAATTTTGGCTTTCTTGGATATTTTAGGGTTAGGCTGCACATTCAGAATTATTATTCTTACTCGTAAAAGCCTGTCAGAAATGACAGGTTGGAACAGTTTATTCGACGGTGCAGCCTCGTGAGTGTGCCAAAGTCTGAGCCTCGGCCTAGTGTCAGATGCACTTATTTCTTTTTTATTTATTACACATCATATGGATCATAGAAGATGGCAGTATATTATACCTGGTGTTGGCCTAATGGTTATGGTGGTGGGCTTGGGATCCTAAGGTCCTGAGTTTGAATCCCGTTCAGCTGTTGAATTAATACTAGTAGGTGGGGTTGACTCAGCCTGTCATCCTTCTGACGTCAGTGAAATGAGTACCAGGGTACTGGGTCCTTTCTCAAGGCGGTTGGTGGCAGGATTTGCACTCTGGCCGCTGTAAAAAACACCTCATTCCGTAGCACACACAGTGGTGTTGGGTTGGTGCTGAGGAGTTGTCCAATGATGCAGTGACGTGCTGATCCAGCATATGCTCCCATATATGTATGTATGTATGTATGTATATTACATACATACATACATATATGGGAGTGTGGCTCGATATGTACATATATATTGTTGCGGTTTTGACAACCCCTCACTTGTAAATACTTGTAAATAATAACTCTTGTAAATATCCCATCATTTAATAAGGTCAAAGGTCGCACCCATAGTTAGTACATATGCCACACGTAGGACACCATAGGACTTTAGTTATTTCCTTAGTATGTGTTTCAGATAAGGCTGTGTTCCCAATAGTTGAATCTGCGTTGCATTAATCAAATAAGGTAGGCCCCATTCATCACATTCGAACCTATCTCTCTCTCTCCAAGATACACCATCATGCCCACCTACAGTCGACGCTTGTCCCTCCCAATTCTACAAAGCGCCTTCGCTTGCCAGCAGCGTTCGCTGCATTGAGCCGTCATCGCTGCCTTAAGCCCTCGCCCCGGCCGCCATTACGCACGCGGTCAAGCTGGAGAAGAAGGGGGCGGAGTGCCAAGAACGAGGCGTGGCCCTGTCAACGTTCTGTCAAGGGCTGAGCCGGTGAGCCCTCGCTACCCAATCAGGGCTGAGGTGAGCTCACTGATAGGCATGGCTCGATGAAGCGCGCATTGATTTCTAAGCGCGTTATATAAGCGCAAGCGCGAGGACTGCTTTAACGACTGCGCAGGGGACCGTTGCTGTTGAGAGAACACCAAGAAGAGAGGAGGGAGAGAAGCTGAGTAAGGAGTTCATGAGCAGATTGAGTGGGAGAGCCGCGCCAACAGAGAGGGCACGGACAGAGCTGCGTTAGAACGAGCCGCGCTGGGGAACTCCTAATTCATATGAATTCATAGGAACTGTGCATACGGACTTGCGAAGGACTCCCCCCCCCACCCCCCCCCGCCATATGCAAGGTCCGGTCGCGAGCCAACGATACGCGCTAGCTGCCTGCCATTCTTTGCCGTGGACCCGGAGCCTGGAACCATCTGCTTGGACCTTCTCCTCCTACCACTACCATTCCGTGTGAGTCTGTCTGTTTGTCCTGGGGTCGTGATAAGTTAAGACTGTTTAGGTAAGCCTGCCCTGTGTCCTTTTGTTTCTTCTTCTCCCTGTACATTCTTCCCTTTCGTTTCCTCTTCGGGTTTGGTTGTACATTAATTAATAAATTCACTTGTTCTTCCTTTACTCTGGTTTCCTCTCCATCCGATCGCATCCGTCCTTTCTTTCAATTGAGGACATGTGGCACGATAGGAACCGCTTTATTCGGGTTAGTCCTTGTTAATAGCTCGAATCGTGGGTTGCTAAACCGCTCGGCAATTTCCATCTTATCCGTGGTTCGAGCGGGAGTTATTTCCCTGCTCGCGGTTGGGGTTAGTACGTAGGTATTTGGGACGTCATTGACCAATCACCCTAGCTAATTCCGACCGGGAGGAGCATCATAATTTCCAGGATTGGGGGACGGCCAGCTTAAAAGACAAGGGGATTAACCCTGCCCCTTGATAAGGGGAGAGCCGACCCCCAAATCCACAACAATTGGTGTCTGGGAGTGGGATTGGACCCGAACCAAATTTTAATACATCTGAAAAAAATTTGGTCAAAATTACGAGCGGCCAAAATTTTTGTTATAACATCTACATTTTACATCGTGCCATGGATAATCAAGGCGATCGGATGCCGGTGGGGGGAATAGAAGAAGAATTAGAGGCAACACAGGACCCCAGGGAACAATTGGGAGAGATGGAAGAGGAAAGCAAGGAGGGTGCGGTGGAGGGGGTTGCAGGCGCGCAAAATGGCGGCACCTCGCACATGGCGACGAGGACCGCACCCGCTGCGCTAATGGGGGTGGGCGACATGCAGGCCCTCATGGCACAGCTGCAGGCAGTCATACAAATGGAATTGGGAAACCAAATTTAGGGATTAAAAAATGATTTGGGAAGCCAAATTGGGGGATTAAGGAAAGAGATGGGAGAAATCAGGGCCGATAGTGAGGGAATGGAAAATAGGATGGGGGAGCAATTGGGAAGTCAAATTGGGGGGCTAGGAAGCAAATTGGGGGGATTCGGAAGCAGATTAGAGGGCCAGTTGGAGTACGTAAATGGCCAAGACCGAGAAATTAATAAGGGGCTAGCGAGGGGGCAGGCCAGGTATGAAGCAAAGGAGTTTGAGAGGGAGAGAGACGGCGAGTTGCGCGGGAAGAGCACACGGGTACGCGACGAGGTAACGCGGCTAGAGGAGCGCGGGAGAAGCGAGTTGGAGCAAAGCGAAGATACGTGGACGAGTATAGAGATCGCGACGCAGGGTATGGGAAAGCCGGCGACCGCCGAAGTCGAAGAAATTTTATTAGTGCCAGCAGTCGTTGAAAATAAAGAAATCGAACCAATAGTGGTAATTGGGGCGGAAGAGACGGAATTAGAAAAGCACTCGCGGGAGGAAGAAATGGAATGCACGCAAAGTCTGTATTCGCATTGTGATGCCGTGCTTAACCCCAATTAAAGTTTGCAGGTGTTGGAGCAAGGAAGAAGAAGCGCCAAGGTGAGTCGGGCTGTATATGGCGCGAAAAGATTTTGCGGGAAAGTGTTTAGCGCCAAAATAATTTTCGCGCGCTTGGGATTCCAGCGTAACCCGGGTGTTTGTGGGAGGTCGGTGGTGCGCTGTGTGAGTGGAAATGGTGCGCGTGTGCGAGCGGCGCCGGAGCGTGGGTGTGCGCCGAGGAGTGAGTGTGTTACAGAGTGTGAAAGTGAGGATGAATGCACATCGGAGTGTATGTGTGATGAATGTGATACAGAGAGTGAGTTGGTTGTGGCGAGTGTGCGAGAATGCACACCTGAGTTGGTTGTGGAGTGCGTGATTGGGTGTGTGACAGGGGATTGCACACCCGTGGGTAGGTGTGCGCTGAGCGGGTGTGCAAGAGAGTGCACACCCGTGAGTGTTACGGAATACGTAATGGGGGAGAGGTGTGCAACTGAGGAGTGGTGTGTAACAAAGAGTGTGGTGATCGAGTGCAGGGAATGTATGGGTTGCATGAGAGGCATTGGAGCGCCGAGATGTATGAGTGTAGAACGGAACGCGTGGTGTGAGAATGCAATCCGAGCATCGGCGTTAACCGGGACAGCGTTCAGGCCGACGTTTAGCCGACACGAGCTCTCGGGGCGTGGTTCGCTTTGTGTGCTGCGGGGGCCGGCCGGGATTATGGCCGCGTCGCTCATGCACGGGGCGCCATGCACGATTCGTGCCGGGCCCCGCCCTGTCCGGTCGGTGCCGCGTTTTGCCAGGCAAGGCGACCGGCCCGGTTCGAGGGGAGGTAGAAGGGGTCGGAGCGGCGCCCCCTTGTGGTGGCGGTGCTCCGGCCGGGCAAGGCTGGGCCATCGCGCTTGGGAGCGCATGGCCCTGCGTAGGGATGGTGCTTGGAGCCTTGGCCCGACGAAACCTCCTACCCTGAATCATAAATGCCAGACGGACCCAACCTACAGTAGACCAACCATCCGCACAGATAGCCGGCTTTTCGAAGTGGAGCTATGGAGATGTATTTCCCGCACCGAGGCTCAAGTATAGTGGGAATTTGATGGTAGCAGTAGTGATGGCGAATGGTAGTTTTACCATTCACCTCACCTGTTTTGGCACATGAGCTTTAGTTTATGGGGTATGGTGGTGAAAACCTAGCCAGGGAGGGCTTGGATAATCATTAGGGACCTAGAGATGACAATAGGTGACCAAGATTTAAGTAGTGACATTGTACAGGTAGTGGGGACGTAGAATAGGTTAGATGGATGTTAATGACGTGGGATGTGCATAGTTTAATGGGATGACTGGGAAGCACTAATTTTAGAAGGGCAATAGTTAGCCAGATGATGCTGTGTGCATGAGAATTTTTGGGGTTGAGGTGTGTGAGCACAAAAGGTGTGCAAGAAAAGAGGTGTGTGGAATGAATGGTGTGGAGTGAGTATTGTGGAATATGTGGAGTGGAGTGTATGGTGCGAAGGAGTGGATGGGGAAAGGATGGACCCCTTCACGAGTACCCGGGGAGGGTAGTTTAAAAGTAGGTAGAGGGAGTAGGTAAATTGTGGTTGGATATTGACATCTGTGGTGCTGAAAGTAGCAGAGTACTGCTTGGATGGGTGCATTACTGGAGTGAAATGGCTGGGCGTGTGGCCTGTTAGTGAGAATGGTTGGTTGGGCACTCCGCCACTGTTAGTCTGTCGGCCAGGTGAGGCCACAGGTAGGCTCTGGGAGCCAGGTTTGGAGGTCAGAGTTAGAGTTCAATGGGGCCCGAGGATCCAGAGGAGGACACGGGTAGCCCGACGCCAGAGAGGGCAGTAGTGGGGTAAGGGAGCCAGAGGGCCTTCCCCAGGTAGGTAAGGGTGAGGAGCAGGTAAGCTCGGGTTGCGACGTACAGTGGCGGAGGTGTGCAGGTGAGCGGACCTGCTGGTGAGCCACATGACCCAGCCCCGAAATTGTGCGAGGGCACAGGGGGAAAGAATCGGGGGAGTGAGACCCCAAATTTGGTGAGCGCCACTGTATGTTCAATGGGAATTGGTTTTTTAGAACCGCATAGAGTAAAGTGGCCAATGGTTTAGCAGGGAAAGACCCCGGGTAGAGTAAAAGTGTTAATGTCATTTGGAGTATAGATAGGAGAAAGTCTCTTCGCACCATCTACGTCCACTCACCGAGGTGATAAAACACCACACCAGATTTTTGAGCAAATGTTTGGTTGGTTGAAAGACGCATCATGACGTGGGGGTGAAATTGTTGGGATTCCATCTCTTCCTCCTTAGGAGGGATTGATGATGAATTTGGCATTAGGGGAGATATGGGGGACGGGACATAGCGACGGCTTTGATAAATGTGTAAATTGTGTAAATACGGGGGAGGGGCAAGGGTAGAGTAGGTGATGGGGGGGACGTACGTGAGGGACGAGCTTTCTCGGCTCGCTCTCCTGCGCACCTCACCTTGCATTGCCTGGTATGAATGTGTACCCTTGTGCCCTTGCCCCGCTGGTTTCCTTCCCCCACTCATGGACTTGTTTTGTTGGGCCCGGGGGGAGTGCGCAGGTGGCCGCAGTTGTGTGCCCGCACCTTCGCTGCCTCCGGCCTGCACTGATGCACCATATGGACCACACTGGCACTACATATGGACCACACGTTCTGTGGCCTGGCACCACTTTGGACCACACGTTCTGTGGCCTGGCACCACTTTGGACCACACGAACTGTGGCCTGGCGTCTCTGCTGGGACCAACCATTGCTGCCAGCAGCCTCTTGCTTGCGGACCACGGTTAAGGTGGCACCTATGCCCAGCAGGTGGACCACCTCAGTTGGCCCTGCTGGCCGTAAATAAAAAGCGGATGCGGTGTGTGCCCTTTTTAATTATTAAATAGACGGCAAGCAAGAAGGCAGCCAGAACCAGCGGCCCAGCAGCCAGCCCAGCAGAGGAGCAGAGAAGACATCACAGGACGCCATTATTATTGTGTTGAAATGTGTTTGGTGCATTTTCTTTTGTTATGGTGCTTTTTGGTGCTCTTTGGTGCTTTGTGGTGCTTTTCATGCATTTTGTTTTATTGGTGCATATGGTATGGTGTATCAGTGCAGTGCATGGCAATGATCTTCTTCTTTTCAAAAGTTTCTGCTTTTGTTCCCACCAAAGACAGGTCCTGGGTGTAGTTGTAAATAATCAAAATAGTAGTGTCTTTGTAAATAACATGCTCCCCACCGGTTAAATGTTTAGTTTCAAGACCATTCCGCAATTCGGTTAGTCTGTGGGAATGCGTCTGTTAGGTAGAATGCAACGCAGCAGGCGGGACATATTTAGTGTTAAAACTGTCGCACTCAGGGGGAGGTTAAAAGTAGAGGGTAACCACACCTAAGTGCCACACTAAGTTAAAGTTGTTTCGGCCCGGGCTGGCCCTGGAGGAAAGGAGGGTGTAGTGTTGCGGTTTTGAGAACCCCTCACTTGTAAATACTTGTAAATAATAACTCTTGTAAATATCCCATCATCTAATAAGGTCAAAGGTCGCACCCATAGTTAGTCCATATGCCACACGTAGGACACCATAGGACTTTAGTTATTTCCTTAGTATGTGTTTCAGATAAGGCTGTGTTCCCAATAGTTGAATCTGCGTTGCATTAATCAAATAAGGTAGGCCCCATTCATCACATTCGAACCTCTCTCTCTCTCCAAGATACCCCATCATGTCCACCTACAGTCGGGGCTTGTCCCTCCCAATTCTATAACGCGCCTTCGCTTGCCAGCAGCATTCGCTGCATTGAGCCGTCATCGCTGCCTTAAGCGCTCGCCCCGGCCGCCATTACGCACGCGGTCAAGCTGGAGAAGAAGGGAGCGGAGCGCCAAGAACGAGGCGTGGCCCTGTCAACGTTCCGTCAAGGGCGGAGCCGGTGAGCCCTCGCTACCCAATCAGGGCTGAGGTGAGCTCACTGATAGGCGTGGCTCGATGAAGCGCACATTGATTTCTAAGCGCGTTATATAAGCGCAAGCGCGAGGACTGCTTTAACGACTGCACAGGGGACCGTTGCTGTTGAGAGAACACCAAGAAGAGAGGAGGGAGAGAAGCTGAGTAAGGAGTTCACGAGCAGATTGAGTGGGAGAGCCGCGCCAACAGAGAGGGCATGGACAGAGCTGCGTTGGAACGAGCCACGCTGGGGAACTCCTAATTCATATGAATTCATAGGAACTGCGCATACGGACTTGCGAAGGACTCCCCCCCCCCCCCCCCGCCATATGTAAGGTCCGGTCATGCGCCAACGATATGCGCTAGCTGCCTGCCATTCTTTGCCGTGGACCCGGAGCCTGGAACCATCTGCTTGGACCTTCTCCTCCTACCACTACCATTCCGTGTGAGTCTGTCTGTTTGTCCTGGGGTCGTGATAAGTTAAGACTGTTTAGGTAAGACTGCCCTGTGTCCTTTTGTTTCTTCTTCTCCCTGTACATTCTTCCCTTTCGTTTCCTCTTCGGGTTTGGTTGTACGTAATTAATAAATTCACTTGTTCTTTCTTTACTCTGGTTTCCTCTCCATCCGATCGCATCCGTCCTTTCTTTTAATTGAGGACATGTGGCACGATAGGAACCACTTTAATCGGGTTAGTCCTTGTTAATAGCTCGAATCGCTGGTTGCTAAACCACTCGGCAATTTCCATCTTATCCATGGTTCGAGCGGGAGTTATTTCCCTGCTCGCGGTCGGGGTTAGTACGTAGGTATTTGGGACGTCATTGACCAATCACCCTAGCTAATTCCAACCGGGAGGAGCGTCATAATTTCCAGGATTGGGGGACGGCCAGCTTAAAAGACAAGGGGATTAACCCCCCCCTCCCCCCCCCTTGATAAGGGGAGAGCCGACCCCTGAATCCGCAACAATATATATATATATATATATATATATATATATATATATATATATATATATATATATATATATATATATATATTAGGGTGGTCCACAGATATATGTAATATTTAATACTATTAAAAATCCATGCTCCACAAGGCTGCCCTTGTTCCTGTTTATAAAGATCATGTGAACCAAATATGAGGTCAATTGGAACTTATTTAGAGGTTGCTCAGAAAATAACATTTTTTATTTATCCTGTTTTTTCCAGATGGCAGAAACTCGCAGCTCTTCCCCAGTTTGGTTGCTGGGCAAGTCTGAAAAGGAAATAATATGTGGGGGACTACCAACAAAGGACACACATTGCAGAAAATGGTGTACCATCACATACAAGAACACCATACAGTTCGTGAAAGTGCCAAACTTAGTGTACAAGCTGTGTGTGCATACTGGGAGAAAGCACGAATTCCAGTGCAGAGAGTAGATTCCTGTGAGCGCCAACTTTTGAAGTTGTATGATGCCTACAAACTGGTAAAGAAAAATAGAACCAAGACATTCGAAAACTATAGAGTGAAGGAGCAGATGTTCAAAGATGATTTTCAATCCCTCTTCGATATCTCACCAAATGATGCGCTTGAGAAAATGACGAATGAAGAAGACAAAGCATTGCTTATCATGCAGCGTGAGGATCCCTCATGTTCACATATGGGATCTGTGGACAACACTCTGGCAGTGAAGGAGAACAGAAAGCGTATCAGGCTTGAGAATGAAGATAAAAGAAAGAAGAACCATGCTGCTGAGACTCTAACAGCAATGCAATCTGTTCCATCAACATCGGCTGTGGTTGATGATGATGATGAGTCTGAGATTGAAAGCTCCGATTCAGCGGACAATTAATTCAAACTCCAAAGACCATCTTCTGCCAAACAGGCGAAAAAGGCTCCCATCAAGGTGATCACTCCAGCAATAATGGCAACTCTGGACAGAGTAAATCTCTCAGATCGGCGTGCTATGTTTGTGGCCAGTGTTTTTGCACAATCTCTTGGTCATACCATTGAAGACATTTCTCTGTCACACAGTGGAATTTGTCGTGCTCGAATTCGTGGAAGGGAAATAATGGCCTCTGAAGAAAAGGCAAATTTCTCATGTAATAGCCCACTCCTACTACACTGGGATGGGAAACTGCTCCCTGATTATACTGGCAATCACAAAGAATCTGTTGATCGGGTAGCGATACTTGTAACTGGTACGAATACCGAGAAGTTGCTTGGAGTCCCAAAAATTCCCCAAGGCACTGGTGTAGCACAAGCAAATGCATGCATACAACTTCTTGAGGAGTGGAATGTCAAACAGTTGGTGAAAGGCATAGTGTTTGACACCACTGCATCCAACACAGGGCTGAGAAACGGAGCATGTACCCTCATTGAAGCAGCTTTGGATGCTAAGCTTGTCTGGATTGCATGTCGTCATCATGTGTTTGAAGTAATGCTCTCTGATGTTACAACTAAAGTCATAGGACCCACTAGCGGAACTGAGATCAGACTGTTCAAGAGGTTTCAGAAACAGTGGCCTTTAATTGATAATATAAATATAATAATAATAATAATAAGATAAGATATAAGAAGAAGAAGATACAGTAATACCCCGGCCTACGTCATTAATTGGTTCCATAAGCCGTGACGTAACTCTGTTTTTGACGTAAATCGGGCGTAATGTCTTAAAAATGCCTTACCACACCACTCAATCCACACTACTCACTCCACACACCATTTATTCCCACACACCAAGTATTCTCTCCATTTATCCACTTGCACCCCATGCAAGTCAATCACTCAACACCATTACACATGTCCTCAATACACCACTCATACACTTTCTCCGGTCATCCCAGACCATTGCCTCATTTCACCAAGTTCAACGATAACCAGATTCTCACACACACAACCATTCTCGACCAATGCCTCATTTCACCAAGCCCAAGAGGCACCGACAATTACACACACACAGCATCATCTAACTAACTACTTCCCTCTAATACTTGTGCTTTCCCTGTCTTCCCTTATACGAAGCACTTCCCTCATCATTAACATCCTTCTAATCTGACTACGTCCCCTCTACCTGTATCAATGTCTCTACTTAAATCTCGGTCTCCTATTGTCATCCTTCTAAATCCCAAACAATATCCTAGCCCACCCTTGGCTAGTTCACACTGCCAAACCCCATAAATCTACTGCTCCTTTGCCCCAACGTGAGGGATGGTAGAGCTACCATCCCTCCACATCGGATACTATCTCCCACTATCACCCCCCAGTCCTCTCGCACTATGAGCCCCCGTCATTGGAGGTACTGGGTCCTGCCTATATATATATACAAACGTATACTGTACGTCCGAGCCGTCATCGTCATGTTTTGCCGTTGCCACGTTACGTTGGTTGTTTTACACAGTAAAGGAACCTTTACACAGCAAAGGAATAATCACAAAAATACCAGGGAAAGGCAAAGCAAGCACGCGACCGCAGCACAGGACAAAATGCATATGGTGTCGCCTTTGTTTTGAATGAGAACCAGCCGCTACGCATACGTATACTGTACGTACATTTTAAAAATATTTTTAATGTGCTTTTTATTGTATTTTAAATTGTTTCGATCGTTAAAACATCAACGTTAAAACAACGATCAACGATCGTTAAAACGTTAAAACATCCAATTGTATAAATTGTTAAATTTTTTCACGTCCGTAGGAGTGACGTAAAGTCGCACATAATAACGTTCGCTGAACTGAAATTTACTCTAGAAGAGTGGCGTAAAGTCGGATTTGACGTAGGTTGAAATGGCGTAAAACGGGGTATGACTGTATATATATATATATATATATATATATATATATATATATATATATATATATATATATATATATATACATATATATATATATATATATATATATATATATATATATATATTGTTACGGACCGCGGATAAGATGTTGTTTTGCCGAGCGGATGGCACCGCGGTCCTAACAGTTACCCCGACTAACCCGATTCCTGAACGTTGGCCGAATCGCGCCACAGATATTCAATGGGGAAAAGACTAAAGCGAAGGATGTGAAGAAGAAGAAAGACAAAGGGTAAGGAATACAAATATAATTTATTTACTATTTACAGGCTCAAAAAAAACCAAGGAGAAGGAAAGATAATAAAATAATATACAGAAGAAATCAGAGACACAGTGCAATGCTAGCTTAGCTACAGTCTTAATTAATACCCTGGGACAGAACAAACAAAAGACAGACTCACGCGGGGAATGATGACAGGAATGGCAGGAGGTGGATGGCTGGAGGGGGAGGAAGGTCCAGCTGGAACCGCAGCACGGTCGGGTCGGGGATGATCAGCCGCCGCCCTCTCTCGATCGGCGCGTTTAGCAGCCGCCGTTCCTTCGCGGCCTCGCTCGAAACTGCCGTCAAGGCCCCGAAGCTGCTGGGGCTGAAGCTGCAGTGGCTGAAACTGCTGTGGCTGCTGCTCTTTCAGGGATCCCCTTACTCAACTCTTCTCGCAACTCCCCTGGGGGCGTCGGGGCCGCGGGTTATATAGGCCACACCCTCGAACCTTCGAGAACCTCCCTGAGCGTTCTCTCTCCGCCCTCTCAAGCCAAACCCCCTTGTACTTGGTTGGTTGTTCGGGGCTGGCTCACTCCTCCCCTCTATGACGAGGTGGAGACACGCCTTTCTTCTCCGAGATTACCTCGGGTGATGGCGGCAAATGTAGTTGGCAGTAGAAGTTTTGGGAGTGGGAATGGGGAATGAAAGGGGATCTATCTATTTCACTTGGTGCAATGGAGTATTTCAATTAATGGAAGACACAGCCTTACACTAATACACATAATAAGGATATAACTGTCAAAAAAGATATATCGTGTCCTGCATGTATGTTTTATGGACTAACTACGGGAACGCCCTTTGACCTTTATACAACCACAAACGGAGGGAGGAGGGCGATATTTTACCACAACCTTTTACAACAACATTTTACCACAACAATAAAGAAAACAACATTCTCATATCCACAACAATATATATATATATATATATATATATATATATATATATATATATATATATATATATATATATATATATATATATATTACGATAAAGGAAGATTTAATGTAATACCGGCTACCACCATAGGTGGTGCTATTTCCACCACATGTCATTTTTGGAGTTTTGGTGATGTCGGTATTATAAAATAAAGGAAGATGATATGTAATACCGGCTACCACCAAATAGTAAGATTCACTGAATATTGGACATAGATTCGATTTTCAGTTCTGCTCGCTGGTTGCATCACTACTGAAGTGCAGCTATGCTGATGCCGTGCCCTTGAATATTAGGACAGGTATTCGGCTGTTTGCCAGGGAGTTGGCTGCAAATAATGGCCTACTCTTGCGAAAGGTAACTTTTACATCCAACAATAAATATGAGCAGATAGAACAAGCCTCACATCCCTCCAAACGACATCACACTTGGTGTTCTTGTGCTGTAGCGTTTCTTATCCTTGCAATAGGCAGGCTGCAGCCTGATCTTTGTCTGCTGACCTTCAGAAGGTCAAAGCTTGGTCCACCACATGGAACATGTCCCACAATATATTCACAATATCTATCAGTAAGAATTGCATGTGAAATACTCCAATCATTATGTTTAGCCAAGCACTTGGAGGTTCATTCTTGACCTCACCATTGGCCTGCTTGAGTGGACCAAATTTCAAAGCTGGCCTCAAGAATAGGCACCACTCTTGCTTCCACTGGAAACTCAGATCATTCCTTGGTTATGCTTCAGTCCTTAAATAGAAAGGCATTCAGGAGATCTATGGAGTACCTAATAAATCTGTCGTTCCAAAATGCTTCCAGCTGGAAGCGCTTGGGTTGCGCAGGTGTTGGCTTTTGTGCAGCAGGCTGACGCGCACTCGGTGCTGCGTGGAAACGCGCCACTGCATGCGTCTGCTTGTAGCTTCTTTGAAACAAGCAAATCGATTGAATCCCACAAGAGTTCGGAAATACAGATGATCTTGCTCGACCTCAAAATGAAACTACAGAATTTACACACCCTACAGGAGGGCATCCCAACAATCCCTCATCACAAGGAAATTCTATCTGGGATCCAAAACCACTAGAACTCTATTTTTGTTGCTATCTATTTGATGAGCACGACTCAAGAGATGGAGGAAAATAAAGTAAGGTGATCATTCAGTTGAAAGGTGAGAATATTCATAACTAGGACTATGTCCACAAGTTACAATCGTTAATAAATAATTATGTAAGGGCATTGCCTTAATATTAGCCCCATGCTAGCTCCCTGGAGGACATGAAAGAGTTCACAACAGGCAGGTAGCCTTAAGGTAAAAAACAGGACTTGTAAGGCTTTAATGATGAAATTATCTGCAGTTACGTTGCTAATGTTGATTTTATATTTAGCAAGCTCCTTAATTATATATATATATATATATATATACATATAAAACACAGTTTGTGTGTGTGTGTGTGTGTGTGTGTGTGTGTGTGTGTGTGTGTGTGTGTGTGTGTGTGTGTGTGTGTGTGTGTGTGTGTGTAATGTTACCGATAGACTCCTAAACGGAGAGGCTTACGTGCTTGATATTTGGCATAGACATGGCCATTGAGCATGGGACGAACATGGCCGAACTCAAAATATTTGACGATCCATATTTTTTATTCATATTTACCTCAGCGCATTTCAGCGCACGGAATCAACGGAATCAGAGCAGGTGGGCGCTGATTCGCTCAGAGCGATCACGTGATGACGCTATGACGCTATGAACGCTATGACGCTATGAACGATATGACGCTATGAACGCTATGACGCTATGAAAAAAAAATCGCTATGACGCTATGAAACGCTATGACGCTATGAACGATATGACGCTATGAACGCTATGACGCTATGAAAAAAAAAATCGCTATAACGCTATGAAACGCTATGAACGCTATAACGCTATGAAACGCTATGACGCTATGAACGCTATGACGCTATGAAAAAAAAAATCGCTATGACGCTATGAAACGCTATGAACGATATGACGCTATGAACGCTATGACGCTATGAAAAAAAAAATCGCTATGACGCTATGAAACGCTATGACGCTATGACGCTATGAACGCTATGACGCTATGAAAAAAAAAATCGCTCGCTTTGCCAAGGGGCTCGCTCCCCCCCCCCCCCCTCCCCCCTGCCCTCCCCCTGCCCTCCCCCGCTTCTGTATACTTCTGCTAGTATATATATATATATATATATATATATATATATATATATATATATATATATATATATACAGACTTGGCATTTAATATGGAATATTTTTTTTGTGGGGGGTGAACTTACTTTTCAAGATGACTTAGAACCAAAAGTTCATTGGAATTATGTTGAAATTATTCTAGATTTTGTTAATGTGACCTTTAAAAGAAATAAAACCACATTTGACATTTCGAAGCAAATGAATTGATCCTTGAAAGTGATGTCAACTGATATCGAACTCAATTCACGGACAGTACTGTGATAAACTTTTGTACGTTTTCCAGAAGTATCTCTTTATTTTGCACATTAGGCAAAAAAAATTTCAACAAAAACAAAAGCTAAATTATGACTGGGATTAGGGGCAGTAAAATTACAGTTCAGTACTTCGTGTAACCCCCATGAGCATTCAGGAGAGCACGTACACGTCGAGGCATGCTGTTCACGAGATTTGCCAAGGTTTGGACAGGAATCGCTTGCCATGCAGTGACAATAGTCTGCTGCAATTCACGCACAGAGGTAGGCTGCTGGTCCAAGTTGTCGATTTGATGCGTTAATTCTGCCCACAAGTTCTCTATCGGATTCATATCCGGGGACATGGCAGGCCACTCCATATGCTCTACACCACGGTCAGCAAGAAAGTGTTGGATCATGCGAGCACGATGAGGCCGTGCATTGTCATCTTGGAAGACAAAGTTTCCTCGAAGGCGGCACGAGCAAATGGAAGCAATGTTTCTTCCAGAATGACCCTGTACTTGAACTGGTTCAGGTTTCCATTCAGAACAACCAGGTCAGTTTTGCCCCCTGCATGAAAAGCAGCCCAAATGGTCACCCCACCACCTCCAGCTTGGACTCTTGGCACTATACAATCTTCGTTGTGGGCTTCATGCACTTGTCTGCGCATTCGGACGCGGCCATCTTGATGATAGACCAGAAATCTAGACTCGTCACTGAAGGTCACGTGATTCCAGTGTCCTGGCTGCCATTGATGGTGCTCTCTGGCCCACTGCAATCGGCGCTGGCTGTGTTGTCTGGTCAGGCGTGGCTTTCTCAGGGGACGCCTGGCACGATAGCCTGCTTGAACCAGTCGTTGGTTGACTAGCCTTCTGGATACAGGCACATTTGTCAGTTGTTGCCACTCAGCCCTAAGCCGATTAGCTGACTTGGTACGGCCATTGCAGGCTAACCGGTGCAGCTGGCGATCATTTCTCCTTGTGGTTCTGCGTGGACGTCCTGGCCTCGGTATTGGAGTAGGGATACCCCTCTGTGCATTTCGTTTCAGGAGCTTTGACATCTGACCTTGAGTGATGCCATACTGCCGAGCAATAGCACGCTGTTTCATGCCAGAATTTCGTAAAGCCACCACTCCATGACAAACAGCATTGTCAAGTTGACGGACCATCTCCAGAGGAAGCGGCAATAACTTTTGTAGACGTGCAGCAGTTGTTTTCCACTAATACAGAACGCAACATCCCTTATATACCCGATTGTGAAGCCAATCGTCAAATGTACCTGTCCTTACATTTTGTCATGCCACCTGTGATATAATCCTGTTATTGACTTCTTGCTGCGAAAGACAATCAGTGACATGGTTCTTTCAACAAAGACATCAACGAAGGGTAAAAGAAACTCACCAGATTGATACACTGATTTCAGAAAGTAAACCCAAGTCATGAAAAAACAAAAATTCCATATTAAATGCCAAGTCTGTATATATATATATATATACATATATATATATATATATATATATATATATATATATATATATATATATATATATATATATACATACATACATATATATATATATATATATATATATATATATATATATATATATATATATATATATATATATATATATATATATATATACATAGATACATATATACATATACAGTATATATATATACATAGGTACATCTATACAATATACATATATACATACATATAGATACATATATACATATATACATATATACATATATACATATTGTTGCGGATATGAGGATTGTGTTTTTTTATTGTGTGTATTATTATTATTGTTATTATTATTCTGCGCCTCCTGCCTCCGGAGCTGTGTAAAGGTCAAAGGGCGTCCCATAATTAGTCCAAAAGCATGCACGTCAGCCAATCATAGAATACCCCTGTTCGATAGTTATATCTTATTATGTGTTTTAGGGTAAGGCTGTGTCTCCCATTAATTGAAATACTCCATTGCACCAGTGAAAGAGATAGATTCCCTTCATTCCCATTCCCAAAACCTCCATTCCCCCTTTTCTTCAATTGCCATTCGCATTGCCAGCCAACAATTGCCGCCATTGGCCACGAGGCAGGGTTGGTGAAGAAAGGCGGGTCCCCACCTCGTCATAGAGGGGAGGAGTGAGTCAGCCCCACTCAACCAACCACGACCAAGGGGTTGGACTTGGAGAGGGTGTGGAGAGAAACATCGAGGAGGTTCGCGAAGGTTGAGGGGCGGGGCCTATATAACCCGCAGCTAGGGCGTTTCCCAAAGAGATGAGCTTTTACAGAGAGACGAGAGGAAGTCCAAGCGGTTGAGTCCAAGAGAGGCGCTTTGGGTTGAGTCCAAGAGAGGCGCTTTGAGTTGAGTCCGAGAGAAGTCCAGAGTTGAGCTGCAGCTCGAGCCACCGAAACTGCATTTACTGCAGCTCGAGCCACCGAAACTGCATTTACTGCAGCTCGAGCCACCGAAACTGCACTTACTGCAGCTGGAGCCACCGAAACTGCAGCCACAGCAGCGTGAGGCCTGGACGGCAGTTTGGAGCAGGGCCGCGAAGGAGCGGCGGCTGCCCAACGAGTCGATCGGTTACAGGACCAGTTGGACCTCCCTATCCCGCCAGCCATCCATCTCCCGCCAGTCCTATCATCATTCCCCGCGTGAGTCTGTCCTTGTTTGTTCTGTCCCTGGGTTAATTAAGACTGTAGGTAAGCTAGCGTTGCACTGTGTATCTAATATCTTCTGTAAATAAACGTGATTGCTTTCTTCCTGCTTATATGTGTTAATAATAAATCCAATTACTCTTCTGTATGTCTTCTTCCTCTTTGTATTCGGTCGCTTTAGAGTTTTCCATATTGAGCAGCCGCGGTGCGATACGGCCAACGTTTGGGTGGAATCGGGTTCTAGTCGGGGAATAACTGTTCGGTCGTGGTAATACCACCGCTCGGTAAAATAACATCCTTTAACCGCGTCCGTAACAATTGGTGTCCGGGAGTGGGATACGAGGCCCGAAGCGCGCTTAACGCGCTCAAAATTACAAGCTGCTGGAAATTTGTTTTGTGTTTTAAAGAAAAACCCGAATTTTGAAATCGCGCCATGGCTGGTCAAGGCGATCGAATGCCGGTGGGTGAGCTAGAGGAGGGGTTAGGAGTAACCCAGGATCAGAGGGACGAAGTAGAGGAGAACATTGGCAATGTGGTTGAGGCAGTAACAGACGCACAAAATGGCGTCCTCGCGCACGTGGGTGTAGCGGCATCAAATTTTGCCGCGCCCGCGACCGTAGCAGTGCCACTGGTGGATTGGAATCTTTTTATGATCCAAATGAAGGCCCTTATGGACAAGAATAGTGAGCAATTGGAAGCCAAAATGGGGAACCGGATGGATGCTCAGAGTGAGCAAATGAAGGCTCAGAGTGAGCAAATGGGGGCAATGAGGGGCGAAATGGGGGGCAAAATGGGTGAAATGGGGGGAAAAATGGGAGAAATGGGGGAACGGCTAGAAGCTAAATTTGAGGGGTTAGACAATAATTTTAAGGGATTAGACAAGAAATTTGGGAAGTCAGACGACAAATTTGAGGGGTTAGACAACGGGATAAAAGAGGTAAAAAATGGGTTAATGGGGTTAGAAAATAGGATGGAAGACAAATTGCGGGAAATAGTGGAGCAATCCGTCCGGGAAATCGAACGGATGGGGAACCAGATAGAGGAGGTGAAAATCGGGTTAGAAAGTAAATTGGATGCTCAGAGGGATGAATTGGGACAGATGAGGGTAGCATCTACAAAAGAGAGGGAGGAGATGAAAGAGGAGATACGACGAGGTGTAAGTGAGGAGGTCTCGGGGATTCGCGAGGAGGTAAAGCGAGGTGAAAAGCGTATAGAGAAAGAGGTGAGAAATGGAACGGCTAGGTTACAAGGGGGAATAGAAGATCTGACGGAGGAGGTGGAACAGCTGACAGAGGGACAAACGGAGTTAGTGGAGCAGGTTCAAAGGAACACTGCGGTACTAGGAGGGTTAAAGGCGACACAAAAAGAAATTAAAAATGACTTAATAGCGACACAGAGGCAATGTCAGATGGTACGTGAGGGACTGACAATGAGGTTGGACGAGGTGACAGAGGTAATGGAGACGAAGGACCGAGAGGTGAGGACGCACATAGAAACGGTTAAGGTGGCGTTAGAGGAAGAGATAGAGGGGGCGCACCGGGAGATGAAGGAAGTAAAGGAAAAATTAGAGGAGGTGGAAGAAGGGGTGAGTGAAATTAAGAAGAGACGAAGGGAAACTAAAAAGGAAATAAAGGAGGAGGTGATGGAATTGGTACAAGGTCTGTGCTCGAATCGTGATGAGGTGCTCACTAACCAAATAAAGCGTTTGCAGGTGGCAGAGGAGGTGCGGAGACGAGGTGTCAAGGTGAGTGGCGATATATTCGGAAATGTACATGATGTGAGGGGAGCTTCAGTCGGCTTGGGGGTTGTTGTGGACCCGGGTGTTCGTGAGAGGCCGTTGGTGAAGTGTGCGACAGGTCTGGTGTGCGAAAAAAGAGGTGTGCGAGAATGTCCGACCATGGGGTGTGTGAGGAAAAAGTGCGCGCCGAGGAGTGAGGGTGCTGTCGAGAGTGAGTCGGTCATAGCGCGTGTGCGAGGGAGCACATGGAAGCGCGTAGTGAGAAGTGTTACAGAGGATGTAACGGAAGCATGCACGCCTGTGGTGGGTGTTACGAAGGAAGTAACGAAAGAGTGTGCGCAAGAGCATGCGCGAGAAAGGTGTGTAACGGACGGGTGCATGAGGAAAGAGTGTGCTGTCAAGAGTGAGGGAGAATGCATGCCTGCGGTGAGTGTTACAGAGGGTGTAACGGGAGAGTGTGCGCAAGAGTGTGCGCGAGAAAGGTGTGTAACGGACAGGGGCATGAGGAAAGAGTGCGCTGTCGAGAGTAAGGGTGAGTGCGCTGTCAAGAGTGGTGGTGAAAGTAGTGAGGGTGACACGGAGCGTGAGTTGGTTGTGGCAAGTGAGCGAGGATGTACACCTGGAATGGAAGGATGCACACCTGGAATGGTAGAGGGTGTGTGGGAATGCACACTTGAGTTGGTCGTGAGGCACGTGGTTGGGTGTGCGAGTGAGAGCATACCTGTGATTGTCACAGAGGAGGTGACCGAGAAGGGGGCGCGAAGAGGTGTGTTGGTGAGGTGTGCGAGCGACGAGTGTGTGCAAAGGTGCTCGGTGGTCAGGTGTGTGACCAAGTCTGTGAGTGGAATGAGTGTACCTGGGTGTGTAAGAGAAGGTGCAATGACCAAGAGCAGGGAAACAGCTGGATGTATGAGCAAGGAAGGGGTAGCGTATGCGTGTAAGCATGCAGGTGAGGCATCGACGGTAACCGGGTTAGCGGTTAGAGCGACTTATAGCCGAATCGGGCCCTCGGTGCGTGCCGGGCTTCGCGTGCCGCGAGAACCAGCGGGGATCCGAAGCATGGCGGGTTCGAAAGGACCGCCGTACATGATCCACGCTGGGCCGCGCTGGGAACGGCCGCGTCCGTGCTCCGCAAGGCGGAACGGGCAGCCCGATAGGAAGGGTCGTCATGGCGACCCCTTTTTGTTAAGGCGTTCCGGCAGGTCGAGATCGGGCAATTGGATGGCTCCGCGCCGAGGTGGTGCGTGGGATCTCGTCCCGGGTAAACCTCCTTCCCTGCACCAAATGTCGGACGCATCCAGCCGCCGGCACCAAACAACCCGCATCCAAACAACCCGCATTCATTGCGTGGCTTTACGAAGCCGGGCTTTGGACAGGAATTGGCGCACCGAGAGGCATTAGTGAGTAGACTGTGTGACGAGAATAGTGTTTTGGCCCCGAAATTAGAAAAACAAAATTTGATGATTGGCAGAGTGATGATTGGTAATGGTACGGTGATTGGCAGATGACTGGCAAAATTTTTGATTGGCTGAAATTTGGTGAGCAAAATTGATAGTGGGACCTCCCCGATGTGGTGGGATGGGCAATCCACCATCCCTCACAGACGGGGGGCAAAGGAGCACTAGCTTATGTGGTTAATGGCAGTGTAAGCTCGCCGAGGGAGGGTTTGGATAATGTGTAGGGACCTAGAAGATGACATTAGGTAACGTTAAGGTTAGTTAGTGACAATGATACCTGTAGTGGGGACGCAGGTAGTTTAGAGTGGATAATAATGACGTGGTATGTGCTTAGTTTAAAGGGAAGACGGGGAGCACTAAGTTAGCAGGGCAACAGGTAGTTCAGATGATGCCGTGTGAGTGTTGGAGGTGTATTCAAGTGGATTGAACAGGTGTGATTGAACAGGTGTGATTGCACAGGTGTGCAACTGAACAGGTGTATGGAGCAGTGTTTGAGTGATGGTAATGGTGATGTGTGTTGTGTTGACCAAATGGTCCAGGAAGAGGAGGAGGGTGCAGGTGGCACCAGGTGTGAGTGCACAGGTGTGCACCAACAGGTGAATGGAATAAATGGTTGTGTGGAAGACATGGGTGTGGAATAAATGGAGTATTGGAGTGGATGGTTGTGGAGTGAGTATGGTGGAAGCTATGGAGTGGAGTGGATGGTGCGAAGGTGTGAATGGGGGAAGAGTGGACCCCCATCACGGATACCCGGGGCGGGTAGTGTAAGTGTTAGGTAGAGGGTATAGGTAAATTGTGGTTGGATATTGGCATCTGTGGTGCGGGTGAGAGAATGGTATTTGGATGGGTGCATTAGTGTTGTGGAAATGGCTGGGTGTGTAGCCTGTTAGTGTGTGTAGTTGGTTTGGGCACTCCACCACTGTGAGGATGTCGGCCAGGTGAGGCCGCAGGTGGGCTCTGGGAGCCGGTAGAGTTGTTGTGGATGGGGCCCGAGGATCCGGAGGACGGACCCGGGTAGCCCAGTGCCAGAGGGCACCAAGGGGTGACAGAGCCAGGAGGGGCCTTCCCCAGTTAGTTAGGTTAGGGTGAGGAGCTAGGTAAGCTCGGGTGGCAACTGCAGTGGTGGAGGTGTGCAGGTGGGTAGACCTGCTGGGAGAGCTACACGTCACAGCCCAGAAATTGTGCAAGGGCACCGGGAGATGAATCGGGGGAGTGAGACCCCAAATTGAGAAGCACCACAGTTTGGTCAATGGGAATTGGTTTTTAGAACCCATAGAGTAAGTTGGCCAATGGATTGGCAGGGAGAGACCCCGGGTAGTGTAAAGTGTGTTAAAATCATTTAGAGGATAGTTAGGATTAGGAAGTCTCCTCGCACCATCTGCATCCACTCACCTGAGGTGACAGGTGCCTCCACACCATGCCATGTTTTGATTATTTTTTATGATGCAAATGTTTGGATTGTGAGACGCATCATGACGTGGGTGTGACATTGTGCTTGATGTTCCATCTCTTCCTCCTTATGAGGATTGATGATGAATTGGGTGATGGCAAATTTTGGTTAGAGGGATTGTGGAGACGAATTTGGTATAAGGGAAATATGGGGAGACGTGACAGTAGTGACGAATTTGTAAATGTGTAGATTTTTGTACATATGGGGTAAGGGCAAGGGTAGTGTAGGTGACAGGGGGGTGACGTACGGTAGGGACGAGCTTTCTCACTTCGCCCTCCGTACGCATTTCGCCTTGCATTGCCTTATTGATGTGTACCCTTGTGACCTTACCCCTCGCTCATTTGTCTCTTTTGTCTCCCACATGACCTGTGCGCCATTGGGCGCCGAGGGGAGCGTGCGTGAGTCCTCCATTGTGCGCCGGGAATTCCCAGAACCAGCTGTCTGCATCGATGCACCACATTATGGACCACATGCCTGTGGCCGAGCACCACTGATGGACCCCATGGGTTGGGGCATGGCCTCTCTGCTGGAACCGGCCATGAGGGCCCGAAATCTTGCTGGCGGACCTTGGCCACAGGGCACCGATGCCCAACAGGTGAACCACACATAGTCGGCCCCTGTGGGCCATAAATAAAATAAAAACGGACACATTAGGTGCATTCTTTTATTGCAAATAGGCCGCCAGCAAGGGAAGATGACAACACCAGGAAAATAATGATAGCCAGCAGAGGGAGCCGAAGAGCAAGAGACCACCTACAAGGTTAGGGGTTGTTGATTTTATTTTTATTGAACATGCATTGAACACTGATGAACTGTGGTGACTGCACCGATTGGTGCTTGGGGGTGTATTGGTGTGTTTTTGGGTGCTTTCATGGTGCGTCGATGCAGAGCAGACTGTCTCTCCCCCCCCCCCCCCCCCCCCAGAAAGAACAATTACAGGTCCTGGGTTAGTTTTGTAAATAAAAGCAGAGTCATTGTAAATAATGCTCCTCACCGTCACTGTGTAGTTTGAAGACCATTCCGCAATTCGGTTAACTGTGGGCATAAGTCTGTTAGGCAGGGTGCAATGGAGCAGCGGGACACATTTATTTATGTTTTAAAACTGTCGCACTCAGGGTCAGGTTAAAAGTAGAGGGAACTACACCTACGTGTCACACTAAATAAAAGTTGTAGGCCCGGGCCGTGCCTAAGAGGAGGAGGGTGCAGTGTTGCAGATATGAGGATTGTGTTTTTTTATTGTGTGTATTATTATTATTGTTATTATTATTCTGCGCCTCCTGCCTCCGGAGCTGTGTAAAGGTCAAAGGGCGTCCCATAATTAGTCCAAAAGCATGCACGTCAGCCAATCATAGAATACCCCTGTTCGATAGTTATATCTTATTATGTGTTTTAGGGTAAGGCTGTGTCTCCCATTAATTGAAATACTCCATTGCACCAGTGAAAGAGATAGATTCCCTTCATTCCCATTCCCAAAACCTCCATTCCCCCTTTTCATCAATTGCCATTCGCATTGCCAACCAACAATTGCCGCCATTGGCCACGAGGCAGGGTTGGGGAAGAAAGGCAGGTCCCCACCTCATCATAGAGGGGAGGAGTGAGTCAGCCCCACTCAACCAACCACGACCAAGGGGTTGGACTTGGAGAGGGTGTGGAGAGAAACATCGAGGAGGTTCGCGAAGGTTGAGGGGCGGGGCCTATATAACCCGCAGCTAGGGTGTTTCCCAAAGAGATGAGCTTTTACAGAGAGACGAGAGGAAGTCCAAGCGGTTGAGTCCAAGAGAGGCGCTTTGGGTTGAGTCCAAGAGAGGCGCTTTGAGTTGAGTCCGAGAGAAGTCCAGAGTTGAGCTGCAGCTCGAGCCACCGAAACTGCATTTACTGCAGCTCGAGCCACCGAAACTGCATTTACTGCAGCTCGAGCCACCGAAACTGCACTTACTGCAGCTGGAGCCACCGAAACTGCAGCCACAGCAGCGTGAGGCCTGGACGGCAGTTTGGAGCAGGGCCGCGAAGGAGCGGCGGCTGCCCAACGAGTCGATCGGTTTACAGGACCAGTTGGACCTCCCTATCCCGCCAGCCATCCATCTCCCGCCAGTCCTATCATCATTCCCCGCGTGAGTCTGTCCTTGTTTGTTCTGTCCCTGGGTTAATTAAGACTGTAGGTAAGCTAGCGTTGCACTGTGTATCTAATATCTTCTGTAAATAAACGTGATTGCTTTCTTCCTGCTTATATGTGAAAATAATAAATCCAATTACTCTTCTGTACGTCTTCTTCCTCTTTGTATTCGGTCGCTTTAGAGTTTTCCATATTGAGCAGCCGCGGTGCGATACGGCCAACGTTTGGGTGGAATTGGGTTCTAGTCGGGGAATAACTGTTCGGTCGCGGTAATACCACCGCTCGGTAAAATAACATCCTTTAACCGCGTCCGTAACAATATATACATATATACATATATACATATATACATATATACATAGATACATATATACATATACACATATATACATATATACATGTATGCATATATACATATATACATAGATACATATATACATATACACATATATACATATATACATATATACATATATACAGGGTGAGTCAAAAGTAGCGCCCGATTTCTGTTTATATATATATATATATATATATATATATATATATATATATATATATATATATATATATATATATATATATATATATATATATATATGTATATATATATATATATATATGTATATATATATATATATATATATATATATATATATATATATATATTTCTGTCAGTTGATTGTTTGTTTGACATTTGTATTACAGTGTACAAGAAGGTATAAATAAATGAATGACATGTTTATCTAACCATTTATTCGGGGGAAAATTATTACGGAAGTGTACCAAGCTGTTTTACTTGCAATTTTCAAAGTGCCCTCCCTCGTGATCGATGCACAATTGCAGCCGAGCAGGCACAGAGTGGCACACACGCTTGCACAGTTCGATATCAATTTCCTCAAACTTTGCAGTGATTTGAGCCTTCAATTCCTGAATGGTATGAGGCTTTTCACGATAAACAAGGTCTTTCATGAGCCCCCAAAGAAAGAAATCTGGAGGTGTAAGGTCTTGGGAGTGTGCCGGCCATTCGATCGGACCGCGGCGGCCGATCCACTTTCCGGGAAAGTTTTCATCAAGCCACTGACGAACATGACGTCCATAATGAGGTGGAGCTCCATCTTGCTGGAAATAACAGTCCTGATCTTGTACCCTGGGTCAAAAGAAGGTTTGCAGCATATCCAGGTAAATTTCTGCAGTGACAGATCCCTCAAAGAAAAAGGGTCCAATTATCCCTAATGGAGATATAGCTGCCCAAACTGTCACACCAGGTAAATTTACCTCCTTCTCAACTGTCACTCTTGGGTTCTCCGCTGTCCAGTAGACACAATTGTGTCTGTAATTGTGCCGTTAAGCTTAAAACATGCCTCATCTGACCACCAGATGTTGTCTAGCATTGTGTCCTCTTCGTCAAGTTTAGCTAAGAACTCTTCGCAAAATTGAAGACGGCGGTCGTCATCTCCATCATGAAGGGCATGCAGTAAGCGTGGAATGTAAGGTTTCCATTTTTTCTGGTGAAGGATACGGATAACACTTGATTGGCTCACTTCCAACTCTGCAGATAAACGGCGAGTTGACTTTTGCGGACTTTGTTCTAGTCTCCCGATGGCTTCTTCAGCCTTAGCTACATTCGTTGCCGTTTCGGACGACCGGACTTCTTTGCAGTGGCTACCGACCCTGTTGCTTCAAATTTCTCGACAATCAATCGTATGTTTCTTCCCTGGGGTGGGTTAATATCGAATTCCTGTGCCAAACGGCGTGCCGCCATCGTTGGTTGTTCATTACGTTTGTAGTAATGTTTCACGGCCGCAATGCATTGATTCATTGAAAGGTAATTCATGGTTCAATTTGGTGCAAATTCAGTAACTTTCCAAACTCTCAGCAATAACCTGCAAAACAAAAACAAAAATAAATAAACTAAGAAAATTAATAATCTGCAAGACAATTAACAACATGACATCCCAGAAAGAATCTGACAGCCGAAAAAACAGAAATCGGGCGCTACTTTTGACTCACCCTGTGTGTGTGTGTATATATATATATATATATATATATATATATATATATATATATATATATATATATATATATATATATATATATATATATATATATACTGTATATATATATATATATATATATATATATATATATATTATATATATGTATATATAAATCAACACAACAATGATGCCTCCGCTAGCCTTTATCAGGAGTGAAATCTCTATTTACATCCTCCCATATTAAGCAGGGAATGGGGAAGTTGGGGGGTGCAAGTCAGATGACCAATCACAAAGCTGTAGATACGATTAGACTTTGTGACAATTGTCCAATTACAATTGTAAATTGATCAGCCAATGGCAAGCCTGTACTGCCAGCAAGGCAGTAGCTGTTAAAGGGGTACAATATGATTTTGCATATTTTCGATATGCAATGTTCTCGAAGTTGGAGTGCTCATCGATATCTACACAGAGACACCAATTCTAGAGAGGGAGGAGATGGTCTGGACCACAACATTTCCTTTTCAAGAAAAACAAACTTAATCAAACTGTCTTCCTCAAGCTTAAAAACGTTAGTAAAATGTGATTATCATCGCAGACTTGTATGCTGAATGCCAAGAGGTTCACTCAGAGGCAGCATAGGTATCTGATAGGTATCCCGAGTCATCCTGGTGCTCTATAGGTAGGGGGTCATACACATACACTGTTCTTCAGAGATGTTAAGATGGCTGTACCATATGCTGGCATTCCCTTGTGGATAGTAAAGATCTGACGACACCTTTCACAAAGAGTAGGCCATTTTTGTGCTGGTACCCTGTCCAAATCCCCAAATCCCAATTCCTGCTCCGGTTGGGAGCTGCTCTGGAAACTTGCTGCAAAAAAAACTTCCAGGGGATAAATTCTCAGCTAGAAAAACGTTCAGGACCTGGTATCGGATGTTCCGATTCACCCCAAGAGGAATGGGAATCAAAACCACCGATAGCACTGGGTATGTATTTTCAAATAGTTTCATTTTTATGAACATGCTGGATATCCATATAACAGGAGAGTTTCTGTCTCCATGGGTAAGGTTCATTTTCGATTTGCGACTGAATTCTTGATGGTACGCACAATAAATATTCACAACTCGAGTGAGGATCAATAAAGTTGTCACTTACCGTTTTCCTCAGGGATTCCAAGTCGTTTTGAAGGATCTTGTAAGTGCGACGGATTTCCTCCTGCTCTTGTTTTGTTTCGCTCAAGGCCTTGTTCTGATGCTCATCTTGAGGACTCACGGTGGACACCTGGAGTACGTGCAAGAGATAATTTCCTCATAATTTGTATTTGAAATGGCAGGTGGCATCATTTTTCAAACATTATCAAACACATTTTAAAATTTCAGAATTACTACATCCAATCATAATCAACATTTCAGGAAATTCACAATTAGAAGCAGGAGAAGCAAATCCAACAAGTCGAAGTATTTTTGTTTTAATGGAGGTGACCGCTCAATTCAGGATCACGCAGATTTTAACTTCAGAGCAGTATACAATGAGGTGTAGTAACAATTACTTCCTGCCATTCGCAAAGTATATGAACAGCCAGTGTTCACCTATATTACAGAGAAACCACCGCATCACACCAATGGTCACCCACGGATGTGAGCAGGTGCAGTTGCGATTTTAAAAGGTAAAGTATATGTTCTTGAGCTTGAAGTTATGCAGAGTTCTTGAGGAAAGCAACTGCAGCCTAACACACAATCAGCTCCAAACTGATGATGTCCAAATGTTGAATCGGATGTCATCGGATGACTCCAAATTGATGATGTCCACAGGGTGAATCTGAAGTCCTTGGATATCTTCAAACTGATGATGTCCACATGGTAAATCTTAAGACCTTAAATGGCTTCAAACTGATGATGACCACATGGTAAAACTGAAGTCCTGGATATCTTCAAACTGATGATGTCCACAGGGTGAATCAGAATTCCTTAGATAGCTCCAAACTGATGATGTCCACAGGGTGAATCTGAAGTCCTTAGATATCTTCAAACTGATGATGTCCACATGGTAAATCTTAAGACCTTAAATGGCTTCAAACTGATGATGTCCACATGGTAAAACTGAAGTCCTGGATATCTTCAAACTGATGATGTCCGCAGGGTGAATCAGAATTCCTAAGATAGCTCCAAACTGATGATGTCCACAGGGTGAATCAGAATTCCTTAGATAGCTCCAAACTGATGATGTCCACAGGGTGAATCAGAAGTCCTTGGATGGCTCCAAACTGATGATGTCCACAGGGTGAATCAGAATTCCTTAGATAGCTCCAAACTGATGATGTCCACAGGGTGAATCAGAATTCCTTAGATAGCTCCAAACTGATGATGTCCACAGGGTGAATCAGAATTCCTTAGATAGCTCCAAACTGATGATGTCCACAGGGTGAATCAGAAGTCCTTGGATAGCTCCAAACTGATGATGTCCACAGGGTGAATCAGAATTCCTTAGATGGCTCCAAACTGATGATGTCCACAGGGTGAATCAGAATTCCTAAGATAGCTCCAAACTGTTGATGTCCACAGGGTGAATCAGAATTCCTTAGATAGCTCCAAACTGATGATGTCCACAGGGTGAATCAGAAGTCCTTGGATAGCTCCAAACTGATGATGTCCACAGGGTGAATCAGAATTCCTTAGATGGCTCCAAACTGATGATGTCCACAGGGTGAATCAGAAGTCCTTGGATAGCTCCAAACTGATGATGTCCACAGGGTGAATCAGAAGTCCTTGGATAGCTCCAAACTGATGATGTCCACAGGGTGAATCAGAAGTCCTTGGATAGCTCCAAACTGATGATGTCCACAGGGTGAATCAGAATTCCTTAGATAGCTCCAACCTGATGATGTCCACAGGGTGAATCAGAAGTCCTTGGATGGCTCCAAACTGATGATGTCCACAGGGTGAATCAGAAGTCCTTGGATGGCTCCAAACTGTTGATGTCCACAGGGTGAATCAGAAGTCCTTGGATGGCTCCAAACTGATGATGTCCACAGGGTGAATCAGAATTCCTTAGATAGCTCCAAACTGTTGATGTCCACAGGGTGAATCAGAAGTCCTTGGATGGCTCCAAACTGTTGATGTCCACAGGGTGAATCAGAAGTCCTTGGATGGCTCCAAACTGATGATGTCCAAAGGGTGAATCAGAAGTCCTTGGATGGCTCCAAACTGATGATGTCCACAGGGTGAATCAGAAGTCCTTGGATGGCTCCAAACTGATGATGTCCACAGGGTGAATCAGAAGTCCTTGGATGGCTCCAACCTGATGATGTCCACAGGGTGAATCAGAAGTCCTTGGATGGCTCCAACCTGATGATGTCCACAGGGTGAATCAGAAGACCTTGGAATTCTTCAAAGTGATGATGTCCACAGAGCCAATCAGAAGACCTTGGATATCTTCAAACTGATGATGTCCACAGGGTGAATCTGAAGACCTGGGATGGCTCCAGACTGATGATGTCCACAGGGTGAATCAGAATTCCTTAGATAGCTCCAAACTGATGATGTCCACAGGGTGAATCAGAATTCCTTAGATAGCTCCAAACTGATGATGTCCACAGGGTGAATCAGAATTCCTTGGATATCTTCAAACTGATGATGTCCACATGGTGAATCTGGCATCCTTGGATATCTTCAAACTGATGATGTCCACATGATGAATCTGAAGACCTTGGATATCTTCAAACTGATGATGTCCACATGATGAATCTGAAGACCTTGGATATCTTCAAACTGATGATGTCCACATGGTGAATCTGGCATCCTTGGATATCTTCAAACTGATGATGTCCACATGGTGAATCTGAAGACCTTGGATGACTCCAGAATGATGATGTCCACATGGTGAATCTGAAGGCCTTGGATGGCTTCTTTGTTAACCTGTCCAAATCATATGGGTCTCCACCACTGGGTGGTGTTTAGGTTTGCCATACACAAAAGTATTAGGGATGGGTTTCCATTGGAAACCTTTTATTTATTTTAAAGAGATCAAACGTATATTTATTTATCTATTCATTCATTCGTTGTTTTGTTTTTTTTGAAAATGCTTCAATCTATCATTTTTCTAAAAAAAAAAAAAAACAATTCCGAGTTTGAAACTAATGCAAAAATTAGATAACATTCAACTACGAAGGAAACACATTTTAATCCAATCTTGAAATAATTCTCAACTTTGAAATGACCAGATCATGTGAAACTAAGAATGAGTGCATGTCAAAATGTCTCACCAATTTGCGAAAGTTATCCTCCGCTTCATCGCGGATCTTATCAATGAAGGTTTCGTACTGCGAGCGCAAGTTGCTCAGAACGTCCGTCAGGTCATCACCTTTCATCTCCGTCACATTGAGGGTTGTTTCCAGGTGACTTCGGAGCTCAGACAAATCCTGCATTGCATACACATTCAAATCTTAAGTACCTGGTGTCGCTGCAACTGGGTAATATTAATTCCTTCAGGCAATTTGTCTGTCAATGGCATATCAAAAAAGTTTTTTTTATAAACAAATCATATATCAGTTTAAAAAAAAGAATTTAAACGAGACCAAACAATAAAAGAGTAAAATTAATCTGAGGGTCCTAATGTTCCATTGCAAGTGATATCAATCCAAATAGGTCCCACTCGTCTTAATTTGGGAAGCTTCTTGGCCAACTTTACTTCCTATAACATATTGACTGATAATTTTTGCGAATTTGTTTTCCAGACAACTTTTGAAATTGATCGCATCGCTGCTCTGTTCTTCAGGGTTGTGACCGAGGTGAGTGGCAAAATGGTTAGAGCGTCTGCTCCGAGTCTGGGAGGTCGGCGGTTCTAACCCTGGCCGAGTCATACCAAATACTTTCAAAATGGTATGTGCTGCTTACTTGCTTGGCATTTTTAAAAGGACAGAGCATGAGTAAACAACCATAAGTTAGTAAGGGAACTTGTACAGGAATTTTATCCGAAAGGTCTTCATATCTGACAGCAAACCAAAGGATTGGTCATTCACCGGTTTGGAGATCAATTATATGATAGGATGGTGCAGAGGTAGCAAACTTACCTAGTTGAGCTGTCTGATCGAGGTTTGATTAATGACTCGACTACAAACTGTCAAATTGGTGCTCCGCAGGCAGGGCGTTTCATCACAAAGTGCGCCGTTCATTGGTTACATGTTAGGCAAGTGGTCCCATCTGCTAACACTACTTGATGGACATGAAAAATTCCAGGTGTCTCTACCTCTTGACTCTGGATGGTAATGCTGCAGTAGTAATTAAGTCGTAAACACCACCCCCATGTCAAATAAATAAGATCCTCCAGCACGGCACATATAGATGGTATTTGGAGGGAGAGGTGTACAATAATTGATTGATTAATTGCATAATTAAAATCAATAAATAATAATCATAAAATATTTTCTTAATCAATTGGCTAATAGCATACCTAAACCACCAGTGTTTCATCCGAAACTGTAACTTTTGGAAAAGTAATTAAATAAGTCATTAATCGGAAAAAACAAATAATTCATTGATTAATTGATGAATCAATAAATAATTAATCAATTAATTGCTTAATCAATAAATCAAAAATATCCTTTATAGCCACATAACTTGGGCACTGTCGTGTCTGAATATCAGCTTCCTAGCTCAAAAGGTGCCTGAGATATTGTGCAGATGAGAAAGAAAATAAATAAATGATTAATAACGAAAATAAATAAATAATAATTATCAAGCAATTCAATTATTAATCAAATGGTTAATAGAATACCGAAACCACCACCGTTTCATTTGAATCTGTAACTTTAAGAAAATTAAGTCATTAATCAAATAATTAATTGATTAATTTATTAATCAATAAATCAAACAAGTACAGCAGATACATTCAAAGTACACCGCACCTATGCCAAAAAAAAAAAATCCTCCAGCGTGGCATTGCCGGGGCACCTTCGGCGTCCGGCAATACCGCCATGCAGCTCGTAAAGACTGTATTGGGTGGGAGCGGTGTACAATAATTGACTGATCAATTGCATAATTAAAATGAATAAATAATCATAAAATATTTTCTTAATCAATTGGCTTAATAGCATGCCTAAACCCCCTTCATCCAAAGCTGTAACTTTTCGTAAATTAATTAAATAAGTCATTAATCGAAAACATTAAATAATTAATTGATTAATCAATAAATAAATTAATCGATTGATTGATTGATTAAACAATAAATCAAAAATATCCTTTATAGCCACATCACTTGGTCAATGTCATGTCCAGATATCAGCTTTCTTGCTCAAAAGGTGCCTGAGATATTGCCCAGATGAGAAAGAAAATAAATAAGTGATTAATAATGAAAATAATTAAATAATAATCATAAAATAATTAAATTATTGATCAATTGGCTAATACAATACCTAAACCACCGAATCCGAATCCGAATTTCATCCGAATCTGTAACTTTAAAATTAATTAATTAATCAAGTCATTAATTGAATAATTAAATAGTAAATCGATTAATTGATTAATCAATAAATCAAAAATAGCCTTTATAGCCAAATCACTTGGTCATTGCCAAGTCCAAATATCAGCTTCCTAGCTCAAAAGATGCCTGAGATAATGCCCAGAAGAGAAAGGAAATAAATAAGTACTTAATTAATCGATTAATTGATAAATCAAAAAACAAAAAATAAAGTTTTTGCCAAAGGCCTTGTTCACTATTGTGCCGAATTTTAAGCTTCCTAGCTCAAAGGATGGCTGAGATATTGCCCGGAAAAGCAAACAAGAAAACAAACAAGAAAACAAACAAACAAGAAAACAAACAAACAAGAAAACAGGAAAGAAACCAGAGTGAAAACTAGGTACTCCCTTTCAGCGCACGTCATTGCCCGGCCCTCTTCGGTGCCCGGTAATGACGTCATGCAGCGACTGGAGATGGAATAGGAAAGGAGCGGTGTACCATGATCAATCAAATGACATTAAAGCGTCAATCAACTGAATTAATAAACCTGTGTTACTGCATTGTTTATGCAGCTCCTTTAAAACTCGTCGACATTTAGCTTGAAAAATCACCCTTATTTTATTTTATCCCACCACAAGTCATGGGTCACATGCAATTTCACTGACAAATCCCAATAAAACCATTAGTTTAGCATGTACGAAGAATTGTTGATAGATTGGAGGTGATATTGATTCTTGACCATACCTCACTAGTGTGTCCCTTAGTTCTTCATGATTTTCTACTGCTCCATCTTGTTGAGCTCATATTTAACGTGGGTGACTGGACTGTTCAATTTTCAAAACGAAACCTGTTTCCACATTGACCACACCGGTGAGAGGTTTCACGATCATGACTGATGATGCAAAGTTGCAGACGAATCGGAGAAGATTAAATGAATAGAGCTGGAGCTTATAGGAGAAGGAAATCATCCTCCAGTGCAAAGCGTACTCAACGCATAAAGCATGGGGGACTAACGGTACAGGAGAAAGATTCATGAACCAGTTGAAACAAACAAAGCTGGCAGCCATGGCCAAAAATGTTTAAAGAGCCCTTGGAACGAAGCTATGAGAATGAAGTTTCACAATCTGGTTCATGAATAACGATCCCTTACCGAAAGAGGAGGTGGATATTTTGAGTTCTGGGAGCACTTCCGCCCACCTTCTGAAACCCACAAATGGAGATAACAACCAATGAGAGGTTATGTGTTCACAAATTGCTTTACCCTGATATTTCTGGCTGGAAATAAATGGCTCTCCCAACTGTACGGGCACTTGTCGGACAACGATTTCCAGACTCTTTTGTCGCATCAAGGAGATTTAATGCGACAAAAGGGCCCTTAATTTCCATCTTGGAGTTCTCTTCCTTCTTGACGGTACCACCTCGGCGATCAGGGTACGTGACACTACACAATGCAGATCAAATCAGAATCACGTGTGGACAATTCTCACAAATGGAAAGGGTGTCCCATGACTATTGGGAGGAAAATGTATTTTTTACAGGGCCTCTTACATATTATTTTAAGGATATTGAAATATATGTCCCTTTTCATCCTTCTCTCCCCAACTTATTTTATCTCTTTCCTCCTCCCCAATTCCCTGACCAATTTGACTCTCACCTACCTTACCACCTCATCTGCATTTCTCAATTCACCTTCCTCCACCTCACCCTTCCATAATGCCAGCCCTTTTTACCTCCGTATGGCTCTTCTTAATGTAGGCCAGTTCATCCTTCTGTCCCTCCACGTCTGTCTCAAGCTCAGTCCGTGCCAGCGTGTACTCGTCCAGCAACGTCCTCAGGTTAGAAATGTCTGAGGCCACAGAGTTGCGCACACCACATTCTGTATCCCATCTGGTAACGGAGTAAAAGAAGCAAACAAACAACAATTTACCTGGGAAATAAATACAATAAAAGAGACGACGTGCATGTGCAGGATTATCAGCTCGTCCATCTAGGAAGTCAAAAAATGAAAGCAACAATTATTAATCCTTTTACTCCTTTTACAATCTGAACTGATGGATGTTTGTGTTCCACAATCTTTTACATCACAGTGTTAACCTTGAACGAAACAATATCCTTTATTTTAGTTGTCTACTTATATGTTAAGTAACGGAAGTTTTGCTCAATCATAGATCATCGGAAAGCAGAATATAACAGTGGAAAAGGAACAAAAGAACACCTGCCATAGTACACAATATTTCCATGTATCATGTATCAAAAGCAGTCACATGACTCAGATCCATCAATGTTCCCCCATAACAATCTACGATATAAAACACGTGTGTTTGTACAGATGTCTGTCCCCCTTCATAAGGGTAGGTTTTAAAGGCCAATCTTTTAACATCAATGCATATTCACTATTCTTGAGGATTAAAAAAACTCGAAAAACATTTTCCATAAAAGAGTAATTACGTCTCTTCTAATGGAAAAGTAGACGGCGGCTTGCCAACCGAGCCTCATGGGCGGTGTACAGAAGGATTTTTTTTTAATAATAATAAATACAAGGCCGAAGGGAGGTGAAATTCATTGCACGTGATGTGCAAAGCAGGCAGAGTAAAATGAGTCTTCATTTACGTCCGTAGGATTCTAATAACAAATAAAGAAGATATAATTACACTTGACATAGGCCGGAGCTTCAGACTTTGGCACGCTCACGAGGCTGCACAGTGCACAGTCTCATAAAATGTTCCAATTTTTCACTTTGATGGGATTTTTACTAGTAACAATAATAATAATTTATTACCTCTGTCACCGAAGGTGGATGGAGGTTATGTTTTCACCCGTATTTGTTTGTCTGTCTGTGAGCACCATATCTCAGAAAGTTAATGGACACATTTCAATGAAATTTGGTGGACAGGCTGTTTGAGTGACAAGGCCCAATCGAATTTAGTGAAGATCAAAATGTGGATCCGGAGACTATAGAGTCTTTAAAGTGATTCTTCACAATGGAGAGATAGGGCCAAAAACGATATATATATATATATATATATATATATATATATATATATTATATATATATATATATTATATATATATATATATATATATATAATCGTTAGATTAAATAAGACGCGGACGTAGCTTCAGGACGTCGATCTTTAATTGTCGACCAAGCTTTCGACCAACAAAGGTCTTCTTCTGAGTCTACAAAAACAGCAGGCATGTATATCAGCCAAGCGTGTATGGTGATATGTGTGTGAGATGTGTGACGTGTGTAGAAAATGCATACAGAAGGAAGAGCCACGCCAAAGCTCACTCACCAGCCCCAAGTTCAACGGAAGTGACCGTTTGCGTTACGGTCACTTCCGTTAGGGTGCACGTGCATATACAAAATACAGTATAGAGATATACATACATAAACACACAAGCATATATTCATATCCCATTTATATTCATATAATATATTTATATATTTATATAAATGACATATAAAGGTAGAATGAATGAATGAATGAATGATGAATGAATGAATGAAGGAATGGGTTACGGTTAACAATTTGATTGGGTTGATGTGGGAACATGCTTTAGTCATCAAAATTTGAGGCATAAATTTTGATGACTAAAGCATGTTCCCACATCAACCCAATCAAATTGTTAACCGTAACTCATTCATTCATTCATTCATTCATTCATTCATTCATTCTACCTTTATATGTCATTTATATAAATATATAAATATATTATATGAATATAAATGGGATATGAATATATGCTTGTGTGTTTATGTATGTATATCTCTATATTTGTATATGCACGTGCACCCTAACAGAAGTGACCGTAACGCAAACGGTCACTTCCGTTGAACTTGGGGCTGGTGAGTGAGCTTTGGCGTGGCTCTTCCTTCTGTATGCATTTTCTACACACGTCACACATCTCACACACATATCACCATACACGCTTGACTGATATACATGCCTGCTGTTTTTGTAGACTCAGAAGAAGACCTTTGTTGGTCGAAAGCTTGGTCGACAATTAAAGATCGACGTCCTGAAGCTACGTCCGCGTCTTATTTAATCTAACGATTATATATTCAATACAAATGAGACGCCCTGCTCGTACTTTGGAGTTTCTACTATTTCTTACAGTTATATATATATATATATATATATATATATATATATATATATATATATATAATATACAATGCATTCAGAAAGTATTCAGACCCCTGCACTTTTTTCACATTTTGTTATGTTGCAGCCTTGTGCTGAAATCGTTTAAATTCATTTCCCCTCATCAATCTACACTCAATACCCCATAATGACAAAGAGAAAACAGGATCTTAGAAAGTTTTGCAAATTCATTAAAAAGAAAAAACTGAAATATCACATTTACATAAGTATTCAGACCCTTTGCTATGACACTTGAAATTTAGCTCAGGTGCCTCCCATTTCTCTTGATCATCTTTGAGATGTTTCTACACCTTGATTGGAGTCCACTTGTGGTAAATTAAATTGATTGGACATGATTTGGAAAGGCACACACCTGTCTATATAAGGTCTCACAGCTGACGATGCATATCAGAGCAAAACCCAAGCCAGCAGGTCGAAGGAACTGCCTGCGGAGCTCAGAGACAGGATTGTGTCGAGGCACAGATCTGGCGAAGCCGACAAAAAAAAATCTCTGCTGCATTGAAGGTTCCCAAGATCACAGCGGCCTCCATAATTCTTAAATGGAAGAAGTTTGGAACAACCAGGACTCTTCCTAGAGCTGGCCGCCCGGCCAAACTGAGCAATCGGGGGAGAAGGGCCTTGGTAAGAGAGGTGACCAAGAACCCGATGGTCACTCTGGCTGAGCTCCAGAGATCCTGTGTGGAGATGGGAGAAACTTCCAGGAGGACAACCATCACTGCAACACTCCACCGATCTGGGCTATGTGGCAGGGTGGCCAGACGGAAGCCTCTCCTCAGTGAAAGACACATGAAAGCCCACAGAATCTTGTTTCTCAGTCTGAGAGTCCTTTAGGTGCTTTTTTGCAAACTCCAAGCGGGCTTCCATGTGCCTTTCACTGAGGAGAGGCTTCTGATTGACTCGAAACTTTACATAAACATAAAGAGACATAAACTGTTCCGCCTGGCAGAGGTTTGCGGTCTACCGAATGTCATTCCAGTCTTCATTCCTATTATTATTATTAGGATCATTAGTATGATAATTTCTTATTATGTAGAAGATTCTGGAAGGAACTTGGGGCAAGCCTGTGAAATAACACGAACAAATGGCCGGCACAACAACAACAACAACATGCATTTTAAGGCCATTTTCCCTGATAGAGCGGGGGTTAGCCTTGCGGTCCCCATGACAATCTTCTCCATTTTGCCCTATTTGGAGGAAGAAAATAAAAAACAAAGCAAAGAAAATGGAGTAGAATGTAATAAGGAAGGAATACTTAATGTAAAAGGTATTAAAGCAATCAAGAAAAATGACAAACAGAAAGACGTCTGGGATAGAAGTGGCCCGATATATTTAGGTGAGGGATCGTCCTTGTCGAGCAAAGGTTGTAGAAGAAAACCGAGTGGAAAAAGAGCAAATGTTCATAAATATGATATATGTCATTGGAAACGAAGACAAACCCGTGCATGGCAGGGATGGACTGTACCAATACCTGGAATATACCAAAAGCTGGAATACTGTTCACCAGTCACGAGTTTTGAAGAGCTGTAATTTGCACGTCGAAGAATGTGGGAAGTCGAATGGAATTTCGTGTAGGGTGGGATACACAGTTCACAATTTTTTGGGAAATTCTCGGCAATGTCAGAATAACTAGAGCAATGCGACTGTGTCGCCAATATGCCTCCGCATAGCCCCACAACGCATAGATGCCCTCCTTCACTGTCCTATAAATAAACAAGTTTGATTTAAATCCCCTCAGCTGTTTTAAAGTATCACATTTTCACCAGCCACGACAGGTTTCACATCGATCGGTGAAGCAGTTTCAGAGAAGTGATTTTTTTTAATCTTGGCTTTCAAGCTAATATGGCTGCCATACCACATGACATAGGACCTTAAAATGTACACTCTGCATATGTATGGGAAGGGGATCACGTTTGTTAAGTTTCGTGTTGATCGGATAAGGTTCGTTTTTCTATCCAAGATGGCTGCCAAACCATGTGACCTATGATGTCATAAATTTAATATTTCAGTACAAATGTGTCATAGATCATGTGCATGGGCACATGTGCATGTGCATATGATCATGATCATGATCATGTGCATGTGCATATGATCATAGATCATGTGCATCATAGATCATGTCATAGATCATAAATTTAAGATTTTTAGGATGAGGAATTAGATTAAAACATTTTTGGCTGGTATACCACTTTGGCTGGAGCCTGGCGTTTGGCTTAGCGGTTAGGGTGCCAGCTTAGGATAAATCCAATGGATACCTAGGTTCGAATCCCGGTCAATCACTGAATTAACGCCAGGGGGGTTGACTCAGCCTGTCATCCTTCCGAGGTCGGCAAAGTGAGTACCAGTTCACTGGTAAATCCCTGCTTGTCGTAAAAGGCAACAAACAGGGTTGGCAGTAGGAAGGGCATCCGGCTGTAAAACATTGCTTCAAAAAGGGGACCAACAAAAACAACAACAACCACGGTGCTTCGAAAAAGGCCAACCCCTGCTTTGTGGGGAAAAATGGCCTCTAAAGTTTTTTTGGGGTTTTTTTTTTTATACCACTTCACCTATGATGTCATCATTGTCATGCTATTGTTCCCCATTGGGAGTACTTGACAATGTGTCAAGTTTCAAAATTTTCAAATTTTTCCATTCAGCGGTTTCCGAGAAATATGTTTTCAATTATTTGCATTTATTCCAAGATGGCTGGTATACCACATGACCCATGACGTCACAATTATCATAAAAAACATTCTGCATGGGTGTTACTCTTACCCTGAAAGTAAGTTTTCAGATATAAATCATATAAAGATATTATATAAAGATATTTAGAAAGATATAAATTATTTATTTATATATATATATATATATATATATATATATATATATATATATATATATATATATATATATATATATATATATATATATATATATATATATATATATGTATATATACATATATATATATATATATAATATTATATATACCACCAAATTATCTAACTATAATTCACCAAATGTCTGTCTGTCCGTCTGTTCCCAGGTACCGCAAAAACGGCTGAACCGATCGTAACAAAATTTTGGGTGGGTAATCCTGGGACCCCCTAGAGTAAAATAGACTATATTGTTTTTCCAATTTTTTTCCCAATTTTCCAATTTGTCCAATTTCCAATTTTTCTAATTTTTCAGCTTTTCCAAACACGATGGAATAATATTTACCGATATGAACAGTGATGTGGCTTTTATTGAAATTCTACAAATACTGTTTAGATTTAGATGATTTGCGTGTGATTATGATTTAACGGATGTTTATATAAATCGTTTAAAATAAAAAAAGCCTTCAATTTCTGATATTTTGCCTTTTCATTTGGGCCTCACAATTGAAGCCCCGCCTACAGGGCAGGTACCGTTGCTAGTATATATAATTTCACTATCCAGGTGGATGTATGGAGCATGGAGTTGTGAAGATAACATCGGTCCTTTGGCCATTTATTTACTCACTTGGACTTGAAGTCATCTGCAGCGAGATGTGCGTTATCGATCTTGAGGACGATGCTCTCGTTTTCCAAATGTTTTTCCAAAAGCTGCAAAAGAGCACATGGATCCTTTTCAGGAAAAAAAATCCCATTCCCAAAATGAAGTTTCAAAGTAATCAACACATTTGAGATAATCCAATTCGGCTGAACTCGGTGACATCATTGAAAAGATCGTTTTATTCCAACCTCTGCTCTCCATAAATTATCGCAAAAACTGCTCCAACCTCGTTTTACAGCAACAACTTTAACATCCTGCAGTCGAAACGAACATCCATGGAGTTCTTGTGACGTCACGACAAGATACCTGCCTTGAGGATTAAATATGTTTTAATGTCATAACAAGGATTTTTAATACATTTTATCCAATATGATATTTATTAATTCAGGTAATTAAATAATGTCACTTTAATTTCTTATGTTGTTCCCAAAATCAAAGGATTTTTTGTGCAACAGGTAATCCAACATCCAACCGTGGCTTGCTATGATATGACGTCACTATCGACCTTATTGATATATATACAAGATCGTGAGGATTCGTTGAATTGGTGAAACGATCCATTTTGTACGATTATATGAGGTTTGTAGGCGGAAATGGTGAATGCAGGTGCGTCGCACTCATACCTTCTTCTGCACATCTTTGACCATGTCGTAGTAGTGCGTGTAGTCGGTATTTGTCGCCGCGTTGCGATTGACCAGCAATTGCTTGATCTTGAGCTCGAGCTCGTCGTTGCTGTGCTCGAGCGTGCGCACCTTGTCCACGTACTCGGCGAGACGAGAGTTCAGATCCTGCATTTCCATCTTGGGGTTCACGTACTGCAGGTCGCCCATCAGGTTCCCGCGATACGCGGCTCCCCCGGGGGTCGTCCCGAAGGTGCTGCTGCTGCTGCCCCGCCACGAGGTGGCGCTGAAGCTGCGGCTCGCTGTTCCTCCGCAGCCGCTCGCGCTGCGCTCTCCGGCGGCTCTTAGGGAGGGCGAGCGAGACATGATGTGCGCGGCGTCTGGGATCTGCTGCTGCCGTTTGATGGGAAATCGAGTCGCGAATTGCGCTCTTCGGCCACCGGAGGCACATTTATAATCTCCCGCACGTCGCTTCTTGCGTCCTGGGTAATGCGCAATGCGCATATCAATGAGCGGGGACGAACCGCTCGAGGGGGAATTTCGTATTCGCGTCTACGTGAGCCTCGTGCTGAAACATGTGTGCAAACTGATCGCTCGGTTCATTTTCACCTTTATATCGATGTCGCGCACACGTGCGTCCGTCCCAGTGCAGGGCGCACCGTTGGCATGAGCGCACTCACTTACATAGCTGGCATGAGCACACTCACTTACATAGCTGGCATGAGCACACTCACATAGCTGGCATGAGCACACTCACTTACATAGCTGGCATGAGCACACTCACTTACATAGCTGGCATGAGCACACTCACATAGCTGGCATGAGCACACTCACTTACATAGCTGGCATGAGCACACTCACTCACATGGTTGGCATGAGCGGACTCATTTACATCGCTGGCACGAGCACACTCATTTAAATGTCTAGCACGAGAACACTCACTTACATAGCTGGCATGAGCGCACTCATTTATGTGGTTGGCACGAGTGCACTCATTTACATGTCTAGCACGAGAACACTCACTTACATAGCTGGCACGAGCACACTCACTTACATAGCTGGCATGAGCACACTCACTTACATAGCTGGCACGAGCGCACGCATTTACGTGGTTGGCATGAGCACACTGATTCATGTGGCTGGCACGAGCGCACTTACTTATGTGTCTGGCATGAGCACACTCATTTACGTGGTTGGCATGAGCACACTGATTCATGTGGCTGGCACGAGCGCACTTACTTACGTGTCTGGCATGAGCACACTCATTTACGTGGTTGGCATGAGCACACTCACTTACATAGCTGCGTGAGCACACTCATTCATGTGGCTGGCAAAAGCACTCATTTACTTGTCTGGCACGAGACCACTCACTTGTGTTGACTGGAAAGTGCGCACTCACTTACTGAAAATAAATAAAGTTCGAGGAGGACCGCAATATAATTATAGGCATGTGAGCGTACCTGGAGTGCGATGGAAGGGTGTGGAGGTAGCGCATGTGTGAGCTGTTCGGGTTAGGGTTCGATTCCCGACATGACTGAAAACTGTCAGATTGGTGATTTGCGGGGTGTGTTTCAATTTTCATCACAGAGTGCACTGTCCCTCGGATCCAGGTCAATTGCCATTTCTTTACCTGCTCTGAAACATTTCCATTTCATAACATTTGCTAAAACGGGAGAACGAAATACATTTTGAATTATGCTGATCAATAAGTCCTTAGCCTGACCTCAAAAAAAGGTTGATGTGAAGTATTCCCACCTCTTGTTGCATTGTTTCTGTCATCGACAACACAAGCGCCTCGTAACTGAATTAAACATCACGCACAAACATTGCACCATATGACCTGCCTCCTGGCCCAAGAACAGCTGGAGTGTTTCATAACAGACAATTTACAAGACAGGTCATGTTGACATCTACAATGGTCGTTTGCCAGAGTACACACACACACACACACACACACACACACACACACACACACACACACACACACACACACACACACACACACACACACACACACACACACACACACACACATATATATTGTTGTGGGTTTGAGAATTGTTGTGGTTTTTTTTGTATTGTTGTCAATGTAATGAATTGTTGAAAATATCACCCTCCGTGTTATGTGTAAAGGTCAAAGGTCGTCCCTTAGTTAGGCCATATACAATCACGTAGCAAATCATAGATCTCCCTGTTCAGTAGTTATCTCCTTATTCTGTGTATGAGGTTAAGGTTCTGTCTTCCATTAGTTGACACTGCATTGCACCAAATGAAATAAGGTAGAATCCCCTTTCAATTGCCACCAAAACGAAATTGCTGGCAGCGTTCGCTGCCCTTTGGCTGGGGCTCGCTCGAATCCCCCCAAAACCTCCATTACGCACATGGTTAAGCTGGAGAAGAAGCCGTCGGATCATGGGCGTGGCACCACCTCGTCATCAAAGGTGGAGCCAGCGAGCCCCGACCAGCCAACCAGGGCTGATGAGATACCATCATGGGCATGGCGCACATTGATCTTGAAGCGCGTTATATAAGCGCCCGCGCAAGCCTTTTCACGGCAGATGCGTGACCCAGCTGAGTTCTGCACAAGAGAGATTTCTGCAGAGAGCCGCTTCAACCAGCCGCGTGAAGCCTTGACGGGGCAGCGAGTGACCATGCCGGGGTGCGGTGTAAAGCCGAATACAAGGAACTGCCGGCTCTTCGCTTCCCGCCCAGAGCGGACCCGCTTGCTGTGCCTTGTGGTCCCACCTTTGCATCCTTCCCGCCATTCCTGCCTGAGAATTCCCCATTCGTGTGAGTCTGTCTTTGTTTGTTCTGTCCCTGGGTTAAGTAAGACTGTTTAATATAAGCTAGCGTTGCACTGTGTCCTTCTGGTCCGTCCCTCTTTCTGCAATTATTTTCTTATTCTTCCTTCTTCCTTGGTTTCTTTGATTGTGTAAATAATAATTAGTAAATAAATCATATTCGTATTTCCTACCTTTGTTCTGCTTCTTCTTCACATCCGTGTCGCTTTAGTGATTTCCCCAATTGAATACCTGCGGCACGATTTGGCCAACGTTCAAGAATCGGGTCTAGTCCTTGTTAATAGTTCGTGCCGCGGTTGCTAAAACGGCTCGGCAATTAACATCTGTCCGCGGTACGAACGGGGCTGCGCACCTGCCTTTCCGGAGGTAGCTGTGTAGCGTCAGGAGCGGAGATGGCCAGTGGAAATAGAAGGGGGGGTTTAAGCCCCCCCTAAGGGGAGTGCCGTACTCCGGTTCCGTAACAATTGGTGTCAGGAGTGTCGGATTCGGACCTGAAGCGCGAATAGCGCGCTCAAAATTTCGAGTGGCCCGAGATTTTGTTTTTAACATCCTAAATTTAAAAATCGTGCCATGGATGGTCAAGGCGACGGGATGCCGGTGGGGGAATTAGAAGAGGGGTTAGGGGTAACCCAGGACCAGAGGGAAGAAATGGAGGAGGAGAGAAATGGTGAGGTGGTTGAGGGGGTTTCAGGTGCACAAAATGGCGCCCTCGCGCACGTGGTTGCAGCGGCACCAAATTTAGCCACGCCCGTGACCGTAGCAGCACCGGTGGATTTAAACCTTTTTATGGTGCAAATGGAGGCCCTTATGGCCAAGAATAGTGAGCAATTGGGAAACCAAATCGGAGGTTTGGAAAACAGAATGGAGGGCCAAATGGGGGCAATGAGGGACGAAGCAAGGGGTACCAGTGAGCAATTTGGGGCAATGAGGGACGAAGCGAGGGGTACCAGTGAACAGTTGGGAAATAAATTTGAGCGATTAGAAAATCAAATTGAGGGATTAGACAATAAATTTGAGGGGTTAGACAATAAATTTGAGGGGTTAGACAACGGGATAAAAGAGGTGAAGAATGGGTTAACGGGGCTAGAAGACAAGATGGAAGACAAATTGCGGGAAATAGGGGAGCAATCCGCCCGGGAAATCAAACAGATGGGGAACCAGATAGAGGAGGTGAAAATCGGGTTGGAAGGTAAACTGGATGCTCAGAGGAATGAATTGGAACAGATGAGGGCGGCATCTATTGAAGAGATGGGAGAAATGGGGGAGGAGATAAGACGAGGTGTGGGCGAGGAGGTCTCGGGGGTATGCGAGGAGGTAAAGCGAGGTGAGGAGCGTATGGAGAAAGAGATGAGAAGGGGGACGGCAAAGTTACAAGGGGGCATAGAGGAGTTGACGCAGGGGGTGGAACAGCTGACGGTGGGACAAAAGGAATTAGTGGAGCAAGTGGAGAAGAACACTGCGGTAATGGTGGGGTTAAAGGCGACGTAGAAGAAGATAAAGAACGAACTCATAGCGACAAAGAGGGAATGTCGGATGGTACATGAGGGGTTGACAAAGAGGTTGGACGAGGTGACAGAGGCAGTGGAGACAAAGGACCGGGAGGTGAGGACGCATATAGAAACGGTCAAGGTGGCCTTAGAGGACGAAATTGAGGAGACGCACCGGGAAATAAAAGTGGTGAAGCAAAAGTTAGGGGATGTGGAAGAGGGGGTGAGTGAAATTAAGAAGAGACTGAGGGAAACTAAGAGGGAGATAAAGGAGGAAGTGATGGAATATGTACAAAGTCGGTGCTCAAATCGTGATGGTGTGCTTGCTAACCAAATAAAGAGTTTGCAGGTGGCGGAGGAGGTGCGGAGACGAGGTGCCAAGGTGAGTGGCGATATACTCGGAAATGTATATGGTGTGAGGGGAGATTCAGTCGGCTTGGGGGTTGGTTTGGACCCGGGTGTTCGTGAGAGGCCGCTGGTGAAGTGTACGACAGGTACAGAGTGTGAAGGAGGAGGTGTGCGAGGATGTCCGACGATGGGGTGTGTGAGAAAAAAGTGCGTGCCGAGGAGTGAGTGTGCTGTCGAGAGTGAGTTGGTCGTAGCGCGTGTGCGGGGGAGCACATGGAAGCGCGTGATGGGGAGTGTTACAGGGGAAGTAACAAAAGAGTGCACACCTGTGGTGAGTGTTATGGAGGACGTAACGGGAGAGTGTGTGCAAGAGGATGCGCAAGAAAGGTGTGTAACAGAGGAGTGCATGATAACAGAGTGCGCTGTCAAGAATAAGGGTGAATGCGCGACCGAGTGTGGTGGTGAAAGTAGTGAGAGTGACACGGAGCGTGAGTTGGTTGTGGCAGGTGAGCGAGAATGTACACCTGGAATTGAAGGATGCACACCTGGAATGGTCAGGCACATGTGGGAATGCACACTCGAGTTAGTAGACAAGCACGTGATTGGGTGTGCAAGTGAGTGCACACCCGTGGTTGTCACCGGGGATGTGACCGAGGAGGGGGCGCGAAGAGGTGTGTTGGTGAGGTGTGCGAACGACGAGTGTGTGCTAAGGTGTGCGGTGGTCAGGTGTGTGACAAAGTCTGTGAGCGGAATGAGTGTACCTGGGTGTTGTAGAAGAGAAGGTGCAATGACAGAGAGCATGGAGACAGCTGGATGTGTGAGCAAGGAACGGAACGCGGGGTGTGAGCATGCAAGTGGAGCATCGACGTTAACCGGGTTAGCGGTTAGATCGACTTATAGCCGAAGCAGGCCTCGGTGCGTGCCGGGCTTTGTGCGCCACGGGAACCAGTGGGGATCGTAACCACGGCGGTTTCAAAAGAACCGCCGTGCGGGATCCACGCCGGGCCTCGCTCCGGACGGTCGCGTCCGTGCTCCGCTCAGCGGAGCGGGCGGCCCGGTAGGAAGCGTCGGCCCGGCGACCCCTTGTGGTTGAGGCGTTCCGGCAGGGTGAGATCGGGACATCAGGCGGGAGACCGAAAGGCTCCGCGCCGAGGTGGACCTTGGGATCTCGGCCTGAGCAAACCCCCTTCCCTGCACCGAATGCTGGACGGATCCAACCGCCGGCAATGAACCACCCGCATTCATGGCTCGACTTGGCGAAGCCAGGTTCTGAGCATGAATTGGCGCACCGAGAGGCTCAAGTGAGTAGACGTGTGAGGGTGGTAGCAGTAGTGAATGGGAAAAGCAAAATTTGTGATTGGCAGTGGTTGGCAAATTTTTGATTGGTTGGGATTTGATGGCGAAATTGATAGTAGAAGATGCCCGATGTGGTGGGATGGCAAATCCACCATCCCTCACAACGGGGCACATGAGCAATAGCTATGGGGTTTGGCAGTGAAAACTAGCCCGGGAGGGTTAGGATAATGATAGGGATCTAGAGAAGGACCATAGGTAACGGTAAGGTAAGTAGCGACATTGGACAGGTAGTGGGGACATAGAGAGGGTAGTTGGATTATAATGACGAGGGAGCGCAATAATGTAAGGGGCGACGGGGAAGCGCGAGTTTTAGCAGGGCACCAGGTAGATCAGATGATGCCGTGTGTGTGAGAATATTGATATTGAGCAAATGAGGAATTGCTAGGCAATGCTCGGGAGAGATGTGTGTGTGAGCGTGGGAAAATCTGGGTGCCTGAGGCAGTGGTTGTTTGAGAATTGAAAGTGTATTCAGAAGTGTATTGTGAAAAATGTATGAGTGAGTAATGGTGATTGAGTGTTGTGTTGAGCAAATGGTCCTGGAGGAAGGAGGGTGCAGGAAGCACCAGGTGTGATGGCACAGGTGTGCAAATACAGGTGAACATGGTTGTCTGGAATATATGGAGTATGGAATGGATGGTGTGGAGGGAGTATGGTGGAAAACTGTGGAGTGGAGTGGATGGTGCGAAGGCAGTGGATGGGGAGGATGGACCCCATCACGAATACCCGGGGAGGGTAGTTTAAGAGTTAGGTAGAGGGAGTAGGTAAATTGTGGTTGGATATTGGCATCTGTGGTGCGTGGTGGAAGAATGGTGTTTGGATGGGTGCATTAGTGACGTGGAAATGGCTGGGCGTGTGGCCTGTTAGTGTGTATAGTTAAATGGGCACTCCACCACTGTGAGGATGTCAGCCAGGTGAGGCCGCAGGTGGGCTCTGGGAGCCGTTAGAGTTGTTGTGGATGGGGCCCGAGGATCCAAAGGACGGACCCGGGTAGCCCAGTGCTAGAGAGGGCACCGAGTGGGGAGAGCGCCAGAGGGCCTTCCCCAGTTAGATAGGTTAGGGTAAGGAGCAGGTAAGCTCGGAGGCAACTGCAGTGGTGGAGGTGTGCAGGTGGGTAGACCTGCTGGGAGAGCCACACGACCCAGTCCTGAAATTGTGCAAAGGCACAGGGAGTTGAATCGGGGGAGTGAGACCCCAAATTGATGAAGCACCACAGTTTGGTCAATGGGAATTTGGTTCTTAAAACCGCATAGAGTAAGTTGGCCAATGGATTGGCAGGGAAAGACCCCGGGTAGTGTAAAGTGTGTTAATGTCATTTAGAAGATAGTTAGGATTGAAATCTCCTCGCACCATCTGCATCCACTCACCTGAGGTGACGCTACTCCGCACCATGCCAGGTTGTGATTATTTTTGTTGTGCAAATGTTTGGATTGTGAGATGCATCATGACGTGGGCGTGACATTGTGCTGATGTTCCGTCTCTCCCTCCTTATGAGGATTGATGATGAATTTGAATGATGGCAAATTTTGGTTAGAGGGATTGTGGGGACGAATTAGGTATAGGGGAGATATGGGGAAGACGTGACGGTAGCGACGAATTTGTAAATGTGTAGATTTTTTTTGGTGTACATATGGGGTAAGGGCAAGGTTAGAGTCAGTAACAGGGGGGGGTGATGTACGGTAGGGACGAGCTTTCTCACTTCGCTCTCCGTACGCACCTCGTCCTGCATTGCCTTGTTTGATGTGTACCCTTGTGACCTTACCCCTCGCTCACCTGTCTTCTGTTCCCCTGTCTCCCACCCGAGGACTGTGCTCTCTGGGCACCGAGGGGAGCGTGCGGGAGTCCGCCATTGGTGCCAGAACTCTCGCAACCAGCATGCATTGCATTGATGCACCACTTATGGACCGCCGTCTTGCGGCCAAGCACCACTTTATGGACCCCACGTTTTGGGGCCTGGCACCTCTGCTGTAGCCAGCCACGATGGCCCAGGGTCTTGCTTGCGGACCTCGGCAAGGTGGCTGCTATGCCACACAGGTGGACCACCCTTAGTTGGCCCCTGTGGCCCTAAATAAAAATGGACACGTTTTGTGCACTTCATTTTTTATTTCCAAATAGGCCGCATGAAGAAAAGAATTGAAAGACGACATCAGGAAGAACATCGGCCCAGCAGCGAAGAGGAAGGCCACCACCAGTTGTTTTCTTTTTTTGTGTGAATCATCATTATTATGAACTGGTGACTGTTGCACCGAATGGTGCTTTTGGTGGGTTTTGGTGCTCTTTATGGTACTGGTGCGTCGATGCAATGCATGCTGTCTCCTCCCTCCCAACAGGAATTTCTTTTTGTTTCCCCAAAAGAAAAATCACAGGTCATGGGTTGCGTTTTGTAAATAGTCAAATAATGTCACTGTAAATAATGCTCCCCCATCGTTCATGTTGTAGTTTGAAGACAATTCCGCAATTCGGTTAGCTGTGGGCGTACTGCTAGGCAGGGTGCAATGCAGCAGCGGGACATATTTATTTGTGTTTTAAAACTGTCACACTCAGGGTCAGGTTAAATGTAGAGGGAACTACACCTACGTGCCACACTAAAGGTAAAAGTTTAATAGGCCCGGGACGTGCCTAAGAGGAGGAGGGTGCAGTGTTGTGGATTTGAGAATTGTTGTGGTTCTTTTTGTATTGTTGTCAGTGTAATGAATTGTTGTAAAATATCACCCTCCGTGTTATGTGTAAAGGTCAAAGGTCGTCCCTTAGTTAGGCCATATACAATCACGTAGCAAATCATAGATCTCCCTGTTCAGTAGTTATCTCCTTATTCTGTGTATTAGGTTAAGGGTGTAGTACTGGTAAAAAATTGAGAAAACTACATAGGTACCTTTGAGAGGCCTTTACACAAAAACAAAGTCAAGTTAATATCTAATTTTCAGTTTTTCTTGAAGGATATAATCTTGGCTTTAACTCAGACCAGTTTCAACGCTTCTTTGTCATATTACATGCATATAATTTGCATAAATTAGACCATCAATAAAAAACAAGGAAAAACAAAGAACACATTTCTACTTCTATCTTCTATGTCACCTATCATTCTTTTCACACAAAACTTGGTACATGTATTATACATGTGTTACTCTACTACCTGATGAGAGGATTTTGTGAAATTATGTCAAATGTTCACTAATTAGCTAATTATGCCAATTACCAGATAAAACTTGGTTGTCCTTCAATAAATCCACAATGGCTACTCCTATAAACAAAAGCCTTCATCATTTTAAAGGAAGTGATATTCTGAATATCCTGTCCAAATTTCAGCCCAAAAGAATGATGCAAATTAAAGTTATAACAAATAATTATACTTCCGGTTATTGAGGGGCATGTATGATGTTAGAAAATTTGATTTTTTCAATAATTAGGGGTACTTCTATGACCTCTAATAGCATGATTCTTGTTTATAAGACTATAAGGAAACTGTTCAGCTAAAAAATTTTAAAAAATCACCTGTTCACCAGTACTACACCCTTAAGGTTCTGTCTTCCATTAGTTGACACTGCATTGCACCAAATGAAATAAGGTAGAATCCCGTTTCAATTGCCACCAAAACGAAATTGCCGGCAGCGTTCGCTGCCCCTTGGCTGGGGCTCGCTCAAATCGCCCCAAAACCTCCATTACGCACATGGTTAAGCTGGAGAAGAAGGAGGAGCCGTCGGATCATGGGCGTGGCACCACCTCGTCATCAAAGGTGGAGCCAGCGAGCCCCGACCAGCCAACCAGGGCTGATGAGATACCATCACGGGCATGGCGCGCATTGATCTTGAAGCGCGTTATATAAGCGCCCGTGCAACCCTTTTTGCGGCAGATGCGTGACCCAGCTGAGTTCTGCACAAGAGAGATTTCTGCAGAGAGCTGCTTCAACCAGCCCCGTTTCAACCAGCCACGTGAAGCACTGATGGGGCAGCGAGTGACCCTGCCGGTGTGCGGTGTAAAGCCGAATACAAGGAACTGCCGGCTCTTCGCTTCCCGCCCGGAGCGGACCCGCTTGCTGTGCTTGTGGTCCCACCTTCGCATCCTTCCCGCCATTCCTGCCTGAGAATTCCCCATTCGTGTGAGTCTGTCTTTGTTTGTTCTGTCCCTGGGTTAAGTAAGACTGTTTAATATAAGCTAGCGTTGCACTGTGTCCTTCTGGTCCGTCCTTCTTTCTGCAATTATTTTCTTATTCTTCCTTCTTCCTTGGTTTCTTTGATTGTGTAAATAATAATTAGTAAATAAATCATATTAGTATTTCCTACCTTTGTTCTGCTTCTTCTTCACATCCGTGTCGCTTTAGTGATTTCCCCAATTGAATACCTGTGGCACGATTTGGCCAACGTTCAAGAATCGGGTCTAGTCCTTGTTAATAGTTCGTGCCGCAGTTGCTAAAACCGCTCGGCAATTAACATCTGTCCGCGGTACGAACGGGGCTGCGCACCTGCCTTTCCGGAGGTAGCTGTGTAGCGTCAGGAGCGGAAACGGCCAGTGGAAATAGAAGGGGGGATTAACTCCCCCCCCCCCCCCCCTAAGGGGAGTGCTGTACTCCGGTTCCGTAACAATATATATATATATATATATATATATATATATATATATATATATATATATATATATACATATATATATATATATATTTATTTATTTATTTATATATATATATATATATATATATATATATATATATATATATATATATATATATATATATATATATATATATATATATATATATATATATACAGTGAAACCTTGACTTACGAGTTTAATTCGTTCTGTGACCGAGCTCGTAACTCAATTTGCTCGTTTCTCAAATTAAATTTCCCCATTAAAATGCATTGAAATGCTATTAATCCGTTCCAGCCCGCCAAAAACCACACCAATTTTTTTTTAAATATACAGTATATATAAAAATATCTCGCGCTTTATATTTCACCTGTATGCAGCATACAAGTTGGCAGGATGGCCTGGACTGGAGGTACGCACACTTGACTCTAAACTGTCCAGCCTGGGTTTGAATCCCGACCCAGCTATAACCTGTCATGGGTGAATCACAGGCAGGGTGATTCATCAATGTGTGTACCGCTAAACTGGGCGCCCCGTTTGCGTCCCATTAGTTGTTGGATGTTAAGGATCTCACCGTGTTTTCCACAAAGAGAAGGCGAGCTATCACCGGCACTCTGAACAAGTTGTGGCCTGGCATGCTCTTCTCCTCTGCCGTTATATACGTCCTCCTCGGCATCCTGCGAGCTGCTTCTCCGTCAACCACACAAACAACAACTTCTCCATCTCTTCATGGATAGAGGTCCGGAGCTTTGAAATAATCGTAACGCCCTTGGCTGGCGTTATAGCCTTTATCGACTCCTTCTGCTTCAAAATCGTACATATCGTAGAAGTACTACGATCGTACTGCCTCACCAAATCGACAACACGCACACCTCGCTCATGTTTTTCGACGATTGCGTGTTTTATATCCAAGCACATCATCCTCTTCTTCTTCTCAGTACTGCCCTTGGCACTCAATTTCTTAGGACCCATGGTTAAAATGAAGAAATTTTCCAAAATAACCAAAATGCGAAAACAAAGCAGCAGCTATATACGGCAGAGATGCTTGCACGGCAAGATAACCACGTGACCTGAACCCACCTGGTGGCGGGTGGCGTAAGCTCCAAAATAACCAAAATGCGAAAACAAAGCAGCAGCGATATACGGCAGAGATGCTTGCATGGCAAGATAACCACGTGACCGGAACCCACTTGGTGGCGGGTGGCGTAAGCTCGTAACTCAGATCTCGGCTCGCATCTCAAAGCAATAAACCGCCCGAGCGACGGCTCGTATCTCGGAAAACTCGTAAGTTGGTGCACTCATAAGTCAAGGTTTCACTGTATATATACATATACATATACATATATATATATATATATATATATTGTTATGGATATGAGGATTGTGTTTTTCTTATTGTGTTTTTTATTATTATTGCTTTATTCTGGACCCTCCTCACTCCAGTGTTGTATAAAGGTCAAAGGGCGTTCCCGTAGTTAATTCCATAAAGCATACACGTCAGCCAATCATAGATTTCCCCCTTGTTGATAGTTATATCTTTATTATGTGTATTAGGGTAAGGCCTTGTCTTCCATTAAGATGACACTCCATTGCACCAAGTGAAACAAGATAGATCCCCTTTCATTCCCATTCCCAAAATCTCCATTTCCAGCTACATCCCCTCCAAGTCTCCATTGCCAACCGCACTGGGCAGTTTGCCAGGTTTGTTACAGCGGTGGGTTGCTGATTTCGCCCCAAAGCCGCCATTGAACATGTGCTCAGCTCGGGGAAGAAGGGCGTGCCCGCCCATCATCATCAAGGGCGGAGCCAGAGGGCCGTGCCGACCAATCAGGGCCGAGGCGAGCTGACCGATGGGCGTGTCCTGAAGGCCGGCGGCTTGATCGCCTGAGGCGCTATAAAAGCGCGCGCGCAAGAACCGAGAGAGTTGGACAGGGAGACGTGCAAGTTGTTGAGTTGTTGGGTTGTTGAGTTGAGTGGTTGGACCAGATGAGCTTGGACAAGACGAGAGAGACGAGTCCTAAAAAGAGCACGCGACGTCCACACAGCCACAGCAGCAACAACAGCAGCTTGGGGCCTGGACGGCAGTTTTGAGCAGGGCCGCGAAGGAACGGCGGCTGTGAAACGCGCCGATCGTGCTGCAGGACCCGTTGGACCTTCCTCTCCCTCCAGCCATCCACCTCCTGCCTTTCCATCCTTTTGTGTACGTGAGTTTGTTCTGTGTGTCTTGTCCCTGGGTTAATTAAGACTGTAGGTAAGCTAGCGATTTTCACTGTGTCTCTAATATCTTCTGTACATTATTTTATTATCTTTCCTTCTTCCTTGGTTACTTTGAGCATGTATATAATAGGAATAAATTTAGTAGTATTGCCAACCTTTTTGTTTTCTTCTTCTTCTTCACATCCGTGTCGCCTTTGTCTTTTCCCTATTGAATATCGGTGGCGCGATCCGGCCAACGTTCGGGAATCGGGTTAGTCGGGGTAACTGTTCGGCCGCGGTGCCATCCGCTCAGCAAATCAACATCCTTATCCGCGGTCTGTAACAATATCAATATACAGTATATTGTTGCGGATATGAGGACTGTATTTTTTTTTGATTGTGTGTATTATTATTATTGCTTGAGTCTGGCCCCTCCTGCCTCCAGTGTTGTGTAAAGGTCAAAGGGCGTCTCGGTAATTAGTCCATAAAGCATCCACGTCAGCCAATCATAGAATACCCCTGTTTGATAGCTTATATCTTATTATGTGTCTTAGGGTAAGGCTGTGTCTCCCATTAACTTAAATACTCCATTGCACCGAGTGAAAAAGAGATAGATTCCCTTCATTCCCATTCCCAAAAACCTCCATTCCCCCTTTCGTCGATTGGCAATTACCTCCCCTCCAATTGCCGCCATTGACCACGAGGCAGGGTCGGAGAAGCAAGGCGTGTCTCCACCTCATCATAGAGGGGAGGAGTGAGCCAGCCCCACTCGACCAACCATGAACAAGGGGTTTGGCTAGAGAGGGCGGAGGAAGAGCGATCGGGGAGGTTCGCAAAGGTTGAGGGGCGGGGCCTATATAACCCGCCAGCGGGGCGTTCCCCAGGGAGTTGGGTCCAAGAGATGCGCTTAGAGTTGAGTCCAGGAGATGAGCTTTGACAGAGTTGAGTCCAAGGGAGGAGACAAGCAGTTGAGTCCAGGAGATAAGTCCAGCAGTTGAGACAAGGAGGGAAGAGACAAGAGCTGGGTCGTCTGAGCTGAGCTGCAGCTCGAGCCACCAAAACTGCATTTACAGCAGCTCGAGCCACCGAAACTGCATTTACAGCAGCTCGAGCCACCGAAACTGCATTTACAGCAGCTCGAGCCACCAAAACTGCAGCCACAGCAGCGTGGGCCTGGACGGCAGTTTGGAGCAGGGCCGCGAAGGAACGGCGGCTGCCCAACGAGCCGATCGTGCTGCAGGACCAGTTGGACCTCCCTATCCCGCCAGCCATCCACCTGCCATCCCTATCATCATTCCCCGTGGAAGTGTGTTCGTAGTCTGTCTTTTGTCTTGTCCCTGGGAATAAGTTAAGCCTGTTAGATAAGCTCGTATTTTCCCTGTGTCTCGAAAAAGCTTCTGTATATTATTTTATTATCTTTCCTTCTCCTTGGTTATTTTGAGCCTGTAAATAGTAAATAAATTTAGTAGTATTTTCAACCCTTTTCTCGTCTTATTCCTTTTCCTCTTTGCATTCGTCGTCTTAGTCTTTTCCCGATTGAATAGTGGTGGCGCGATACGGCCAACGTTTGGGTTGAATCGGGTTTTAGTCGGGGAATAACTGTTCGGTTGCGGAGCCTCCACTCGGCAAATATAACATCTTTAACCGCGTCCGTAACAATTGGTGTCAGGGAGTGAGATACGAGGCCCGAAGAGCGCTTAACGCGCTCAAATGTACAAGCAGCTGGAAATTGTTTTGTTTTTAAAAGGAAAACCCGAATTTTGAAATCGCGCCATGGCTGGTCAAGGCGACGGGATGCCGGTGGGAGAGATAGAGATAGACGGGGTGGAATCGACCCAGGACCTCGGAGAAATGTATATGGAGAATCAGTTAGAGGGGGTGAAAAATGGGTTAATGGGGTTAGAAAATAGGATGGAAGACAAATTGCGGGAAATAGGGGAGCAATCCGCCCGGGAAATTGAACAGATGGGGAACCAGATAGAGGAGGTGAGAATCGGGGTAGAAACCAAACTGGATGCTCAGAGGGATGAATTGGGACAGATGAGGGCGGCATCTACAAAAGAGAGGGAGGAGATGAAAGAGGAGATACGACGAGGTGTAAGTGAGGAGGGTCTCGGGGGTACGCGAGGAGGTAAAGCGAGGCGAAAAGCGTATAGAGAAAGAGATGAGAAATGGAACGGCTAGGTTACAAGGGGGCATAGAGGACCTGACGGAGGGACAGACGGAGTTAGTGGAGCAGGTTCAAAGGAACACTGCGGTTTTAGGAGGGTTGAAAGCGACACAAAAAGAAATTTAAAATGACTTAATAGCAACACAGAGGCAATGTCAGATGGTACGTGAGGGACTGACAATGAGGTTGGATGAGGTGACAGAAGTAATGGAGACGAAGGACCGAGAGGTGAGGACGCACATAGAGACGGTCAAGATAGCCTTAGAGGACGAACTTGAGGAGACGCACCGGGAAATAAAAGAGGTGAAGCAAAAATTAGAGGAAGTGGAAGAAGAGGTGAGTGAAATTAAGAAGGGACGGACAGAAACTAAGAGGGAGATAAAGGAGGAGGTGATGGAATATGTACAAGGTCGGTGCTCAACTCATAATGGTGTGCTCACTAACCAAATAAAGAGTTTGCAGGTGGCAAAGGAGGTGCGGAGACGAGGTGCCAAGGTGAGTGGCGATATACGTGGAAATGTACATGATGTGACGGGAGCTTCAGTCGGCTTGGGGGTTGTTGTGGACCCGGGTGTTCGTGAGAGGCCGTTGGTGAAGTGTGCGACAGGTCTGGTGTGCGAAAAACGAGGTGTGCGAGAATGTCCGACCATGGGGTGTGTGAGGAAAAAGTGCGCGCCGAGGAGTGAGGGTGCTGTCGAGAGTGAGTCGGTCGTAGCGCGTGTGCGAGGGAGCACATGGAAGCGTGTAGTGAGGAGTGTTACAGAGGATGTAACGGAAGCATGCACGCCTGTGGTGGGTGTTACGAAGGAAGTAACGAAAGAGTGTGCGCAAGAGGATGCACGAGAAAGGTGTGTAACGGACAGGGGCATGAGGAAAGAGTGCGCTGTCGAGAGTAAGGGTGAGTGCGCTGTCAAGGTGGTGAAAGTAGTGAGAGTGACACGGAGCGTGAGTTGGTTGTGACAGGTGAGCGAGGATGTACACCTGGAATGGAGGGAAGCACACCTGGAATGGTAGAGCGTGTATGGGAATGCACGCTGGAATTAGTAGTGAGGCACGTGGTTGGGTGTGCGAGTGAGAGCACACCTGTGATTGTCACAGAGGAGGTGACCGAGGAGGGGGCGCGAAGAGGTGTGTTGGTGAGGTGTGCGAGCGACGAGTGTGTGCAAAGGTGTTCGGTGGTCAGGTGTGTGACCAAGTCTGTAAGCGGAATGAGTGTACCTGGGTGTGGAAGAGAAGGTGCAATGACGAGGAGCATGGGAATAGCTGGAGGTATGAGCAAGAAAGGGGTAGCGTATGCGTGTAAGCATGCAGGTGAGGCATCGACGGTAACCGGGTTAGCGGTTAGAGCGACTTATAGCCGAATCGGGCCCTCGGTGCGTGCCGGGCTTCGCGTGCCGCGAGAACCAGCGGGGATCCGATCCACGGCGGGTTCGAAAGGACCGCCGTACGTGATCCACGCTGGGCCGCGCTTGGAACGGCCGCGTCCGTGCTCCGCTAGGCGGAACGGGCAGCCCGATAGAAAGGGTCGTCATGGCGACCCCTTTTTGTTAAGGCGTTCCGGCAGGTCGAGATCGGGCAATTGGATGGCTCCACGCCGAGGTGGTGCGTGGGATCTCGGCCCGGGTAAGCGTCCTTCCCTGCACCGAGTGCCGGACGTATCCAGCCGCTGGCACCAAACAACCCGCATTCATTGCTCGGCTTTACGAAGCCGAGCTCTGGAAGTGAATTGGCGCACCGAGAGGCACTAGTGAGTAGACTGATGACGAGAATAGTGTTTTGGCCCCGAAATTAGAAAAACAAAATTTGACGATTGGCAAAGGATTGGCAGAGTGATGAGTGGTAATGGTACAGTGATTGGCAGATGATTGGCAAATTTTTGATTTGTTGGATTTGGACGAGCAAAATTTATAGTGAGAGATCCCCGATGTGGTGGGATGGCAACTCTACCATCCCTCACAGCGGGGGGCAAAGGAGCACTAGATTTATGGGGTTGATGGCAGTGAAAACTAGCCCAGGAGGGTTAGGATATATCGTGTGTAGGGACCTAGTAGATGACCTTAGGTAACGTTAAGGTTAGTTAGTGACAATGATACCTGTAGTGGGGACGCAGGTAGATTTGAGTGGATGATAACGACGAGGGAGCGCAATAGTTTAAAGGGACGACTGGGAAGCGCAAGTTTCAGAGGGGAGTAGTTAGATGAGATGATGCCGTGTGAGTGTTGGAGGTGGATAGTAGTGTATTGTGAAAAGTGTGTAAGGCACCAGGTGTGAGTGCACAGGTGTGCACCAACAGGTGTATGGAATAAATGGTAGTGTGGAATATATGGAGTATTGGAGTGGATGGTCGTGGAGTGAGTATGGTGGAAACTATGGAGTGGAGTGGATGGTGCGAAGGTGTGAATGGGGGAAGAGTAGACCCCCATCACGAATACCCGGGGCGGGTAGTGTAAGTGTTAGGTAGAGGGTATAGGTAAATTGTGGTTGGATATTGGCATCTGTGGTGCGGGTGGAAGAATAATGTTTGGATGGGTGCATTAGTGTTGTGGAAATGGCTGGGCGTGTAGCCTGTTAGTGTGTGTAGTTGGTTTGGGAACTCCACCACTGTGAGGATGTCGGCCAGGTGAGGCCGCAGGTGGGCTCTGGGAGCCGGTAGTAGTTGTTGTGGATGGGGCCCGAGGATCCGGAGGACGGACCCGGGTAGCCCAGTGCCAGAGGGCACCATGGGGTGACAGAGCCAGGAGGGGCCTTCCCCAGTTAGTTAGGTTAGGGTGATGAGCTAGGTAAGCTCGGGTGGCAACTGCAGTGGTGGAGGTGTGCAGGTGGGTAGACCTGCTTGGAGAGCTACACGCCCCAGCCCAGAAATTGTGCAAGGGCACCGGGAGATGAATCGGGGGAGTGAGACCCCAAATTGAGAAGCACCACAGTTTGGTCAATGGGAATTGGTTTTTAGAACCCATAGTGTAAGATGGCCAATGGATTGGCAGGGCAAGACCCCGGGTAGTGTAAAGTGTGTTAATGTCATTTAGAGGATAGTTAGGATTGGAGTCTCCTCGCACCATCTGCATCCTCTCACCTGAGGTGACAGGTACTCCACACCATGCCATGTTTTGATTATTTTTTATGATGCAAATGTTTGGATTGTGAGACGCATCATGACGTGGGTGTGACATTGTGCTTTGTTGTTCCATCTCTTCCTCCTTATGAGGATTGATGACGAATTGGGTGATGGCAAATTTTGGATAGAGGGATTGTGGAGATGAATTTGGAATGGGAAATATGGGGAAGACGTGACAGTAGTGACGAATTTGTAAATGTGTAGATTTTGTACATATGGGGTAAGGGCAAGGGTAGTGTAGGTGACAGGGGGGTGTCGTACGGTAGGGACGAGCTTTCTCACTTCGCCCTCCGTACGCATTTCGCCTTGCATTGCCTTATTGATGTGTACCCTTGTGACCTTACCCCTCGCTCATTTGTCTTCCCCCTTTTGTCTCCCACATGACCTGTGCGCCATTGGGCGCCGAGGGGAGCGTGCGTGAGTCGGCCATTGTGTGCCCGGAACTCTCAGAACCAGCTGTCTGCATCGATGCACCACATTATGGACCACATGTCTGTGGCCGAGCACCACTTATGGACCCCATGGGTTGGGACATGGCCCCTCTGCTGGAACCGGCCATGAGGGCCCGAAATCTTGCTGGCGGACCTTGGCCACAGGGCACCGATGCCCCACAGGTGAACCACACTATTCGGCCCTGTGGGCCATAAATAAAATAAATAGCCATGGACACATTGGGTGCATTTTTTATTACAAATAGGCCGCCAGTAAGAAAATGAAAGAAAGACAACATCTGGAAGAAAGTAAATAGCCAGCAGAGGGAGCCGAAGAGCAAGAGACCACCTACAGGGTTAGGGGTTGTTGATTTATTTTTATTATTGAACATTCATGAACACTGATGAACTGTGGTGACTGCACCGTTTGGTGCTTGAGGGTGTGTTGGTGCGTAATGGGTGCTTTCATGGTGCGTCGATGCAGAGCAGACTGTCTCCCCCCAGAAAGAACAATTACAGGTCCTGGGTTGAGTTTTGTAAATAAAATAGCGTCACTGTAAATAATGCTCCCCACCGTCAATGTATAGTTTGAAGACCATTCCGCAATTCAGTTAACTGTGGGCGTAAGTCTGTTAGGCAGGGTGCAATGGAGCAGCGGGACACATTTATTTATGTTTTAAAACTGTCGCACTCAGGGTCAGGTTAAAAGTAGAGGGAACTACACCTACGTGTCACACTAAATTAAAGTTGTAGGCCTGGGATGTGCCTAAGAGGAGGAGGGTGCAGTGTTGTGGATATGAGGACTGTATTTTTTTTTGATTGTGTGTATTATTATTATTGCTTGAGTCTGGCCCCTCCTGCCTCCAGTGTTGTGTAAAGGTCAAAGGGCGTCTCGGTAATTAGTCCATAAAGCATCCACGTCAGCCAATCATAGAATACCCCTGTTCGATAGCTTATATCTTATTATGTGTCTTCGGGTAAGGCTGTGTCTCCCATTAACTTAAATACTCCATTGCACCGAGTGAAAAAGAGATAGATTCCCTTCATTCCCATTCCCAAAAACCTGCATTCCCCCTTTCGTCGATTGGCAATTACCTCCCCTTCAATTGCCGCCATTGACCACGAGGCAGGGTCGGAGAAGAAAGGCGTGTCTCCACCTCGTCATAGAGGGGAGGAGTGAGCCAGCCCCACTCGACCAACCATGAACAAGGGGTTTGGCTAGAGAGGGCGGAGGAAGAGCGATCGGGGAGGTTCGCAAAGGTTGAGGGGCGGGGCCTATATAACCCGCCAGCGGGGCGTTCCCCAGGGAGTTGGGTCCAAGAGATGCGCTTAGAGTTGAGTCCAGGAGATGAGCTTTGACAGAGTTGAGTCCAAGGGAGGAGACAAGCAGTTGAGTCCAGGAGATAAGTCCAGCAGTTGAGACAAGGAGGGAAGAGACAAGAGCTGGGTCGTCTGAGCTGAGCTGCAGCTCGAGCCACCAAAACTGCATTTACAGCAGCTCGAGCCACCGAAACTGCATTTACAGCAGCTCGAGCCACCGAAACTGCATTTACAGCAGCTCGAGCCACCAAAACTGCAGCCACAGCAGCGTGGGCCTGGACGGCAGTTTGGAGCAGGGCCGCGAAGGAACGGCGGCTGCCCAACGAGCCGATCGTGCTGCAGGACCAGTTGGACCTCCCTATCCCGCCAGCCATCCACCTGCCATCCCTATCATCATTCCCCGTGGAAGTGTGTTCGTAGTCTGTCTTTTGTCTTGTCCCTGGGAATAAGTTAAGCCTGTTAGATAAGCTCGTATTTTCCCTGTGTCTCTAAAAAGCTTCTGTATATTATTTTATTATCTTTCCTTCTCCTTGGTTATTTTGAGCCTGGAAATAGTAAATAAATTTAGTAGTATTTTCAACCCTTTTCTCGTCTTATTCCTTTTCCTCTTTGCATTCGTCGTCTTAGTCTTTTCCCGATTGAATAGTGGTGGCGCGATACGGCCAACGTTTCGGTTGAATCGGGTTTTAGTCGGGGAATAACTGTTCGGTCGCGGAGCCTCCGCTTGGCAAATATAACATCTTTAACCGCGTCCGTAACAATATCAAAATATATATATCAATTTATATCAATATATATATATATATATATATATATATATATATATATATATATATATATATATATATATATATATATATATATATATATATATATATATATACATATATATAGCAACGGATTTGAGAATCCTGTAATTTTTGTAAATATCACCCTCTGTCAATTTTTTTTTTTTTTTTTTTTTTGTATACTGCATCGAGGCTCGTGAAAGAGCTGACATTTACTTCACAAACAAATCAACCAGACAAACAAAATATATAAAAAGAGGGAGCGGAAGACAAGAGAATGGGAAGCACACAAACACTTGAGAGCACACAACATTTGAGAGCAGGGAGATGTGTGGGAGGGAGAGGGCTCGGGGGGAGGAGGCGTGGGAAGGGGTGGGGGGGGGGGGTGGGGGGTGGGAGAAGTATAAATCACAAGGACACCAAGGACTTCCAGGTCAGAAGTTGGTATTTCAAAAAGTGGAATTGGGGTGAAATTATCGGGGATAGAAAAGATCAAGGTTTTGGATGGGGGAAGATAAGAGATGGTGGTGAACAGCTGTTTTAAAGACCTGGAGGGTGGAGTGGGATTGAAGAGAGTGAGGGAGTTTGTTCCAGAGGCGGGAGAAAAGAGGAATGAAGGAGCGAAGGTGAGCAGAGAGTCTTGATTTTGGCAGTTTAACCAAAAGAGGGTTGCAGGCAGATCTTGTGCGACCTGTAGGAATATTTGCGGGACAGAGCCCAGAGAGAGCTGGGGGGGCAAGGCCAGAGAGGAGTCGGTAGAAGACGGAAAGACCACCAACCTGCCTGCGGTGAGTGAGTGAAAGGCCCTTGGAGTTAGCTTCATCGCGGGAGATTCCAATGATTCTGAATGCTTTGCTTTCAACAGCGTGAAGACGAGCTAGGTGTGAGGCAAGAGCAGTATTCCATTGAGCTGCGGATGAAAGCCTTGTACGTGGTGAGGAGCTCAGGTGTGCCAAGGAAGGACTTCGCACGACGGAGGATGCCCAGTCGGCGACTGGCTTTGGAGGCCAGATTTGAAATGTGGTTTTCCCAGGAAAAATCATGGCAGATAGTGAGACCCTAAAGTTTGAGTGACAGAACTTCTTGGAGAGGATTATTCAGAAAGTAGATGGGAGGGTTGTCCAGTCGGTCTTTTCGGAGAGACATTGTAAGAGTGTGAGATTTGTCAGGATTGAAAGACATGTTCCACTTGTTTGCCCAGTCTGTGATTTTGTCCAGGTCTGCAGAGAGTGAGGAGGCTGCAGACTGTCGATCTGAGGGATGAAGAATGGAGCGACAGAGAGTAGAGTCATCAGCAAAGAGATAGAGAGGATTTTCAAGAGAGTCAGGGAGATCATTGATGAAGACCAGAAAAAGCACAGGGCCCAGAACACTGCCTTGGGGAACTCCAGCCTGAACAGGAAGAGGAGATGAGAGAAACCCATTCAGCGCCACACGTTGACTACGACTAGAGAGGAAGTCCGCCAGCCATGCGTGGAGATTTCCATGGATACCAACAGAGGAGAGTTTGGTAAGCAGGGCGGGGTGCCAGACCGTATCGAAGGCACGTGATATGTCAAGGGAGACAGCTCGAATTTCCTGTTTGGCATTGAGGACCTCCATCCATTGCTGAGAAAGCAGAAGCAGCATGTCCAGAGTAGAGTGACCAGGTCTGAAACCAAATTGATGATCAGAGATCAAGCCATTGGAGAAGAGGAAAGATTTCATATCTGAAGCAATGATGGATTCCATGACTTTACTGATAATTGAGAGAAGGCTGATTGGTCTGTAGTTGCTAGGATCTGTTTTTGCACCTTTTTTGTGCAAAGCGGTGATGTTGGCAGATTTCCAAGCAGATGGCAGATGACCTTGAGCAAAAGAGAGTGTGAAGAGAACAGCGAGAGGGAGTGAAAGAGCGGAAGAACAAGATTTTAGGACCCGTGGGCTGATGCCGTCAGGTCCAGTTGCAGAATCAGAGTCGAGGGTTGACAGAAACTTTTCCACCTTGTCAGGAGGAAAGGACACAGAGTCCAGGAGCAGCTGGGTACGGTGGGTACAGAGAGGGATGGGTTTGGGACACAAGATTTAGAGGCAAACACAGAGTTGAGGCATTCAGCTTTTTCACGCGCGGAGTCAGCCGTGTGGCCGTTTGAGGTGAGGGAGGGGATGGAGGGGGAACAAATACCAGAAACAGATTTGACTATACGCCACCAGGATTTGGTAGAGGGAGACAGATAAGAGAGTTCTGTCCTGAGAACGGATAGATATTGTTTCCTGGCTCTCCTGAGGGTGGACACACACTTGTTTCGGGCTTTGTGAAAGGAAATGAGATTTCCTTCCGTTGGATTTGCTTTCCTGGAGACGAAAGCAAGTTGTTTCTGGGCAATAGCCTCACCACAAGATTCCATGTACCATGGACGGGAGGAAGGGTATGACAACTGAAGACGAGATGGGATAAATCTGTGCATGAGAGAGAGCAGTTTACTTTGGAAGAATTCCCAGGATGAGTTGATGTCAGAGGCGGTAGAGATGGGAGACCAGTCCAGATGATTGATGGCTGCTTGAAGACCATGCCAGTTGGCCTGAGTGAAATGCCAGACTCGTCGACGCTGAGGAGGCTCTCTGAGAATGGTCAGAGAGATGTCCACTTTAACAAGCACATGATCAGATGAGCCGATTGGAGCAGAAGAAGAGCAGCAGACATTTTCAGGGAAGTTAGTCATAACCAAGTCCAGAAGAGAAGATGCTCCATTGATTGAGATCCGGGTCTGGAAATTGACAGATTGTGTCAGTCCCAGTGAGTCACAGAAGTCCTTTGCTGAAGAGCCATGGCTGGTGAGAGAGGTACCCACACCCAGCCAACTGGCATGGTGACAATTGAAATCACCACATATGAGGAAGAGAGAGTTGGGATGGGTAGATAGAAGTTGGTCCATGTTATCAGACAGCGAGATGTAGATGGAGTCATCACTGTTTGGTGGACGGTACAACACACATATGAACAAAAGGTGGGAGCGAAGGGGAAGCCGTAGCCAAAGGTATTCCTGGGGGTGAGGTGGAGAGAGGGCAGTGCAGGGCGAGTGAGGAAGAGAGTTTTTTATAAAGATAGCAACCCACCCTCCAGGACGAGGCTCAGGTCTATCATACCGGAGGAGGGAGTAACCTGGGAGAGATACCAAGGAATCAGAGACATCATGAAGGAGGAAAGTTTCTGTTAAGCAGATCACGTCTGGTTTGTCAGAAGCAACCTGCATGGAGAGATCAGTCAAGTTTGAGCGAAGGCCCCAGATGTTTGAGGTCCATACTGTTAAAGAAGAGGAAGGGGGAGCATCGGATACAGAACAGGGGGGGGAGCGGTACGGTATGATGTGGAAGAGGAGGAAGAGGTAGGGAGAGCTGTTGAAGGTGCATCAGATATTTCAGAACAGCTTGGAGAAAGGGAAGTATGGGGCGGACAAAAGGTTTGATGGTGATTGGGTGAGGCGCAGTGAGGTGTTGTTTGAGGAGGGGGAAGAGTGAGGCAGAAGGTTGAGGGAGCTGAAGGTGAGAGTTGGAAGGGGGAAGAAGCGGGGAGGACGCTTTGAGGAGGAGGGGTGAGAGGGGAGTCTAGGAGGGGAGGAATGAGGGAGGGTCTCAGAGGGGAGGGGTGTGGGGGGTGTTTAGGAGGGAAGGGGCAAGGGGGGAGATCTGAAAGGGTTGGGTGATGGGGAAGATTTGGAGGGGAGGGGCAAGGGGGAAGATTTGAAAGGGATGGGTAATGGGGAAGATTTGGAGGGGAGGGGTGAGATTGGATTTTGAAAAATGTACGATTAATGGGAAACGAACATTTCTTGCAAAATGAGTTTCATGAGACATTCAAGTCAAAAATACATTTGAGGACGCTGAAGGATGGGTGGAGTTCTGGAGAGTTTAGGGAATGAATGAAAGATGCACTGTAAGAGATGGAATTTTTTTTTGGAATGAATAGATTTGGTGAGCAAGTCGAAAGCATCCTTTTATAGAAGAAGAAGAAAAAGGTGTTATAGAATATGACAGAATACCATTCTTCAGGGGACAGATGGAACATTTTTTAACGACGTGAACAAAGAACGAACGAACAAATAAGAATGAAACGGATAAGAACAGAGAAGGGAATATATATATCTATTTTTTTTTTTTTTTTTTTTTTGAGTTGGGATGAAAACAAAGACAGAGACCGAACGTGGAACGTGAAAAATAGAGACCGAAAGGAATTGCGAGCGCCGAAAGGAAACCGACGATTCTGTACACAGGTATGAAAAACCAACACCAAGAATACTATTAGAGACACACCAATAGTTACATACACACCGAAAGAAAGATAAAGTTTCGACCTGTGGTAAAGCCGGTATTACGACAAAAACACAATTGTGAACAGTTACTTATTAACTTCGAAAGCGTGCGCGCATGCACAGCTTTGAAGAGACGTGACATCACGTGACTTCCCGAGACGAGAAGAGACGTGAAGAGACTTTGAAGAGATTTAAAACGTTAGACAAGTGGTCGATGTTCGGGGAAGTTAGGGGGAGAAGTGAAAATCTAAGAAATAAGCAATACAGCGAAGGAAAGAACTTAAATTCACAGAACACCTATGGGGGTGGGGAAGCCGAGATAAACTAGGCCGCGCACGCGGTGGGACAGAAAACGATTAAATTATACAAAAGTTTGCAAGAATTGCAAATCAACACCAACTGGAAAACACCCTGCAACACATGCACAATAAAAAAACGAGTAGGAATTGACGAACACGAATGGAAAAAATACTATAACTTTTGCTGCCGTGCAGAGAGCTCCAAGACGTTTCCTTGCTCCAGGGACCGGAAACGGAAATGTAATGATTCTTGTAAATACCTCCATCAATTTGTGTAAAGATCAAAGGTCGTCCTTTTAGTTAGTCCATCGCACACACGTAGAGAACCATAGGATCCCTAAATAGTTATATCATTATTATGTGTTCCAGTTAAGGCTCTGTTTTCCACTAGTTGACATTGCATTGCACCAAATTAAATAAGGTAGAATCCCCTTTCAATTGCCCCAAATCCCCTTTCAATTGCCAACTGCATTTGCCTCCATTATGCACGTGGTCAAGCCTCGGAGAAGAAGGGGGAGGAGCTACATTACTGGCGTGGCCCGCACCTCGTCACCAAGGGTGGAGCCCCGAACGACCAACCACAAATCAGTGGGTATGGCTTGGTAGGGCGTGTCATATAACCCGCGGCGCGACGCCCCCACCAGAGATGACCGAGGGAGCCCGAGGCGTGCAGCGACAACCAGCCCCTGCCGCGTGCAATGAAAATACGCGTGCCTGCCGCCGCCTTGCTCGCTTCCAGCCCGGAGAGGACCTGCTTGCTGTGCCGCCCTGCCAAACCTTCCAGCCCTGTGGTCCCACCTTCCTCTCCCTCCAGCCAATCCAATCTGCAATTCCCTATTCGTGTGAGTGAGTTCGTTCTGTCTGTATTGTCCTGGGTATAAGTAAGCTTGTATAAGTTAATAACCCGATGATACCCGATAAGCCCGATGCACTGTGTCTTCTATTTTTCCCTGTAAATTACATTTCGTTTCTTCTCTTGCTTTGGTTGTGTGTAAATAATTAATAAATCCCTGTGTTCTTTCTTTACCCCTTTTGCTTCTTCACATTCGGTCGCTTTAGAGGTTTCCACATTGAACACCTGTGGCACGATTTGGCCAACGTTTAGGATCGGGTTTAGTTTTTGTTAAATGGCTCGGACCGCGGGCTGCTAAAAACCGCTCGGCAAATACCATCTTGTCCGCGGTCTTGAGCGGAGTTGCCCACCTGCCTCGTGGAGGGATTGCCGGAGGCGTACGGGAATCCGCTTGACCTGAGGTAGAAGAGGGAACTTTAATAAAGCCAGCGGTCGTCGAGGTGAATAAAGGAAAAGTAGCGGGAATTGAAATTGAAAAGACGACGGAGGTAGCCCAGGAATTGAAGGGAGAAATGGATTGTGCACAAAGTCTAAGTTCACATCCTGATGCCGTACTTGCTAATCCTTATAAAGATTTGCAGGTGTCGGAGCGAGGAGGAAGAAGAATCCCCCAGGTGAGAAGGGCTGTGTATGGTGCTAAGAGGTTTTTCGGCAAAGTGTTTGGCGCGAAGAGAATTGTCGCGCGATTGGGGTCGATATGGCACCCGGGCGTTTGTGGGAGGTCCGTGGGGCGTGGTGTACGAAAGAATGGCACGCGTGTGAGGAAAGAGTGTAGGTGCGGTGATGAGAGTGATACCGAGTGCGAGCGAGAAGGCACGTCGGAGCGTAAGTGTACGGAGTGTGACACGGAGAATAAGGTGGTGGTGGAACGTGTGCGAGAGTGTACACCTGAGTTAGTGGTGGCGCGTGTGCGGGAGGGCGCATCGGGGCGCGTGAGTGGGTGGATGCAAGAGTGCACCCCCATGAGTGGTACGGAGTACGTACCAGGAGAAGGTGCGCGAGAGGTGTGGTGTATAACAGGGAGTACGGTGGTGGAATGGACGAAGTGCATGGGATGTATGAGCAACAAACGGAACGAGTGGTGTGAGCATGTCCGGGAGGCATCGACGTTGACCGGGGCAGCGTTTAGTTTGATGGATAGCCGACGCGAGCACTCGGTGCGCGGTGCGCTTTGTTGGATGCAAGGCTCGGCGCGGATCGGTGCTGCGTCGCTCCTGTTCGGGGCGTCGTGCACGATTCGGGCCGGGCCTTGCACTGAATGGTCGGAGCCGCGTCAGAGCGGCGATCGGCGCGATTCCGGGGGAGGGTGGCCAGGCCGGACCCTCCCCCCCTGGCGGGGACGGGGTTCCGACCGGGTGAGCCTCGGTCGTCGGGCCGGAGACCGCAAGGTTCCGCGCCGAGATGGGCCGTGGAACCTCGGCCCGAGCATGCCCCCTCCCCAGAATCGTGAATGCCGGACGGACTCGACCTGCAGGCGACCAAACCACCCGAATTTATTGCTAGGCTTTGCGAAGCCGAGTTTTAATGATGTCATGACGTACTGAGAGGCTCAGATATAGTGGACTGTGATGATGATTGTGTTTTGGATTCGAAATTGGGAATAGTGGAAATGATTGGCAGTAAGGATGGGCAAATTTGATGGGCAAAAATGATTGGCAGTGATTGGCAAATTTTGATTTGCAGAAAATTTGATGGCCAAATTGATAGTAGATGCCCGATGTGGTGGGATGGCAAATCCACCATCCCTCACAACCACGGGGCACATGAGCACTAGTTATGGGGTTTATGGCAGTGTAAGCTCGCCGAGGGAGGGTTTGGATAAAATGATAGGGATCTAGAGAAGATTGACCAGCGACATTATACCTGTAGTGGGGACGTGGAGAGTAGGGTAGTTGGATTATAACGACGAGGGAGCGCAATAATATAAGGGGCGACTGGGAAGCGCGAGTTTCAGAAGGGAGTAGGTAGATCAGATGATGCCGTGTGTGTGAGAATCTTTGCCGGTGAGCATGTTGAGCAAATGAGGCAATGCTCGGGAAGGATGTGTGTATGAGCGTGGGAAAATCTGGGTGCCTGAGGCAATGGTTTTGAGAATCGAAAGTGTATGGAGCAGTGTATGAGTGAGTACTGGTGATTGTGTGCTGTGTTGAGCAAATGGTCCTGGAGGAAGGAGGGTGCAGGAAGCACCAGGTGTAGGAGCGATGGCACAGGTGTGCAAATACAGGTATGGAGGGAGCATGGTTGTATGGAATAAATGGTCTGGAATATATGGAGTATGGAATGGATGGTGTGGAGTGAGTATGGTGGAAACTGTGGAGTGGAGTGGATGGTGCGAAGGTGTGTATGGGGAGGATGGACCCCATCACGAATACCCGGGGAGGGTAGTTTAAGAGTTAGGTAGAGGGTATAGGTAAATTGTGGTTGGATATTGGCATCTGTGGTGCGTGTGGGAAGAATGGTGTTCGGATGGGTGCATTAGTGACATGGAAATGGCTGGGCGTGTGGCCTGTTAGTGTGTGTAGTTAAATGGGCACTCCGCCACTGTGAGGATGTAGGCCAGGTGAGGCCGCAGGTGGGCTCTGGGAGCCGGTAGGGTTGTTGTGGATGGGGCCCGAGGATCCAAAGGACGGACCCGGGTAGCCTAGTGCCAGAGAGGGCACCGAGGGGGGTAAGTGTCAGAGAGGGCCTTCCCCAGTTAGATAGGTTAGGTAAGGAGCAGGTAAGCTCGGAGGCAACTGCAGTGGTGGAGGTGTGCCGGTGGGTAGACCTGCTGGGAGAGCCACACGACTCAGCCCAGAAATTGTGCGAAGGCACAGGGAGTTGAATCGGGGGAGTGAGACCCCAAATTGATGAAGCACCACAGTTTGGTCAATGGGAATTTGGTTCTTAAAACCGCATAGAGTAAGATGGCCAATGGATTAGCAGGGAAAGACCCCGGGTAGTGTAAAGTGTGTTAAAGTCATTTAGATTTTAGAAGGTAGATAGGATTGAAATCTCCTCGCACCATCTGCATCCACTCACCTGAGGCGACGTAACTCCACGCCATGCCATGATTTGTTTTTATTATTTTTGTGCAAATGTTTTGAGGATGTAAGACGCATCATGACGTGGGTGTGACATTGTGTTGTTGTTCCATCTCTTCCTCCTTAAGAGGGATTGATGATGAATTGGTGATGGCAAATTTTGGATTAGTGGGATTGTGACGAATTTGGTATAGGGGAAATATGGGGAAGACGTGACATTAGTGACGAATTGGTAAGGGTGTAGATTTTGTAAATATGGGGGTAAGGGGCAAGGGTAGAACAGGTGACGGGTGGGGTGACGTACGATGGGGACGAGCTTTTCTCCGCTCAGTCTCCAGGCGCACCTCACCTTGTATTACCTTCGTTGATGTGTACCCTTGTGACCTTACCCCTCGCTAACGCTGCCCTCTCTGCCTTCCTTCCCCGACCCATGGATCGTGCGTGCTCTCTGGGCACTGAGGGGAGCGTGCGGGAGTCCACCATTGTGTGCCCGAATCCTCGCAACCAGGTGCCTGGATTCACGCACCACTTATGGACCACAGTCTGTGGCCAAGCACCACTTATGGACCACAAGTTTTGTGGCATGGCCCCTCTGCTGGGACCGGCCAGGTTGGCCAGAGGAAGATCTTGCTTGCGGACCTCGGTGACGTGGCACCTATGCCATACAGGTGAACCACCCATAGTCGGCCCCTGTGGGCCATAAATAAAAACGGACACGTTTGTGCATTTTTATTTCCACCAAATAGGCCGCAAGCAAAGAACAACATGAAGAAAGATAACATCAAGAACGACAACGGCCAGCAGAGGAAGCCGAAGAGCAAGACCACCAACAGTTGTTTTTTCATTTGAACTGTGGTGACTGTGCACTCCGGTGCGTTTTGGTGAGTGGTGCTTTGGTGATTATTGGTGCTCGTGCGTTGATGCAGTGCATGCTGTCTCCTCCCCTCCCACAGGATTTATTCTTTTTGTTCCCTAGAAGAAAAATCACAGGTCCTGGGTTGCAGTGTAAATACAATTAGCGTCACTTGTAAATAATGCTCCCCACCGTTCATGTATAGTTTGAGAATTAATTCCGCAATTCGGTTAGCTGTGGGCGTGAATCTGTTAGGCAGGGTGCAATGCAGCAGAGGGACATACTTATTTGTGTTTTAAAACTGTCACACACAGAGTCAGGTTAATTGTAGAGGAAATTACACCTACGTGCCACACTAAGTTAAAGTTTTATAGGCCCGGGCGTGCCTGGAGGATGAGGGTGCAGTGTAACGGATTTGAGAATCCTGTAATTTTTGTAAATATCACCCTCTGTTAATTGTAATGATTCTTGTAAATACCTCCATCAATTTGTGTAAAGATCAAAGGTCGTCCTTTTAGTTAGTCCATCGCACACACGTAGAGAACCATAGGATCCCTAAATAGTTATATCATTTTTATGTGTTCCAGTTTAAGGCTCTGTTTTCCACTAGTTGACATTGCATTGCACCAAATTAAATAAGGTAGAATACCCTTTCAATTGCCCCAAATCCCCTTTCAATTGCCAACTGCATTTGCCTCCATTATGCACGTGGTCAAGCCTCGGAGAAGAAGGGGGAGGAGCTACATTACGGGCGTGGCCCGCACCTCGTCACCAAGGGTGGAGCCCCGAACGACCAACCACAAATCAGTGGGTATGGCTTGGTAGGGCGTGTCATATAACCCGCGGCGCGACGCCCCCACCAGAGATGACCGAGGGAGCCCGAGGCGTGCAGCGACAACCAGCCCCTGCCGCGTGCAACGAAAATACGTGTGCCTGCCGCCGCCTTGCTCGATTCCAGCCCGGAGAGGACCTGCTTGCTGTGCCGCCCTGCCAAACCTTCCAGCCCTGTGGTCCCACCTTCCTCTCCCTCCAGCCAATCCAATCTGAAATTCCCTATTCGTGTGAGTGAGTTCGTTCTGTCTGTATTGTCCTGGGTATAAGTAAGCTTGTATAAGTGAATAACTCCACTGTGTCTTCTATTTTTCCCTGTAAATTACATTTCCTTTCTTCTCTTGCTTTGGTTGTGTGTAAATAATGAATAAATCCCTGTGTTCTTTCTTTACCCCTTTTGCTTCTTCACATTCGGTCACTTTAGAGGTTTCCACATTGAACACCTGTGGCACGATTTGGCCAACGTTTAGGATCGGGTTTAGTTTTTGTTAAATGGCTCGGACCGCGGGCTGCTAAAAACCGCTCGGCAAATACCATCTTGTCCGCGGTCTCGAGCGGAGTTGCCCACCTGCCTCGTGGAGGGATTGCCAGAGGCGTACGGGAATCCCCTTGACCAATCGCTTCAGGCAATCCCACCCCACGAGGGAGCGGGGTAGCTTCAGGATCGGAGACGGCCAGTGAAAATAGAAGGGAGATTAACCCCCACCCCCCCCGCCCCCCACACAGAGGGGGGCGCCGTACTCCGTTTCCGTAACAATATATATATATATATATATATATATATATATATATGTATATATATATATGTATATATATATATATATATATATATATATATATGTATATATATATATGTATATATATATATATATATATATATATATATATATATATATATATATACACATACATATATAATTATATATACATACATATACACATACATATATATACACATACATATATATACACATACATACATACATACTGTCGTGTTCCTGGTGATTGGAATCTTCCAAGGAAACGGATTTCCGAACGAGCTTTAACTCCGAGTCGTTCAGTCAAAATATAGCAGAGAATACGCGTGGGGGCAAGTGGGGGAGAGGCCGAAGCGCTTACCTTCACGGATTCCACCCGACGTCCTCGACCCTGCACTAAATCGACTCAAACAACACAGGATTTAAAATGTAAAAATAAATGCCGGCTTTATTAAGAAATGCCGGTAACCAAATGAAACATGACAACACTAAATTCCTAAATTGAGGGACCCTCCACACAGACATGTGTACAAAGGGGGAAAATAACTGAAAATAAATGTGTGTGTGCACTTAGCTCTGAGCGTCTCCAAAATCTCGTCAGGGATCGTCCGAGGCTTTGGCGAGAAAATGTGCTCGTTCGAGCGGGCTCGGCCTCACCTTGCGTCCGCTCACTCCTGGCCTCGTCACGCTGCAGCGAGCTGGCAGCGCCTGTCCAGTGTCCACTCGTCATTCTTGCTGGACAACTGCAGCTCTTCCTCCTCACGACCACCAGCAAAATGCCAGAACACTGCCGCCCGCGATGAAGCCTCCCCGCCTAAGAGAGCAAAGTGCAACCGTCCACGATGGATCCACGATCAGCAGCCCAAGGAAGAGAGAGAAAATGTCCACCAGCGCATTCCTTTATCGTCCAGGCTCTGACGTCATCTGTCGTGCTTCACCAATCAGCGAGTCCTTTCTTACCAGTCCTTCCCGTCAATCAAACCCTCGACCAATCACTGCTCTTTGGGCGTGTCTCCACGGCCCTGCCTGTCCTGCATGCTCACCAAGTCAGGGTTGGCAGCGGTAGTGCTTGGTGCATGGTTTCCGGTGGTTTTTATTAGCGTTTAATATGCGATTTTTGGCTAGGTGTGTCTAGCGTGGTGTCAAAAGGAACAGAGGAATAAATTACAGAGGCAACGACACACAGGGGTTTCATTTACCCATAATCCCTCGCTATTTTACAAGCCCACCCCTCGAGATGGGGACAAAGATACATGCTTACCCACGACAGTCTATCGGATCCCTACTTATGGTACATTGAGGTGGTTCTTCTTCTTCACGACATTAGGAGCACACTAATCTATACACTCTACCTGAACTAAGGTATCCCTACACCCCACAAATGTAACAATACATACATACATATTGTAACGGATTTGAGAAGTGTAACGGATTTGAGAAGTGTAACAATTTTGAGAAAGTGTAACGAATGTGAAAAGTATGGTTTTGTTGTGTGTAACACCCTCGTAATGTAAAGAATGGTCGCAGCTCGTCCTCTTAGTTAATTCCATAAACCTACACACAGGACACGATATATCCTTTTAAATAGTTAGTCCCTTATTCTCTGTGTAGGCTAAGGATGTGTTTCCCACTAGTTTGACTCTTCATTGCACCGAATTAAATAAGAGTAGGCCCTCCGACGCCCCATGGCAGCTTCCAAATGCCAGGTTTGCACTTTGCTGCATTTTCATCTGCCGTCCACTTTGCAGCAGTTGACTCCATTACGCACGAGGTAACGCCGAAGAAGAAAGGCAGGTCTCCACCTCGTCATAGAGGGGAGGAGTAAGTCGGCCCCGCTCATCCAACCCAGAACGAGGGGTTTGGCTTGAGAGGGCGGAGAGAAAACGTTTGGGGAAGGTTCGAAAAGGGTGAAGGGCAGGGCCTATATAACCCGCTGCGGGACGCTCCCAAAAGGAGATGGGCTGAGAGGAGGGATGAGTTCTGGGTCCAGGAGATGCGCTGGAGACGAGCAGGTGTGACCGAGCCGCTGTGAGACGTGCCGCGCTGCAGGAGAAACGGACCGGGGCAACGCAAGGAGCGCACGAGGCAGTACGGAGAGAGGAACTTCGCCCGCGCAGTTTGGGACCAAAGCTCGGCTTCTTGACGGCGGTGCCTTCTGGCCCGACCGTGCCCAGTACCCGCTGAACCTTCCTTGCCTCTAAAAGCCACCCATCTCCAAGCCATTCCTTCCTGCCTGCATTTCCCCGTGTAAGTGTGATCGTCCGTCTGTCTTTAATGTTGTCCTGGGGTTTATTAATTAAGCTTGAATAGGTAAGCTAATGATTTCACTGTGTGTCTGCTCCTTCCATTTTCTGTATATAACCGACTGCTCTCGTTGCTTTGGCTTGTGAAAATACTTAATAAATCCTGTTATTCCTCCGTACTTCTTCTTCTTCTTCATTCTCGTTCGGTCGCTTTAGAGGTTTCCATATTGAGTAGCTGCGGCGCGATACGGCCAAAGTTTGGGGTGAATCGGGTTTTAGTCAGGGAAGCACTGTTCGGTCGCAGAGCCTCCGCTCGGCAAACATACCATCTTTAACCACGTACCGTAACAATATATAATAGAGCCGATAAACAGTGCCAAAAGAAAGTCTCCACACCCCTTCAAAATATTCACCTTTTGTTGCCTTATAGCCTGGAATTACATTGCATTAAATCAGATGTTTTTCCACGTTTATTTAGACCTCGTAACCCACAACTTCCAAGTGAAAAACAAATTATACAAATTTCAGAAAATTTATTAAAAATACAAAAGTAGATTATCTTGGTTGGATAAGTGTCCACCCCCCTGAGCTAATACTTGGTGGAAGCACCTTTGACAGCAATTACAGATGTGTCTGTTGGGATAGGGCTCTACCAACTTTGCACACCTTGATTGGGCAATATTTTCCCATTCTTCTGTACAAAACTGTTCAAGCTCAGTCAAGTTATGTGGGGAGCGTTGACGGACAGCCATCTTCAAGTCAGGCCATAGATTTTACATTGGATTTAGGTCAGGGCTCTGACTGGGCCACTCAAGGACATTTATGTTTTTGTTCCTTAGCCATTCCAGTGTAGCTTTGGCTGTGTGCTTCGGGTCGTTATCATTCTGAAAGGTGAACTTCCGTCCCAATTACAGCTTTCTTGCAGAGGACAGCAGGTTTTCCTCAAGGATATTTCTATATATTTCTCCAACCATCTTCCCTTCTATCCTGACAAGTGCCCAGATCCCTGCTGATGATAAACATCCCCATAACATGATGCTGCCACCACCATGCTTCACAGTAAGGATAGTGTTCTCTGGGTGATGTTGATTAAATTGATTCTGCCTCGGAAAACTTTGACAAAAGCCCACTCTCTGTCTGTCTCTCAACTGCACCGGATTTCCTGTCATGTCTGTGGATATCCTATCGATACTCTCAGCCCTGATATGACAATTCATGTGCCAAGGCAGTTGCTTTCTCAACATGGAAGATGAACCTGACTGCAGATAACTTTAGCTAACTATGTAAGGTTCACCTGTGTGTCCTTCCTTGGGTAAGTCAGAAATAATTATTTGTTGATCTCCATGCTGAACTCTCGCCAAGTGCTCTCTCTCCTCAAAGTCTGTCTATGCTAAGCAATCCTCCAACCCCAGACTCACATCAAATGACCTGCAGTGCCCTCTGTAGGTCAGGACAGGAATTTGGCCAGGTTGCCGGCGCCTACTCTTTGCTCGCCTATAGCTTAGAGAGCTCGTTTACTCTTCGAGAAGGACATCCACCAACTAATGGGCCAGCAGATGGGATGCCAGTTGAAGTTTATACCTGGGTCGGGATTCAAACCCAGATTAGACAGTTTAGAAGCGAGTATGCATACCTCTTGGCCATCCTACCAGCCCATCATTGTTACAGATCATTGGCATTCTCATTTCCAACTCTGATCTCCGGTCATCAATTTGGATTCCACTCACTTTGTGGTTTCTCACTAGGATTCCGTCTCGTGATCTTTCGCTCGAGGCACGAATCCCACAATAAACTACTTTCAGTCCCATCTTATTTTTGTTCTACATTAGTGACCTCAGTTAAGTCTGGTGTTGGGCTAGCGGCTAGGGTGCCAGCTTAGGATCCAAAGATCCTGGGTTCGAATCCCGGTCGATCGCTGAATTAATGCCAGGGGGGTTGACTCAGCCTGTCATCCTTCCGAGGTCGGCAAATTGAGTACCAGTTCACTGGTAATTCCCTGTGTGTCGTAAAAAGGCGACAAACAGGGTTGGCGGCAGGAAGGGCATCCGGCCGTAAAACATTGCTTCAAAAAGGGGACCAAAAAACAACAACCACGGTCCCCGAAAAAGGCCAACCCCCGCCTTGCGGGGAAAAATGGCCTCTAAACGGTGGTTTTATTAGTGACCTCAGTTCCCTTTGGAAGTCTCCTGTCACATTTTATGAATGACTCCACCTTTCGCAGAACAGTACACCACACACCTGAGAGTCAGACTATAGTGGCCTTCAATTATTATGTATATTTGGGAAAAAAAGAAAAGGTCTGTTTAGATACTTGGGATAATATTCAACGCAGGAAACACTTTATCTGTCCTTTCACAAAGATCAGCTTTTGACCCTCATAGTATACTTATCTGGCCAACCTCAGGCAGAGGTACAGTCTCTGGGAACTCCTACGCCTCACAATCCGTCACAACCTGCCTTTGGTGGACCAGATCTCTAAAGTAGCCTCTACAAATTGCCCGACGCCTCAGCATTTTCATTTTGAGCCAGACAGAGATGAGTACATTCTGAGCCGCTCAGAACTCATTACAGTGTCCAAGACCTTTGTCCGAGGTATGATGGGGGTATGGATCCACAATCTGCGCTGGTACAACCACTTTCCATTTTGCTCCCATGGAGACAATCAAGTCCAAGGTACTCCATTTTAATGGCATCCCTCGGCAGGAGGCCAAGTCTCAAGGTCACACACAGGTCACACACATTCCTGTCCAGGTCACACACATTCTTCCAGAAAACCACACCGGGCACCCTCCCCATTTCTAAGCTAACGCCCACCTTCCTCCCTTTATTATTTCGTCTGGAGAGCAATGAGGAAGGGAGGTGACAGGGTAGCAGAGATGAAGGAAGCCCTTAAAGCTCAACGAAAACCACCATGCTTACATGATGACGACGACGATGATGATGATGATGACAAAGTATTTCACAGGAAGAAAAAGACAGGGTCTGTTTTCAATAACAAATTTAATCACAACACAATACAAAATGGCACAAAAAGATCGCTCTGATGGAACTGGGGTTAACAGACGCACAGTGTTTAGAAGATAAAAAGGTGCAAATGTTTTTTCTTTTTTAAGGACAGTGAGAAAAATTAAGGAAAACTATTGCTTTGCATGAAATGAGATAGGGGTAGTAGAAGTGGAAAAAGACATCAGGAGGGAGAGAGAGAGAGAGAGAGAGAGAGAGAGAGAAGAGAGAGAGAGAGAGAGAGGGAGAGGGAGAGGGAGAGGGAGAGGGAGAGGGAGAGGGAGAGGGAGAGGGAGAGCAAAGTACGACAGAGCGATCAGTGCCCAAACCGGTGCTGCTTAGCAGCATAATTAAAACACAAAACTTTGGAAGGATTGACTACATGGGAGTTATATGTACAAAGATTTCTTCTAAAAAGTGCACTGCCGAAGGCCCATAAAACAAGGAACAGCAAAAGTGAATAAATGTTATGTTTACAACCTCCAGAAGCATAACTTATCTCGATAAAAGCTTTGTTGTAGCCCAAGAAACAAATTCTAAAAATCAATGTCCCATTCAAGAATCCAAAAAGATTTTAGAGTACTAAATTGTTTTTTCCCCTTTTTATACAAAATAAACAACCAGGATAAAGGAGAGATAAATTTAAACAAACTGGGAAATTGAACATTATGCAACGCAGCACAACTGAAGGGTTCCTGCCAGTATCAAAAGTGGTGGATTAGGTCATTGAAGCCCTGCTTGATGGATGACGACGGCGAAACTGGAAGGGGCTGATGGGACTCGGAGGAGTCGATTGCAAAAAAGAGAACGGCGACGCATATTAAAGTGAACTCGGCTCAGGAATAGCTGACGGTTCAATAATGAGAGAACGTTCAGCCCTGAAGATTAAAAATAATAATAATAATAATAATCAATTAAGCATTTAAGAGGTGGAGGAAATATTACTCTGCCAAATGAGATTCTCAGCAAAGATGCAACGCAGCATCTTCACAGAATGGCTGCGTAATGAACACCGATTTGTCCAAGCCGATGCCGCGTCCCGCCAAACAACGGTAGAAATGGAAACATCCACCGGCAAGTTGCACGAAGGCAGTCGATCTGAAAGTTCAGCGACGCGAAGGCCGTGCACTGGATGCCAATTCACACAGGCCGGAACCGGCATGGCTGGTTGAAGGCTGGGCTCTGCAACCCCGAGCGATCCTCGTCGTCGGATCTGAATGTAGGCCTGCCTCTTCATTTCCTCTTTCCCTTTCTGTCTCTTGCTGAGGTGGTCCTTTTGCAATCAAGCTCACCTTTTACCTGGAAGTACAATATTAGATAATGATGATCATCGACATCGATGCACCCCAAGTTTCTGGGAAACAAGACAACTCGGACATTTATATTTCTAGTAAAATTGAAAGCACAATTTAGTTAAACGCGTACTGAGAAAGTCACAGCAAGTTAAATTATTTTCTGAAAGCCAAGACCACAGCTAAATAAATAGGTGGCGGGTAGTGATCAATTAGTGCAATGGGCTGACAGAGAGGCCTAGAGGTACACACACTCACCTCGAAGCTGTCTAGCCTGGTTGTGAATTTGGGCGCTTTTAATCCCAGTGTTTCGCAGGCAGGGCGATTCATCAATGTGTGTGCCGTCCCTCGAACGGACGTTAAACGGGCGTCCCGTCTGCCAGCATTCGTTGCTGGACGTTAAATATCCCATTGTGTCCTTGACGAAGAGTAGGCGAGCTATCGACGGCACTCTGAACAAATTCCAAATTCCTGCCTTAACCAGCAGAGGGAATTGCATCAGCGGCACGGCCCGCCCTCGGCCAATGACGCTACCCCACAGCCTTGTGCTGCATACGAACGAGGAAGAATTAGTGCAATCACAGATGCTCAATGGAAAATATCGCAGTGAGGGGAATTACCATATATGCAATTAATAAAATGTTTTAAAATTAATTACATAATTAATACAATTAATAAATTAATTAAAAAATTAAGAGTATTCCAAACTTTTAGGAAAAGTGATTTAAAAAAAAATGCAAATAGGACCAAATTGATTGGATTTAGCAGTATTACGGCGAAGGCGTAGGACAAAAGAGACATCACTAGCATAATGTCGATGAGAGCCAAAATAAAGCGCAGAAGGGATGAATGGTTCTCCGCTGGAAAAATAAAGTAATTTGATTTTTCGGGAAGCCGCTGAGCTCTGGAAGTGGCCCAGTTGCGATTCCTACAAGGTCCCCATACCGTGCAAGTTATCCCGAATCGGTAGAACATACAAGTCTGTATTTTTGGTTGCCGTATTTACCCCCATTTTCTTCAACAAAATCAAACTATCAATCATACTTCTGGTATGTTGTTCTCGATCCCATGAGAAAGCCAAAGTTTGAATGATCCGGCTGTGGGTCTCTGATTGCAAGTTACTGCTACAAGTGTAAGTTAATTTGTCCTTCATCCCTGAAAAATCTCTGTCTCGCCCTATCCTTCCAGAATGGTTGTCAAACAAAACCCACCTGTCTACATCCTTGGTCATTCACTGAAAGAGGTTCAGTCTCTTGAACTTCTTGGCCTCACCATCAGCATAGACTTTTCCTAGGCCAACCACATAACAAAACTGGCCTCCAAAGCCTGCCACAGACTGGGCATCATCCACCAATCCATGCCTTTCCATGGAAAAATTAGAACTACACACAGTCTTCAAGGCCTTTGTCTGTAGCTCAATGGAGTACTGCTTTCTGCTAAGGGCTGGTACTCCAGCATCACATATTTTTCTCTGGGATTCGCTGGAATCTAAAGCTCTCAACAAAATTATTGGAATCGTCCATGATGAGGCCGAAGCACAAGGCCTGTTCTCACAGTGCAGGCAGGTTGATGGTCTCTCTGTTTTCTAACGTCTATTCTCTAATATTGCTCCCTCTGCGCTCTCTGTCCTCCGACGCTCCACAGCAACTCCGGATGCACTTGTTCTTCCATTCATTCCTACTTGTTAAACTTCCAAAATCTAGGCTGAATGCAAACGTCAACTCTTTTTTTCCTCACTTCTCCCATCTATGGAACCACATTCCAGAGGCTGTTCTGTCTCACTCTTCCCTCTAGAGCTTCAAGCAAGCATTACACCACAATATCTTGTCATCCAAATTCTGACCCCGGATCTAACCTCCATTAGCCTATCCTAACCCAATCATCTTACTTCCTTGTTTCAGTGTTTCCGCCCTTTCCTTGTGCCCAATTCATTCATTTCTGCTCTCCCATGAGCCTCGCTCCTGTAATGAAAGAAAGATTTGACTCGAACCTTTTCGATTATACCATCATAACTTGCTTGCTGATGACTCGGTCAAAGGCAAAATCAAAATAGTTCCCCAAAAATGAAGTGCAGCACAATAAGTTGTCTTAGCGACAAACCTCGAACCTTGCCTGCAGCTTGGATAATATGCAAGAGGCAGCGCTGAAACTCTTCCAGCACAAGACGCTCCGAAGCTTCAGGAGGCAAGCCACGGCGTTCTGCATCTTCCGCCTGGGCCATGAGGCACCCACATGTCGCTTCTGCCACTTCACGAGTGACAAAGCTAAATGGAAGCCTGCGTACCACAAAATATTGTTGCTCCAGGAATGAAAACACAGCAAATGCAAAGTAATTGGAAAGAAATGAAAAAAACAAGTCGACGCATGATGATCGCATTGTTTTTTTTTCAGGTTTGATCTCATATAAGTGAAGGCAATTACACTATGCAAGATAATCAATCCTCACTCTAACCCTAAAAAATGATCAAGTATTGACTTGGACTCCAAATGAAGAAACGACTCAGCTGACGTTTGTTTGTACAATGGAGTCATGTTTTGTCGAAGGCACAATAACACACAGCTTGGTAAGCCGAACGTCAGTGCCTCTGGCCAATTAAATGGAATACGATAACAACAGGTTTGTGCACTTGGCTTAAGTGTGGGTACTCAGCCGAAGGGTACCCAACTGGATTTTTGCTTCAAACATTAAAACATGTATCCAGATGAATATGATTGGGCTGTGTTGTCCAAGATGTAACTCTGTCCATCTGGCTACGTTTAGCAACGCATTGTTCTGCATGAGCACTTCCTGTTATCTAAAGGAAACACCAGTGCTTTCTTCACATGGAATATTTAGTTCCTTCTACTTTAAAACACAACATCACAAGGACAAAGATAACACATCTTGGGACGAAGTTAACAACGACACAGCTCTTTTTTTTTTAATTTAAACCTAGGGTTGAGGCTCGTGAAGGAGCTAGAACACATAACGGACCAGGACATAACAGAACAGAAAGAACAGCAGGAAGAGGGCTGGGGGAACACAACAGCATGGTGGAGGGACAAAATCGAAGGAGATCTGGAGAAATAAAATAAGACACTGGGAAGAACGAGAGTAAATGGAGGGAGAGGACAAACTGGAAACACGTGTAAAATCTCAATCACAGAAGTGGAAGGGACAACTGGGAAGAAGCAGAAATGAAACTAGAACGACCCTCAGTAGAGCGCACACCTCCTCCAGGCTGAACAGTTTATGTTTTGTATCCCACTGATAGGCCCGATCTAGTTTCGGACCTGAACCCAAATCTAATCGGCTTATTCTTGTCACCGAACCAACTCGTCCACCAAGTTTAGTCATAACTCATCTATAACTTTTTTAAATATCATGTCATATATCGCTTTTCACCCGATCTCTCTATGGTGAAGAATCACTTTTGAGGAGAATAAGGAATGGAGAATAATGTTGCTGTGTTCCTGGTCAGCATATCCTGAGACGAGGAGAATAATGTTGCTGTGTTCCTAGTTAAGGTGGGTTTTCACGGGACACGCGATCGGTTCGCGAAGGATGCGAATGTCGAAAAAATGGCAAATCCAACATTCGTATTTTAGGCTCCAAAAGTTCGCCAAACATGCGCGGGGGTTCGGAAGTGTCGTCAATTGTTCGCAGGAGTCGTTTTTTGTTCGGCGGGTATTTCAAAAATGTTTTCAAACAAATAAATTTCAAAAATGTTTGAAATACCCGCCGAACAAAAAACGACTCCTGCGAACAATTGACGACGCTTCCGAACCCCCGCGCATGTTTGGCGAACTTTTGGAGCCTAAAATACGAATGTTGGATTTGCCATTTTTTCGACATTCGCATCCTTCGCGAGTCCCATGAAAACCCACCTTTAGCATATTGTTATGGCTTTGTCACATCCGTCTTTGTGGTTTTCATCCACTGGAAGCATTTTTAGTTCCATGTACTATTATTGTTATAGCTTGAGTGAAATTGAGATAACTGTCTTCAAAAGTAAAAATTAGTGTTTCAAAAGAAAAACGAAATGGATTGGGGGAAACCGGAAGAAGAAGAAGAAGAGGAGGCTGAAGCGGGTCAAGTGAGATCGGGAAAGAAAGGCCGATCTGCTTCGAGGTGTCGAGCGGACGCTGGTGGACGTTGGTCACGAGCGAATATTGGTTTCCCCGGGAAAGGGATTCCTGTGACAGTGTCGTTATCGCTGTGGCAGATAAACCTGCGTGACGGGTTTTGCGGTTGGTTCCGAAAGTGAATCATCGCGGGAGAGCCGGTATGCCTCCATTACGGGCCCGTCCGCCATTTCGCCTCGCACCAGCCATTTCACCACGCACCAACCGTTAGCCTGGTTCTCGTGTGTGTCGTGGATTTCGATTGGGAATTCGCGGTTCTCCGCTTGGGAGCCGCTGATCGTTCATGTCAGCGTCATTGTCTGGTGAACCGAAGGTGTGAATTCCCAGTCGCCTTTTGGGTGAACTTTTGCCTGACCGACGTCGGCCTGACACCCCACCAAGCGGCTCTTTGGCAGCGTCGAATGTCAGCCGTCCTGGGTTCAGGTCTCAGTACGACCTGTTTTCTTGTGATCACTGGAGCGTGGATCGCCTTTGGCCTGGTGTCGTGACAGTGACTTTGGGGGCGTTACAGTTCGCTCACGTGGAGTACCGCGAGTTATTGAGTTAAGAAACTGGTGGTACCATCATAGGAATTATATGGTATTTGTTGTGCAATTGAAGTTATATTGTACTTGTGTAAGTTGTTATTATTGTGTGATATTAATACAATACTGGTTTTGGTACCGATTGATTGGTGTGGTTTCACCATTGGTCATTGGCACACATAATTGCACATCTTTCTGCCGTGACTCCTTTCGGGGCTGGGAGGTACACCGTGGCCGGGGTTTGTGGAGGAGCACGTAACAATATCCTGAGACGAGGAGAATAATGTTGCTCTATTCCTGGTCAGCATGATCTGAGACGAGGAGAAGAGTGTTGTTGCTCTATTCCGAGGCAGCATGTTCTGAGACGAGGAGAATAGTGTTGCTGCGTTCCTGGTCAGCATGTTCTGAGACGAGGAGAATAATGTTGCTGTGTTCCTGGTCAGCATGTTCTGAGGCGAGTAGATTAATGTTGCTCTATTCCTGGTCAGCATATTCTGAGACAAAGAGAATAGTGTTGCTCTATTCCTAGTTAGCATATTCTGAGATGAAGAGAATAATGTTGCTGTGTTCCTGGTCAGCATGTTCTGAGGCGAGTCGAATAATGTTGCTCTAATCCTGGGCAGCATATGCTGAGACGAGGAGAATATTGTTGCTCTATTCCTAGTTAGCATGTTCTGAGATAAGGAGAATAATGTTCCGATATCCCTGGTTAGCATAACCTGAGACGAGGAGAATAATGTTCCTATATGCCGAGTCAGCATGTTCTGAGACGAGGAGCAGTGTGTTGCTGTGTTCCTGGTTAGCATGTTATGAGACGAGGATAATAATGTTGCTGTGCTCCTGGTCAGCATGTTCTGACACGAGGAGAATAATGTTCCTATATTCCGAGTCAGCATGTTCTGAGACGAGGAGAATAATGTTCCTATATTCCGAGTCAGCATGTTCTGAGACGAGGAGAAGTGTGTTGCTGTGTTCCTGGTTAGCATGTTCTGAGATGAGGAGAAGTGTGTTGCTGTGTTCCTGGTCAGCATGTTCTGAGACGAGGAGAAGTGTGTTGCTCTATTACTGGTCAGCATGTGCTGAGACGAGGAGAATGGTGTTGCTCTATTCCAAGTCAGCATGTTCTGAGATGAAGAGAATAATGTTCCTATATTCCTAGTCAGCATGTTCTGAGACGAGGAGAATCGTGTTGCTCTATTCCTAGTCAGCATGTTCTGAGACGAGGAGAATAATGTTGCTGTGTTCCTGGTCAGCATGTTCTGAGACGAGGAGAAGTGTGTTGCTGTGTTCCTGGTTGGCATGTTCTGAGATGAGGAGAATAGTGTTGCTGTGTTCCTCGTTGGCATGTTCTGAGATGAGGAGAATAGTGTTGCTGTGTTCCTGGTTGGCATGTTCTGAGATGAGGAGAATAGTGTTGCTGTGTTCCTGGTTAGCATGTTCTGAGACGAGGAGAATAGTGTTGCTCTCTTCCTGGTTAGCATGTTCTGAGACGAGGAGAATAGTGTTGCTCTCTTCCTGGTCAGCATGTTCTGAGACGAGGAGAATAGTGTTGCTCTCTTCCTGGTCAGCATGTTCTGAGATGAGGAGAATAGTGTTGCTGTGTTCCTGGTTGGCATGTTCTGAGATGAGGAGAATAGTGTTGCTGTGTTCCTGGTTAGCATGTTCTGAGACGAGGAGAATGGTGTTGCTCTATTCCTGGTTAGCATGTTCTGAGACGAGGAGAATCGTGTTGCTCTATTCCTGGTTAGCCTGTTCTGAGATGAGGAGAATCGTGTTGCTGTGTTCCTGGTTAGCATGTTCTGAGACGAGGAGAATAGTGTTGCTGTGTTCCTGGTTAGCATGTTCTGAGACGAGGAGAATAGTGTTGCTCTCTTCCTGGTTAGTATGTTCTGAGATGAGGAGAATAGTGTTGCTGTGTTCCTGGTTAGCATGTTCTGAGACAAGGAGAATAGTGTTGCTGTGTTCCTGGTTAGCATGTTCTGAGACGAGGAGAATAGTGTTGCTGTGTTCCTGGTTAGCATGTTCTGAGACGAGGAGAATAGTGTTGCTGTGTTCCTGGTTAGCATGTTCTGAGACGAGGAGAATAGTGTTGCTGTGTTCCTCGTCAGCATGTCATGAGACGAGGAGAATAATGTTCCTATATTCCTGGTCAGCATGTTCTGAGACGAGGAGAATAGTGTTGCTCTATTCCTGGTTAGCATGTTCTGAGACGAGGAGAATAGTGTTGCTCTATTCCTGGTTAGCATGTTCTGAGACGAGGAGAAGAGTGTTGCTGTGTTCCTGGTTATCATGTTCTGAGACGAGGAGAATCGTGTTGCTCTATTCCTGGTTATCATGTTCTGAGATGAGGAGAATCGTGTTGCTCAATTCCTGGTTGGCATGTTCTGAGACGAGGAGAATCGTGTTGCTCTATTCCTGGTTATCATGTTCTGAGATGAGGAGAATCGTGTTGCTCAATTCCTGGTTGGCATGTTCTGAGACGAGGAGAATCGTGTTGCTCTATTCAGGGTTAGCATGTTCTGTGACGAGGAGAATAGTGTTGCTGTGTTCCTGGTCGGCATATTCTGTGATGAGGAGAATCGTGTTGCTGTGTTCCTGGTCAGCATATTCTGTGACGAGGAGAATAGTGTTGCTCTATTCCTGGTCAGCATGTTCTGAGATGAGGAGAAGTGTGTTGCTCTATTCCTGGTTAGCATGTTCTGTGACGAGGAGAATAGTGTTGCTGTGTTCCTGGTTAGCATGTTCTGAGACGAGGAGAATAGTGTTGCTGTGTTCCTGGTTAGCATGTTCTGAGATGAGGAGAATAGTGTTGCTGTGTTCCTGGTTAGCATGTTCTGTGACGAGGAGAATAGTGTTGCTGTGTTCCTGGTTAGCATGTTCTGAGACGAGGAGAATAGTGTTGCTGTGTTCCTGGTTAGCATGTTCTGAGACGAGGAGAATCGTGTTGCTATATTCCTGGTCAGCATGTTCTGAGATGAGGAGAAGTGTGTTGCTCTATTCCTGGTTAGCATGTTCTGAGATGAGGAGAAGTGTGTTGCTCTATTCCTGGTTCGCATGTTCTGAGATGAGGAGAATAGTGTTGCTGTGTTCCTGATTAGCATGTTCTGAGATGAGGAGAAGTGTGTTGCTCTATTCCTGGTTAGCATGTTCTGAGACGAGGAGAATAGTGTTGCTGTGTTCCTGGTTAGCATGTTCTGAGACGAGGAGAATAGTGTTGCTGTGTTCCTGGTTGGCATATTCTGAGACGAGGAGAATAGTGTTGCTGTGTTCCTGGTTAGCATGTTCTGAGACGAGGAGAATAGTGTTGCTGTGTTCCTGGTTAGCATGTTCTGAGACGAGGAGAATAGTGTTGCTGTGTTCCTGGTTAGCATATGCTGAGACGAGGAGAATAGTGTTGCTGTGTTCCTGGTTAGCATGTTCTGAGATGAGGAGAATAGTGTTGCTGTGTTCCTGGTTAGCATATCCTGAGACGAGGAGAATAGTGTTGCTGTGTTCCTGGTTAGCATGTTCTGAGACGAGGAGAATAGTGTTGCTGTGTTCCTGGTTAGCATGTTCTGAGATGAGGAGAATAGTGTTGCTGTGTTCCTGGTTAGCATATTCTGAGACGAGGAGAATAGTGTTGCTGTGTTCCTGGTTAGCATGTTCTGAGACGAGGAGAATAGTGTTGCTGTGTTCCTGGTTAGCATAGTCTGAGACGAGGAGAATAGTGTTGCTGTGTTCCTGGCTAGCATGTTCTGAGACGAGGAGAATAGTGTTGCTGTGTTCCTGGTTAGCATGTTCTGAGATGAGGAGATTAGTGTTGCTGTGTTCCTGGTTAGCATGTTCTGAGACGAGGAGAATAGTGTTGCTCTCTTCCTGGTTAGCATGTTCTGAGATGAGGAGAATAGTGTTGCTGTGTTCCTGGTCAGCATGTTCTGAGACAAGGAGAATAGTGTTGCTGTGTTCCTGCTTAGCATGTTCTGAGACGAGGAGAATGGTGTTGCTCTCTTCCTGGTCAGCATGTTCTGAGATGAGGAGAATAGTGTTGCTGTGTTCCTGGTTAGCATGTTCTGAGACGAGGAGAATAGTGTTGCTCTCTTCCTGGTTAGCATGTTCTGAGATGAGGAGAATAGTGTTGCTGTGTTCCTGGTCAGCATGTTCTGAGACAAGGAGAATAGTGTTGCTGTGTTCCTGCTTAGCATGTTCTGAGACGAGGAGAATGGTGTTGCTCTATTCCTGGTTAGCATGTTCTGAGATGAGGAGAATAGTGTTGCTGTGTTCCTGGTTAGCATGTTCTGAGACAAGGAGAATAGTGTTGCTGTGTTCCTGCTTAGCATGTTCTGAGACGAGGAGAATGGTGTTGCTCTATTCCTGGTTAGCATGTTCTGAGATGAGGAGAATAATGTTGCTCTATTCCTGGTTAGCATGTTCAGAGACGAGGAGAATAATGTTGCTGTGTTCCTGGTTAGCATGTGCTGAGGCGAGGAGAATGGTGTTGCTGTGTTCCTGGTTGCATGTTCTGAGACGAGGAGAATAGTGTTGCTCTCTTCCTGGTCAGCATGTTCTGAGAGGAGGAGAATAGTGTTGCTCTATTCCTGGTTAGCATGTTCTGAGATGAGGAGAATAGTGTTGCTGTGTTCATGGTTGGCATGTTCTGAGACGAGGAGAATAGTGTTGCTCTCTTCCTGGTCAGCATGTTCTGAGAGGAGGAGAATAGTGTTGCTCTCTTCCTGGTTAGCATGTTCTGAGATGAGGAGAATAGTGTTGCTGTGTTCCTGGTTGGCATGTTCTGAGATGAGGAGAATAGTGTTGCTGTGTTCCTGGTTGGCATGTTCTGAGATGAGGAGAATAGTGTTGCTGTGTTCCTGGTTGGCATGTTCTGAGATGAGGAGAATAGTGTTGCTGTGTTCCTGGTTAGCATGTTCTGAGATGAGGAGAATAGTGTTGCTCTCTTCCTGGTCAGCATGTTCTGAGATGAGGAGAATAGTGTTGCTCTATTCCTGGTTGGCATGTTCTGAGATGAGGAGAATAGTGTTGCTGTGTTCCTGGTTGGCATGTTCTGAGATGAGGAGAATAGTGTTGCTGTGTTCCTGGTTGGCATGTTCTGTGATGAGGAGAATAGTGTTGCTGTGTTCCTGGTTAGCATGTTCTGAGATGAGGAGAATAGTGTTGCTCTATTCCTGGTTGGCATGTTCTGAGATGAGGAGAATAGTGTTGCTGTGTTCCTGGTTGGCATGTTCTGAGATGAGGAGAATAGTGTTGCTGTGTTCCTGGTTGGCATGTTCTGTGATGAGGAGAATAGTGTTGCTGTGTTCCTGGTTAGCATGTTCTGAGATGAGGAGAATAGTGTTGCTCTATTCCTGGTTGGCATGTTCTGAGATGAGGAGAATAGTGTTGCTGTGTTCCTGGTTGGCATGTTCTGAGATGAGGAGAATAATGTTGCTCTATTCCTGGTTAGCATGTTCTGAGACAAGGAGAATAGTGTTGTTGTGTTCCTGGTTAGCATGTTCTGAGATGAGGAGAATCGTGTTGCTCTATTCCTGGTTAGCATGTTCTGAGACTAGGAGAATAGTGTTGTTGTGTTCCTGGTTAGCATGTTCTGAGATGAGGAGAATAGTGTTGCTGTGTTCCTGGTTAGCATGTTCTGTGACGAGGAGAATAGTGTTGCTGTGTTCCTGGTTAGCATGTTCTGAGACGAGGAGAATAGTGTTGCTGTGTTCCTGGTTAGCATGTTCTGAGACGAGGAGAATCGTGTTGCTATATTCCTGGTCAGCATGTTCTGAGATGAGGAGAAGTGTGTTGCTCTATTCCTGGTTAGCATGTTCTGAGATGAGGAGAAGTGTGTTGCTCTATTCCTGGTTCGCATGTTCTGAGATGAGGAGAATAGTGTTGCTGTGTTCCTGATTAGCATGTTCTGAGATGAGGAGAAGTGTGTTGCTCTATTCCTGGTTAGCATGTTCTGAGACGAGGAGAATAGTGTTGCTGTGTTCCTGGTTAGCATGTTCTGAGACGAGGAGAATAGTGTTGCTGTGTTCCTGGTTGGCATATTCTGAGACGAGGAGAATAGTGTTGCTGTGTTCCTGGTTAGCATGTTCTGAGACGAGGAGAATAGTGTTGCTGTGTTCCTGGTTAGCATGTTCTGAGACGAGGAGAATAGTGTTGCTGTGTTCCTGGTTAGCATATGCTGAGACGAGGAGAATAGTGTTGCTGTGTTCCTGGTTAGCATGTTCTGAGATGAGGAGAATAGTGTTGCTGTGTTCCTGGTTAGCATATCCTGAGACGAGGAGAATAGTGTTGCTGTGTTCCTGGTTAGCATGTTCTGAGACGAGGAGAATAGTGTTGCTGTGTTCCTGGTTAGCATGTTCTGAGATGAGGAGAATAGTGTTGCTGTGTTCCTGGTTAGCATATTCTGAGACGAGGAGAATAGTGTTGCTGTGTTCCTGGTTAGCATGTTCTGAGACGAGGAGAATAGTGTTGCTGTGTTCCTGGTTAGCATAGTCTGAGACGAGGAGAATAGTGTTGCTGTGTTCCTGGCTAGCATGTTCTGAGACGAGGAGAATAGTGTTGCTGTGTTCCTGGTTAGCATGTTCTGAGATGAGGAGATTAGTGTTGCTGTGTTCCTGGTTAGCATGTTCTGAGACGAGGAGAATAGTGTTGCTCTCTTCCTGGTTAGCATGTTCTGAGATGAGGAGAATAGTGTTGCTGTGTTCCTGGTCAGCATGTTCTGAGACAAGGAGAATAGTGTTGCTGTGTTCCTGCTTAGCATGTTCTGAGACGAGGAGAATGGTGTTGCTCTCTTCCTGGTCAGCATGTTCTGAGATGAGGAGAATAGTGTTGCTGTGTTCCTGGTTAGCATGTTCTGAGACGAGGAGAATAGTGTTGCTCTCTTCCTGGTTAGCATGTTCTGAGATGAGGAGAATAGTGTTGCTGTGTTCCTGGTCAGCATGTTCTGAGACAAGGAGAATAGTGTTGCTGTGTTCCTGCTTAGCATGTTCTGAGACGAGGAGAATGGTGTTGCTCTATTCCTGGTTAGCATGTTCTGAGATGAGGAGAATAGTGTTGCTGTGTTCCTGGTTAGCATGTTCTGAGACAAGGAGAATAGTGTTGCTGTGTTCCTGCTTAGCATGTTCTGAGACGAGGAGAATGGTGTTGCTCTATTCCTGGTTAGCATGTTCTGAGATGAGGAGAATAATGTTGCTCTATTCCTGGTTAGCATGTTCAGAGACGAGGAGAATAATGTTGCTGTGTTCCTGGTTAGCATGTGCTGAGGCGAGGAGAATGGTGTTGCTGTGTTCCTGGTTGCATGTTCTGAGACGAGGAGAATAGTGTTGCTCTCTTCCTGGTCAGCATGTTCTGAGAGGAGGAGAATAGTGTTGCTCTATTCCTGGTTAGCATGTTCTGAGATGAGGAGAATAGTGTTGCTGTGTTCATGGTTGGCATGTTCTGAGACGAGGAGAATAGTGTTGCTCTCTTCCTGGTCAGCATGTTCTGAGAGGAGGAGAATAGTGTTGCTCTCTTCCTGGTTAGCATGTTCTGAGATGAGGAGAATAGTGTTGCTGTGTTCCTGGTTGGCATGTTCTGAGATGAGGAGAATAGTGTTGCTGTGTTCCTGGTTGGCATGTTCTGAGATGAGGAGAATAGTGTTGCTGTGTTCCTGGTTGGCATGTTCTGAGATGAGGAGAATAGTGTTGCTGTGTTCCTGGTTAGCATGTTCTGAGATGAGGAGAATAGTGTTGCTCTCTTCCTGGTCAGCATGTTCTGAGATGAGGAGAATAGTGTTGCTCTATTCCTGGTTGGCATGTTCTGAGATGAGGAGAATAGTGTTGCTGTGTTCCTGGTTGGCATGTTCTGAGATGAGGAGAATAGTGTTGCTGTGTTCCTGGTTGGCATGTTCTGTGATGAGGAGAATAGTGTTGCTGTGTTCCTGGTTAGCATGTTCTGAGATGAGGAGAATAGTGTTGCTCTATTCCTGGTTGGCATGTTCTGAGATGAGGAGAATAGTGTTGCTGTGTTCCTGGTTGGCATGTTCTGAGATGAGGAGAATAGTGTTGCTGTGTTCCTGGTTGGCATGTTCTGTGATGAGGAGAATAGTGTTGCTGTGTTCCTGGTTAGCATGTTCTGAGATGAGGAGAATAGTGTTGCTCTATTCCTGGTTGGCATGTTCTGAGATGAGGAGAATAGTGTTGCTGTGTTCCTGGTTGGCATGTTCTGAGATGAGGAGAATAATGTTGCTCTATTCCTGGTTAGCATGTTCTGAGACAAGGAGAATAGTGTTGTTGTGTTCCTGGTTAGCATGTTCTGAGATGAGGAGAATCGTGTTGCTCTATTCCTGGTTAGCATGTTCTGAGACTAGGAGAATAGTGTTGTTGTGTTCCTGGTTAGCATGTTCTGAGATGAGGAAAATATTGTTGCTGTGTTCCTGGTTAGCATGTTCTGAGACAAGGAGAATAGTGTTGCTGTGTTCCTGGTTAGCATGTTCTGAGACGAGGAGAATGGTGTTGCTCTATTCCTGGTTAGCATGTTCTGAGATGAGGAGAATAGTGTTGCTGTGTTCCTGGTTAGCATGTTCTGAGACGAGGAGAATAGTGTTGCTGTGTTCCTGGTTAGCATGTTTGAGACGAGGAGAATAGTGTTGCTCTCTTCCTGGTCAGCATGTTCTGAGATGAGGAGAATAGTGTTGCTGTGTTCCTGGTTAGCATGTTCTGAGACGAGGAGAATAGTGTTGCTGTGTTCCTGGTTAGCATGTTTGAGACGAGGAGAATAGTGTTGCTCTCTTCCTGGTCAGCATGTTCTGAGATGAGGAGAATAGTGTTGCTGTGTTCCTGGTTAGCATGTTCTGAGATGAGGAGAACAGTGTTGCTGTGTTCCTGGTTAGCCTGTTCTGAGATGAGGAGAATCGTGTTGCTCTATTCCTGGTTAGCATGTTCTGAGACTAGGAGAATAGTGTTGTTGTGTTCCTGTTTAGCATGTTCTGAGATGAGGAGAACAGTGTTGCTGTGTTCCTGGTTAGCATGTTCTGAGACGAGGAGAATAGTGTTGCTCTCTTCCTGGTCAGCATGTTCTGAGATGAGGAGAATAGTGTTGCTGTGTTCCTGGTTAGCATGTTCTGAGATGAGGAGAACAGTGTTGCTGTGTTCCTGGTTAGCATGTTCTGAGACGAGGAGAATAGTGTTGCTGTGTTCCTGGTTAGCATGTTCTGAGACGAGGAGAATAGTGTTGCTCTCTTCCTGGTCAGCATGTTCTGAGATGAGGAGAATAGTGTTGCTGTGTTCCTGGTTAGCATGTTCTGAGACGAGGAGAATAGTGTTGCTCTCTTCCTGGTCAGCATGTTCTGAGATGAGGAGAATAGTGTTGCTGTGTTCCTGGTTAGCATGTTCTGAGATGAGGAGAACAGTGTTGCTGTGTTCCTGGTTAGCATGTTCTGAGACGAGGAGAATAGTGTTGCTGTGTTCCTGGTTAGCATGTTCTGAGATGAGGAGAATAGTGTTGCTCTATTCCTGGTTAGCATGTTCTGAGACTAGGAGAATAGTGTTGTTGTGTTCCTGGTTAGCATGTTCTGAGATGATGAGAACAGTGTTGCTGTGTTCCTGGTTAGCATGTTCTGAGATGAGGAGAATAGTGTTGCTGTGTTCCTGGTTAGCATGTTCTGAGATGAGGAGAATCGTGTTGCTCTATTCCTGGTTAGCATGTTCTGAGATGAGGAGAATAGTGTTGCTGTGTTCCTGGTTAGCATGTTCTGAGACGAGGAGAATAGTGTTGCTCTATTCCTGGTTAGCCTGTTCTGAGATGAGGAGAATCGTGTTGCTCTATTCCTGGTTAGCATGTTCTGAGATGAGGAGAATAGTGTTGCTGTGTTCCTGGTTAGCATGTTCTGAGACGAGGAGAATAGTGTTGCTCTATTCCTGGTTAGCATGTTCTGAGATGAGGAGAATAGTGTTGCTCTCTTCCTGGTCTGCATGTTCTGAGACGAGGAGAATCGTGTTGCTCGATTCCTGGTTAGCATGTTCTGAGACGAGGAGAACAATGTTCCTATATTCCTGGTCAGCATGTTCTGAGACGAGGAGAATCGTGTTGCTCTATTCATGGTTGGCATGTTCTGAGATGAGGAGAATCGTGTTGCTCTATTCATGGTTAGCATGTTCTGAGACGAGGAGAAGAGTGTTGCTCAATTCCTGGTTAGCATGTTCTGAGATGAGGAGAATAGTGTTGCTGTGTTCCTGGTTAGCATGTTCTGAGACGAGGAGAAGAGTGTTGCTGTGTTCCTGGTTAGCATGTTCTGAGACGAGGAGAATAGAGTTGCTCTATTCCTGGTTATCATGTTCTGAGACGAGGAGGATCGTGTTGCTCAATTCCTGGTTAGCATGTTCTGAGATGAGGAGAATCGTGTTGCTCTGTTCCTCGTTAGCATGTTCTGAGATGAGGAGAATCGTGTTGCTCTATTCCTGGTTGGCATGTTCTGAGACGAGGAGAATAGTGTTGCTGTATTCCTGGTTATCATGTTCTGAGACGAGGAGAATCGTGTTGCTCAATTCCTGGTTGGCATGTTCTGAGACGAGGAGAATCGTGTTGCTCTATTCATGGTTAGCATGTTCTGAGATGAGGAGAATAGTGTTGCTGTGTTCCTGGTTAGCATGTTCTGAGACGAGGAGAATAGTGTTGCTGTGTTCCTGGTTAGCATGTTCTGAGATGAGGAGAATAGTGTTGCTGTGTTCCTGGTTAGCATGTTCTGAGATGAGGAGAATAGTGTTGCTGTGTTCCTGGTTAGCATGTTCTGTGACGAGGAGAATAGTGTTGCTGTGTTCCTGGTTAGCATGTTCTGAGACGAGGAGAATAGTGTTGCTGTGTTCCTGGTTAGCATGTTCTGAGACGAGGAGAATAGTGTTGCTGTGTTCCTGGTTAGCATGTTCTGAGACGAGGAGAATCGTGTTACTGTGTTCCTGGTCAGCATGTTCTGAGACGAGGAGAATAGTGTTGCTATATTCCTGGTTAGCATGTTCTAAGACAAGGAGAACAAGCATTACGCCTAGGTCCCCCGTCGGTGAAGTGATGTGAGTTGACAAAGTTTAAGACGCAGAAAACATGCTATGATATGATATTTCGCTCACAAGGTTCAGACATACATGGAGGTGGCTCTATTGAATTTTGACGTGGCCACCCAATTTTCAATAGCGTTCTTCCTTATGCCTAGATACACCCACACACCAGATTAGAAGTTGGTACTTCGCTTATTTTTCAAGATATTCCGCTCACAAGGTTCAGACATACATGGCGGCGGCCATCTTGGATTTTGACGTGGCGACCCAATTTTCAATAGCGTTTTTCCTTATGCCTAGATACACCCACACACCAGATTAGAAGTTGGTACTTCGCTTATTTTTCAAGATATGCAGGTTACAAGGTTCAGACATACATGGCATCAGACATACATGGCGGCGGCCATCTTGGATTTTGACGTGGCGACCCAATTTTAAACAGCGTTCTTGCTTGTGCCTAGATACACCCACACACCAGATTAGAAGTTGGTACTTCGCTTATTTTTCAAAATATTTCGCTCACAAGGTTCAGACATATATATGGTGGCGGCCATCTTGGATTTTGACGTGGCGACCCAATTTTCAATAGCGTTCTTCGTTTTGCCGAGATACACCCACACGCCAAATTAGAAGTTGGTACTTCGCTTATTTTTCAAGATATTTATCTCACAAGGTTCAGACATACATGGCGGCGGCCATCTTGGATTTTGACGTGGCGACCCAATTTTCAAAAGCGTTCTTCCTTATGCCTAGATACACTCACACACCAGATTAGAAGTTGGTACTTCGCTTATTTTTCAAGATATTTCGCTCACAAGGTTCAGACATATATGGTGGCGGCCATCTTGGATTTTGACATGGCGGCCTGATTTTAAACAGCGTTCTTCCTTGTGCCTAGATACACCCACACACCAGATTAGACGTCGGTACTCGCTTATTTTTCGGGATATTTCGCTCACAAGTTTCAGACATATATGGTGGCGGCCATCTTGGACTTTGACGTGGCGACCCAATTTTCAATAGCGTTCGTCCTTATGCGGAGATACACCCACACACCAGATTAGAAGTTGGTACTTCGCTTATTTTTCAAGATATGCAGGTTACAAGGTTCAGACATACATGGCATCAGACATACATGGCGGCGGCCATCTTGGATTTTGACGTGGGTTGCACCCACACACCAAATTCGAATGCGGTCCTTCGCTTACGCACGCACGCATGCCCGCACGGACGGACGGACACACGGACGGAGGGGAAAGCCATAGTCCCCCTTTTGCTCCGCTGAGCGACGGGGGACAATAATGTTGCTGTGTTCCTGGTCAGCATATTCTGTGACGAGGAGAATAGTGTTGCTCTATTCCTGGTTAGCATGTTCTGAGATGAGGAGAATAGTGTTGCTGTGTTCCTGGTTAGCATGTTCTGAGACGAGGAGAATAGTGTTGCTGTGTTCCTGGTTAGCATGTTCTGAGACGAGGAGAATGGTGTTGCTCTATTCCTGGTTAGCATGTTCTGAGACGAGGAGAATCGTGTTGCTGTGTTCCTGGTCAGCATGTTCTGAGATGAGGAGAATAGTGTTGCTGTGTTACTGGTCAACATGTTCTGAGATGAGGAGAATAGTGTTGCTATGTTCCTGGTTAGCATGTTCTGAGATGAGGAGAATAATGTTCCTATATTCCTGGTCAGCATGTTCTGAGATGAGGAGAATAGTGTTGCTGTGTTACTGGTCAGCATGTCCTGAGATGAGGAGAATAGTGTTGCTGTGTTACTGGTCAGCATGTTCTGAGATGAGGAGAATAGTGTTGCTGTGTTCCTGGTTAGCATGTTCTGAGATGAGGAGAATAATGTTCCTATATTCCTGGTCAGCATGTTCTGAGATGAGGAGAATAGTGTTGCTGTTGTTACGGCCCGCGGATAAGGATGTTGGTTTGCCGAGCGGATGGCACCGCGGCCTAACAGTTACCCCGATTAACCCGATTCCCGAACGTTGGCCGGATCGCGCCACAGATATTCAATAGGGAAAAGACTAAGGCGACACGGATGTGAAGAAGAAGAAGACAAAAAGGTTGGAAATACGAATATAATTTATTTACTATGTACAGGCTCAAAAAAACCAAGGAGAAGGAAAGATAAGAAAATAATATACAGAAGATTTTAGAGACACAGTGCAACGCTAGCTTATACGAGCTTAATTAACTACCCAGGGACAAAACAAACAGAACAAACTCACATACACCAAAAGGATGGAAAGGCAGGAGGTGGATGGCTGGAGGGAAAGGAAGGTCCACCGGTACTGCAGCACGATCGGCGCGTTTGGCAGCCGCCGTTCCTTCGCGGCCCTGCTCAAAACCGCCGTCCAGGCCCCAAGCGGCTGTTGAGTGTTGTTGCTGCTGTGGCCGCCGCTGCTGCTGCTGCTGTGGACGTCGCGTGCTTTGCCAGGACTACAACAGGCTTCTTGCTGTGTTCCAACTTTTGTGAGCAAGGCGACGAATAGCAGGCTTTGTGCTTCCCTGGATGATGATCTCCTTAATGTTCTCTATGTTCTTTTGCTCACATGCCAGCCTTGGACTCTGCTCGGAAAAGCACCAGCTCAGGAACAAACATCGGTCCACTTGATCAGCCGTTGCTGTGTACAAAGCTTCCTTGGGTGATCTCAATGTACTCTCTCTGTTGGTTCTCTTCTCTGGATCCTCTGGATGATCTTTTTACACAACTCAGCAACTACTCCACTCTCCAACGTCCTTGCGCGCGCGCTTTTTATAGCGCCTCCGGCGATCAAGCCGCCGGCCTTCAGGACACGCCCATCGGTGTGCTCACCTCGGACCTGGTTGGTCGCGCGACCCTCTGGCTCCGCCCTTGATGACGACGGGCGGGCACGCCTTTCTTCCCCGACCCGAGCACATGTTCAATGGTGGTTTTGGAGGGGATGTAATTGGCAATCGAGGCTTGGCAATGATGAAAGGCAATGAAAGTTTTGGGAATGGGAATGGGGAATGAAAGGAATCTACTCTATTTCACTTGGTGCAATGGAGTGTCATCTTAATGGAAGACAAGGCCTTACCCTAATACACATAATAAAGATCTAACTATCAACCAGGGGGAAATCTATGATTGGCTAACGTGTATGCTTTATGGAATTAACTACGGGAACGCCCTTTGACCTTTGTACAACACTGGAGGCAGGAGGGTCCAGACTTAAGCAATAATTCACAACAATTTACTACAATACAACACAATAAAAAAAATACAATCCTCATATCCGCAACACTGTGTTACTGGTCAGCATGTTCTGAGATGAAGAGAATAGTGTTGCTGTGTTCCTCGTTGGCATGTTCTGAGATGAGGAGAATAGTGTTGCTGTGTTCCTGGTTGGCATGTTCTGAGATGAGGAGAATAGTGTTGCTGTGTTCCTGGTTAGCATGTTCTGAGACGAGGAGAATAGTGTTGCTCTCTTCCTGGTTAGCATGTTCTGAGACGAGGAGAATAGTGTTGCTCTCTTCCTGGTCAGCATGTTCTGAGACGAGGAGAATAGTGTTGCTCTCTTCCTGGTCAGCATGTTCTGAGATGAGGAGAATAGTGTTGCTGTGTTCCTGGTTGGCATGTTCTGAGATGAGGAGAATAGTGTTGCTGTGTTCCTGGTTAGCATGTTCTGAGACGAGGAGAATGGTGTTGCTCTATTCCTGGTTAGCATGTTCTGAGACGAGGAGAATCGTGTTGCTCTATTCCTGGTTAGCCTGTTCTGAGATGAGGAGAATCGTGTTGCTGTGTTCCTGGTTAGCATGTTCTGAGACGAGGAGAATAGTGTTGCTGTGTTCCTGGTTAGCATGTTCTGAGACGAGGAGAATAGTGTTGCTCTCTTCCTGGTTAGTATGTTCTGAGATGAGGAGAATAGTGTTGCTGTGTTCCTGGTTAGCATGTTCTGAGACGAGGAGAATAGTGTTGCTGTGTTCCTGGTTAGCATGTTCTGAGACGAGGAGAATAGTGTTGCTGTGTTCCTGGTTAGCATGTTCTGAGACGAGGAGAATAGTGTTGCTGTGTTCCTGGTTAGCATGTTCTGAGACGAGGAGAATAGTGTTGCTGTGTTCCTCGTCAGCATGTCATGAGACGAGGAGAATAATGTTCCTATATTCCTGGTCAGCATGTTCTGAGACGAGGAGAATAGTGTTGCTCTATTCCTGGTTAGCATGTTCTGAGACGAGGAGAATAGTGTTGCTCTATTCCTGGTTAGCATGTTCTGAGACGAGGAGAAGAGTGTTGCTGTGTTCCTGGTTATCATGTTCTGAGACGAGGAGAATCGTGTTGCTCTATTCCTGGTTATCATGTTCTGAGATGAGGAGAATCGTGTTGCTCAATTCCTGGTTGGCATGTTCTGAGACGAGGAGAATCGTGTTGCTCTATTCCTGGTTATCATGTTCTGAGATGAGGAGAATCGTGTTGCTCAATTCCTGGTTGGCATGTTCTGAGACGAGGAGAATCGTGTTGCTCTATTCAGGGTTAGCATGTTCTGTGACGAGGAGAATAGTGTTGCTGTGTTCCTGGTCGGCATATTCTGTGATGAGGAGAATCGTGTTGCTGTGTTCCTGGTCAGCATATTCTGTGACGAGGAGAATAGTGTTGCTCTATTCCTGGTCAGCATGTTCTGAGATGAGGAGAAGTGTGTTGCTCTATTCCTGGTTAGCATGTTCTGTGACGAGGAGAATAGTGTTGCTGTGTTCCTGGTTAGCATGTTCTGAGACGAGGAGAATAGTGTTGCTGTGTTCCTGGTTAGCATGTTCTGAGATGAGGAGAATAGTGTTGCTGTGTTCCTGGTTAGCATGTTCTGTGACGAGGAGAATAGTGTTGCTGTGTTCCTGGTTAGCATGTTCTGAGACGAGGAGAATAGTGTTGCTGTGTTCCTGGTTAGCATGTTCTGAGACGAGGAGAATCGTGTTGCTATATTCCTGGTCAGCATGTTCTGAGATGAGGAGAAGTGTGTTGCTCTATTCCTGGTTAGCATGTTCTGAGATGAGGAGAAGTGTGTTGCTCTATTCCTGGTTCGCATGTTCTGAGATGAGGAGAATAGTGTTGCTGTGTTCCTGATTAGCATGTTCTGAGATGAGGAGAAGTGTGTTGCTCTATTCCTGGTTAGCATGTTCTGAGACGAGGAGAATAGTGTTGCTGTGTTCCTGGTTAGCATGTTCTGAGACGAGGAGAATAGTGTTGCTGTGTTCCTGGTTGGCATATTCTGAGACGAGGAGAATAGTGTTGCTGTGTTCCTGGTTAGCATGTTCTGAGACGAGGAGAATAGTGTTGCTGTGTTCCTGGTTAGCATGTTCTGAGACGAGGAGAATAGTGTTGCTGTGTTCCTGGTTAGCATATGCTGAGACGAGGAGAATAGTGTTGCTGTGTTCCTGGTTAGCATGTTCTGAGATGAGGAGAATAGTGTTGCTGTGTTCCTGGTTAGCATATCCTGAGACGAGGAGAATAGTGTTGCTGTGTTCCTGGTTAGCATGTTCTGAGACGAGGAGAATAGTGTTGCTGTGTTCCTGGTTAGCATGTTCTGAGATGAGGAGAATAGTGTTGCTGTGTTCCTGGTTAGCATATTCTGAGACGAGGAGAATAGTGTTGCTGTGTTCCTGGTTAGCATGTTCTGAGACGAGGAGAATAGTGTTGCTGTGTTCCTGGTTAGCATAGTCTGAGACGAGGAGAATAGTGTTGCTGTGTTCCTGGCTAGCATGTTCTGAGACGAGGAGAATAGTGTTGCTGTGTTCCTGGTTAGCATGTTCTGAGATGAGGAGATTAGTGTTGCTGTGTTCCTGGTTAGCATGTTCTGAGACGAGGAGAATAGTGTTGCTCTCTTCCTGGTTAGCATGTTCTGAGATGAGGAGAATAGTGTTGCTGTGTTCCTGGTCAGCATGTTCTGAGACAAGGAGAATAGTGTTGCTGTGTTCCTGCTTAGCATGTTCTGAGACGAGGAGAATGGTGTTGCTCTCTTCCTGGTCAGCATGTTCTGAGATGAGGAGAATAGTGTTGCTGTGTTCCTGGTTAGCATGTTCTGAGACGAGGAGAATAGTGTTGCTCTCTTCCTGGTTAGCATGTTCTGAGATGAGGAGAATAGTGTTGCTGTGTTCCTGGTCAGCATGTTCTGAGACAAGGAGAATAGTGTTGCTGTGTTCCTGCTTAGCATGTTCTGAGACGAGGAGAATGGTGTTGCTCTATTCCTGGTTAGCATGTTCTGAGATGAGGAGAATAGTGTTGCTGTGTTCCTGGTTAGCATGTTCTGAGACAAGGAGAATAGTGTTGCTGTGTTCCTGCTTAGCATGTTCTGAGACGAGGAGAATGGTGTTGCTCTATTCCTGGTTAGCATGTTCTGAGATGAGGAGAATAATGTTGCTCTATTCCTGGTTAGCATGTTCAGAGACGAGGAGAATAATGTTGCTGTGTTCCTGGTTAGCATGTGCTGAGGCGAGGAGAATGGTGTTGCTGTGTTCCTGGTTGCATGTTCTGAGACGAGGAGAATAGTGTTGCTCTCTTCCTGGTCAGCATGTTCTGAGAGGAGGAGAATAGTGTTGCTCTATTCCTGGTTAGCATGTTCTGAGATGAGGAGAATAGTGTTGCTGTGTTCATGGTTGGCATGTTCTGAGACGAGGAGAATAGTGTTGCTCTCTTCCTGGTCAGCATGTTCTGAGAGGAGGAGAATAGTGTTGCTCTCTTCCTGGTTAGCATGTTCTGAGATGAGGAGAATAGTGTTGCTGTGTTCCTGGTTGGCATGTTCTGAGATGAGGAGAATAGTGTTGCTGTGTTCCTGGTTGGCATGTTCTGAGATGAGGAGAATAGTGTTGCTGTGTTCCTGGTTGGCATGTTCTGAGATGAGGAGAATAGTGTTGCTGTGTTCCTGGTTAGCATGTTCTGAGATGAGGAGAATAGTGTTGCTCTCTTCCTGGTCAGCATGTTCTGAGATGAGGAGAATAGTGTTGCTCTATTCCTGGTTGGCATGTTCTGAGATGAGGAGAATAGTGTTGCTGTGTTCCTGGTTGGCATGTTCTGAGATGAGGAGAATAGTGTTGCTGTGTTCCTGGTTGGCATGTTCTGTGATGAGGAGAATAGTGTTGCTGTGTTCCTGGTTAGCATGTTCTGAGATGAGGAGAATAGTGTTGCTCTATTCCTGGTTGGCATGTTCTGAGATGAGGAGAATAGTGTTGCTGTGTTCCTGGTTGGCATGTTCTGAGATGAGGAGAATAGTGTTGCTGTGTTCCTGGTTGGCATGTTCTGTGATGAGGAGAATAGTGTTGCTGTGTTCCTGGTTAGCATGTTCTGAGATGAGGAGAATAGTGTTGCTCTATTCCTGGTTGGCATGTTCTGAGATGAGGAGAATAGTGTTGCTGTGTTCCTGGTTGGCATGTTCTGAGATGAGGAGAATAATGTTGCTCTATTCCTGGTTAGCATGTTCTGAGACAAGGAGAATAGTGTTGTTGTGTTCCTGGTTAGCATGTTCTGAGATGAGGAGAATCGTGTTGCTCTATTCCTGGTTAGCATGTTCTGAGACTAGGAGAATAGTGTTGTTGTGTTCCTGGTTAGCATGTTCTGAGATGAGGAAAATATTGTTGCTGTGTTCCTGGTTAGCATGTTCTGAGACAAGGAGAATAGTGTTGCTGTGTTCCTGGTTAGCATGTTCTGAGACGAGGAGAATGGTGTTGCTCTATTCCTGGTTAGCATGTTCTGAGATGAGGAGAATAGTGTTGCTGTGTTCCTGGTTAGCATGTTCTGAGACGAGGAGAATAGTGTTGCTGTGTTCCTGGTTAGCATGTTTGAGACGAGGAGAATAGTGTTGCTCTCTTCCTGGTCAGCATGTTCTGAGATGAGGAGAATAGTGTTGCTGTGTTCCTGGTTAGCATGTTCTGAGACGAGGAGAATAGTGTTGCTGTGTTCCTGGTTAGCATGTTTGAGACGAGGAGAATAGTGTTGCTCTCTTCCTGGTCAGCATGTTCTGAGATGAGGAGAATAGTGTTGCTGTGTTCCTGGTTAGCATGTTCTGAGATGAGGAGAACAGTGTTGCTGTGTTCCTGGTTAGCCTGTTCTGAGATGAGGAGAATCGTGTTGCTCTATTCCTGGTTAGCATGTTCTGAGACTAGGAGAATAGTGTTGTTGTGTTCCTGTTTAGCATGTTCTGAGATGAGGAGAACAGTGTTGCTGTGTTCCTGGTTAGCATGTTCTGAGACGAGGAGAATAGTGTTGCTCTCTTCCTGGTCAGCATGTTCTGAGATGAGGAGAATAGTGTTGCTGTGTTCCTGGTTAGCATGTTCTGAGATGAGGAGAACAGTGTTGCTGTGTTCCTGGTTAGCATGTTCTGAGACGAGGAGAATAGTGTTGCTGTGTTCCTGGTTAGCATGTTCTGAGACGAGGAGAATAGTGTTGCTCTCTTCCTGGTCAGCATGTTCTGAGATGAGGAGAATAGTGTTGCTGTGTTCCTGGTTAGCATGTTCTGAGACGAGGAGAATAGTGTTGCTCTCTTCCTGGTCAGCATGTTCTGAGATGAGGAGAATAGTGTTGCTGTGTTCCTGGTTAGCATGTTCTGAGATGAGGAGAACAGTGTTGCTGTGTTCCTGGTTAGCATGTTCTGAGACGAGGAGAATAGTGTTGCTGTGTTCCTGGTTAGCATGTTCTGAGATGAGGAGAATAGTGTTGCTCTATTCCTGGTTAGCATGTTCTGAGACTAGGAGAATAGTGTTGTTGTGTTCCTGGTTAGCATGTTCTGAGATGATGAGAACAGTGTTGCTGTGTTCCTGGTTAGCATGTTCTGAGACGAGGAGAAGAGTGTTGCTGTGTTCCTGGTTATCATGTTCTGAGACGAGGAGAATCGTGTTGCTCTATTCCTGGTTATCATGTTCTGAGATGAGGAGAATCGTGTTGCTCAATTCCTGGTTGGCATGTTCTGAGACGAGGAGAATCGTGTTGCTCTATTCCTGGTTATCATGTTCTGAGATGAGGAGAATCGTGTTGCTCAATTCCTGGTTGGCATGTTCTGAGACGAGGAGAATCGTGTTGCTCTATTCAGGGTTAGCATGTTCTGTGACGAGGAGAATAGTGTTGCTGTGTTCCTGGTCGGCATATTCTGTGATGAGGAGAATCGTGTTGCTGTGTTCCTGGTCAGCATATTCTGTGACGAGGAGAATAGTGTTGCTGTGTTCCTGGTTAGCATATTCTGTGACGAGGAGAATAGTGTTGCTCTATTCCTGGTCAGCATGTTCTGAGATGAGGAGAAGTGTGTTGCTCTATTCCTGGTTAGCATGTTCTGTGACGAGGAGAATAGTGTTGCTGTGTTCCTGGTTAGCATGTTCTGAGACGAGGAGAATAGTGTTGCTGTGTTCCTGGTTAGCATGTTCTGAGATGAGGAGAATAGTGTTGCTGTGTTCCTGGTTAGCATGTTCTGTGACGAGGAGAATAGTGTTGCTGTGTTCCTGGTTAGCATGTTCTGAGACGAGGAGAATAGTGTTGCTGTGTTCCTGGTTAGCATGTTCTGAGACGAGGAGAATCGTGTTGCTATATTCCTGGTCAGCATGTTCTGAGATGAGGAGAAGTGTGTTGCTCTATTCCTGGTTAGCATGTTCTGAGATGAGGAGAAGTGTGTTGCTCTATTCCTGGTTCGCATGTTCTGAGATGAGGAGAATAGTGTTGCTGTGTTCCTGATTAGCATGTTCTGAGATGAGGAGAAGTGTGTTGCTCTATTCCTGGTTAGCATGTTCTGAGACGAGGAGAATAGTGTTGCTGTGTTCCTGGTTAGCATGTTCTGAGACGAGGAGAATAGTGTTGCTGTGTTCCTGGTTGGCATATTCTGAGACGAGGAGAATAGTGTTGCTGTGTTCCTGGTTAGCATGTTCTGAGACGAGGAGAATAGTGTTGCTGTGTTCCTGGTTAGCATGTTCTGAGACGAGGAGAATAGTGTTGCTGTGTTCCTGGTTAGCATATGCTGAGACGAGGAGAATAGTGTTGCTGTGTTCCTGGTTAGCATGTTCTGAGATGAGGAGAATAGTGTTGCTGTGTTCCTGGTTAGCATATCCTGAGACGAGGAGAATAGTGTTGCTGTGTTCCTGGTTAGCATGTTCTGAGACGAGGAGAATAGTGTTGCTGTGTTCCTGGTTAGCATGTTCTGAGATGAGGAGAATAGTGTTGCTGTGTTCCTGGTTAGCATATTCTGAGACGAGGAGAATAGTGTTGCTGTGTTCCTGGTTAGCATGTTCTGAGACGAGGAGAATAGTGTTGCTGTGTTCCTGGTTAGCATAGTCTGAGACGAGGAGAATAGTGTTGCTGTGTTCCTGGCTAGCATGTTCTGAGACGAGGAGAATAGTGTTGCTGTGTTCCTGGTTAGCATGTTCTGAGATGAGGAGATTAGTGTTGCTGTGTTCCTGGTTAGCATGTTCTGAGACGAGGAGAATAGTGTTGCTCTCTTCCTGGTTAGCATGTTCTGAGATGAGGAGAATAGTGTTGCTGTGTTCCTGGTCAGCATGTTCTGAGACAAGGAGAATAGTGTTGCTGTGTTCCTGCTTAGCATGTTCTGAGACGAGGAGAATGGTGTTGCTCTCTTCCTGGTCAGCATGTTCTGAGATGAGGAGAATAGTGTTGCTGTGTTCCTGGTTAGCATGTTCTGAGACGAGGAGAATAGTGTTGCTCTCTTCCTGGTTAGCATGTTCTGAGATGAGGAGAATAGTGTTGCTGTGTTCCTGGTCAGCATGTTCTGAGACAAGGAGAATAGTGTTGCTGTGTTCCTGCTTAGCATGTTCTGAGACGAGGAGAATGGTGTTGCTCTATTCCTGGTTAGCATGTTCTGAGATGAGGAGAATAGTGTTGCTGTGTTCCTGGTTAGCATGTTCTGAGACAAGGAGAATAGTGTTGCTGTGTTCCTGCTTAGCATGTTCTGAGACGAGGAGAATGGTGTTGCTCTATTCCTGGTTAGCATGTTCTGAGATGAGGAGAATAATGTTGCTCTATTCCTGGTTAGCATGTTCAGAGACGAGGAGAATAATGTTGCTGTGTTCCTGGTTAGCATGTGCTGAGGCGAGGAGAATGGTGTTGCTGTGTTCCTGGTTGCATGTTCTGAGACGAGGAGAATAGTGTTGCTCTCTTCCTGGTCAGCATGTTCTGAGAGGAGGAGAATAGTGTTGCTCTATTCCTGGTTAGCATGTTCTGAGATGAGGAGAATAGTGTTGCTGTGTTCATGGTTGGCATGTTCTGAGACGAGGAGAATAGTGTTGCTCTCTTCCTGGTCAGCATGTTCTGAGAGGAGGAGAATAGTGTTGCTCTCTTCCTGGTTAGCATGTTCTGAGATGAGGAGAATAGTGTTGCTGTGTTCCTGGTTGGCATGTTCTGAGATGAGGAGAATAGTGTTGCTGTGTTCCTGGTTGGCATGTTCTGAGATGAGGAGAATAGTGTTGCTGTGTTCCTGGTTGGCATGTTCTGAGATGAGGAGAATAGTGTTGCTGTGTTCCTGGTTAGCATGTTCTGAGATGAGGAGAATAGTGTTGCTCTCTTCCTGGTCAGCATGTTCTGAGATGAGGAGAATAGTGTTGCTCTATTCCTGGTTGGCATGTTCTGAGATGAGGAGAATAGTGTTGCTGTGTTCCTGGTTGGCATGTTCTGAGATGAGGAGAATAGTGTTGCTGTGTTCCTGGTTGGCATGTTCTGTGATGAGGAGAATAGTGTTGCTGTGTTCCTGGTTAGCATGTTCTGAGATGAGGAGAATAGTGTTGCTCTATTCCTGGTTGGCATGTTCTGAGATGAGGAGAATAGTGTTGCTGTGTTCCTGGTTGGCATGTTCTGAGATGAGGAGAATAGTGTTGCTGTGTTCCTGGTTGGCATGTTCTGTGATGAGGAGAATAGTGTTGCTGTGTTCCTGGTTAGCATGTTCTGAGATGAGGAGAATAGTGTTGCTCTATTCCTGGTTGGCATGTTCTGAGATGAGGAGAATAGTGTTGCTGTGTTCCTGGTTGGCATGTTCTGAGATGAGGAGAATAATGTTGCTCTATTCCTGGTTAGCATGTTCTGAGACAAGGAGAATAGTGTTGTTGTGTTCCTGGTTAGCATGTTCTGAGATGAGGAGAATCGTGTTGCTCTATTCCTGGTTAGCATGTTCTGAGACTAGGAGAATAGTGTTGTTGTGTTCCTGGTTAGCATGTTCTGAGATGAGGAAAATATTGTTGCTGTGTTCCTGGTTAGCATGTTCTGAGACAAGGAGAATAGTGTTGCTGTGTTCCTGGTTAGCATGTTCTGAGACGAGGAGAATGGTGTTGCTCTATTCCTGGTTAGCATGTTCTGAGATGAGGAGAATAGTGTTGCTGTGTTCCTGGTTAGCATGTTCTGAGACGAGGAGAATAGTGTTGCTGTGTTCCTGGTTAGCATGTTTGAGACGAGGAGAATAGTGTTGCTCTCTTCCTGGTCAGCATGTTCTGAGATGAGGAGAATAGTGTTGCTGTGTTCCTGGTTAGCATGTTCTGAGACGAGGAGAATAGTGTTGCTGTGTTCCTGGTTAGCATGTTTGAGACGAGGAGAATAGTGTTGCTCTCTTCCTGGTCAGCATGTTCTGAGATGAGGAGAATAGTGTTGCTGTGTTCCTGGTTAGCATGTTCTGAGATGAGGAGAACAGTGTTGCTGTGTTCCTGGTTAGCCTGTTCTGAGATGAGGAGAATCGTGTTGCTCTATTCCTGGTTAGCATGTTCTGAGACTAGGAGAATAGTGTTGTTGTGTTCCTGTTTAGCATGTTCTGAGATGAGGAGAACAGTGTTGCTGTGTTCCTGGTTAGCATGTTCTGAGACGAGGAGAATAGTGTTGCTCTCTTCCTGGTCAGCATGTTCTGAGATGAGGAGAATAGTGTTGCTGTGTTCCTGGTTAGCATGTTCTGAGATGAGGAGAACAGTGTTGCTGTGTTCCTGGTTAGCATGTTCTGAGACGAGGAGAATAGTGTTGCTGTGTTCCTGGTTAGCATGTTCTGAGACGAGGAGAATAGTGTTGCTCTCTTCCTGGTCAGCATGTTCTGAGATGAGGAGAATAGTGTTGCTGTGTTCCTGGTTAGCATGTTCTGAGACGAGGAGAATAGTGTTGCTCTCTTCCTGGTCAGCATGTTCTGAGATGAGGAGAATAGTGTTGCTGTGTTCCTGGTTAGCATGTTCTGAGATGAGGAGAACAGTGTTGCTGTGTTCCTGGTTAGCATGTTCTGAGACGAGGAGAATAGTGTTGCTGTGTTCCTGGTTAGCATGTTCTGAGATGAGGAGAATAGTGTTGCTCTATTCCTGGTTAGCATGTTCTGAGACTAGGAGAATAGTGTTGTTGTGTTCCTGGTTAGCATGTTCTGAGATGATGAGAACAGTGTTGCTGTGTTCCTGGTTAGCATGTTCTGAGATGAGGAGAATAGTGTTGCTGTGTTCCTGGTTAGCATGTTCTGAGATGAGGAGAATCGTGTTGCTCTATTCCTGGTTAGCATGTTCTGAGATGAGGAGAATAGTGTTGCTGTGTTCCTGGTTAGCATGTTCTGAGACGAGGAGAATAGTGTTGCTCTATTCCTGGTTAGCCTGTTCTGAGATGAGGAGAATCGTGTTGCTCTATTCCTGGTTAGCATGTTCTGAGATGAGGAGAATAGTGTTGCTGTGTTCCTGGTTAGCATGTTCTGAGACGAGGAGAATAGTGTTGCTCTATTCCTGGTTAGCATGTTCTGAGATGAGGAGAATAGTGTTGCTCTCTTCCTGGTCTGCATGTTCTGAGACGAGGAGAATCGTGTTGCTCGATTCCTGGTTAGCATGTTCTGAGACGAGGAGAACAATGTTCCTATATTCCTGGTCAGCATGTTCTGAGACGAGGAGAATCGTGTTGCTCTATTCATGGTTGGCATGTTCTGAGATGAGGAGAATCGTGTTGCTCTATTCATGGTTAGCATGTTCTGAGACGAGGAGAAGAGTGTTGCTCAATTCCTGGTTAGCATGTTCTGAGATGAGGAGAATAGTGTTGCTGTGTTCCTGGTTAGCATGTTCTGAGACGAGGAGAAGAGTGTTGCTGTGTTCCTGGTTAGCATGTTCTGAGACGAGGAGAATAGAGTTGCTCTATTCCTGGTTATCATGTTCTGAGACGAGGAGGATCGTGTTGCTCAATTCCTGGTTAGCATGTTCTGAGATGAGGAGAATCGTGTTGCTCTGTTCCTCGTTAGCATGTTCTGAGATGAGGAGAATCGTGTTGCTCTATTCCTGGTTGGCATGTTCTGAGACGAGGAGAATAGTGTTGCTGTATTCCTGGTTATCATGTTCTGAGACGAGGAGAATCGTGTTGCTCAATTCCTGGTTGGCATGTTCTGAGACGAGGAGAATCGTGTTGCTCTATTCATGGTTAGCATGTTCTGAGATGAGGAGAATAGTGTTGCTGTGTTCCTGGTTAGCATGTTCTGAGACGAGGAGAATAGTGTTGCTGTGTTCCTGGTTAGCATGTTCTGAGATGAGGAGAATAGTGTTGCTGTGTTCCTGGTTAGCATGTTCTGAGATGAGGAGAATAGTGTTGCTGTGTTCCTGGTTAGCATGTTCTGTGACGAGGAGAATAGTGTTGCTGTGTTCCTGGTTAGCATGTTCTGAGACGAGGAGAATAGTGTTGCTGTGTTCCTGGTTAGCATGTTCTGAGACGAGGAGAATAGTGTTGCTGTGTTCCTGGTTAGCATGTTCTGAGACGAGGAGAATCGTGTTGCTATATTCCTGGTCAGCATGTTCTGAGATGAGGAGAAGTGTGTTGCTCTATTCCTGGTTAGCATGTTCTGAGATGAGGAGAAGTGTGTTGCTCTATTCCTGGTTAGCATGTTCTGAGATAAGGAGAATAGTGTTGCTGTGTTCCTGATTAGCATGTTCTGAGATGAGGAGAAGTGTGTTGCTCTATTCCTGGTTAGCATGTTCTGAGATAAGGAGAATAATGTTGCTGTGTTCCTGGTTGGCATGTTCTGAGACGAGGAGAATAGTGTTGCTGTGTTCCTGGTTAGCATATTCTGAGACGAGGAGAATAGTGTTGCTGTGTTCCTGGTTAGCATGTTCTGAGACGAGGAGAATAGTGTTGCTGTGTTCCTGGTTAGCATGTTCTGAGACGAGGAGAATAGTGTTGCTGTGTTCCTGGTTAGCATGTTCTGAGACGAGGAGAATAGTGTTGCTGTGTTCCTGGTTAGCATGTTCTGTGATGAGGAGAATAGTGTTGCTGTGTTCCTGGTTAGCATGTTCTGAGACGAGGAGAATAGTGTTGCTGTGTTCCTGGTTAGCATATTCTGAGACGAGGAGAATAGTGTTGCTGTGTTCCTGGTTAGCATGTTCTGAGACGAGGAGAATAGTGTTGCTGTGTTCCTGGTTGGCATGTTCTGAGACGAGGAGAATAGTGTTGCTCTCTTCCTGGTCAGCATGTTCTGAGAGGAGGAGAATAGTGTTGCTCTCTTCCTGGTTAGCATGTTCTGAGATGAGGAGAATAGTGTTGCTGTGTTCCTGGTTGGCATGTTCTGAGATGAGGAGAATAGTGTTGCTGTGTTCCTGGTTGGCATGTTCTGAGATGAGGAGAATAGTGTTGCTGTGTTCCTGGTTGGCATGTTCTGAGATGAGGAGAATAGTGTTGCTGTGTTCCTGGTTAGCATGTTCTGAGATGAGGAGAATAGTGTTGCTGTGTTCCTGGTTAGCATAGTCTGAGATGAGGAGAATAGTGTTGCTGTGTTCCTGGTTGGCATGTTCTGAGATGAGGAGAATAGTGTTGCTGTGTTCCTGGTTAGCATGTTCTGAGACGAGGAGAATATTGTTGCTGTGTTCCTGGTTGGCATGTTCTGTGATGAGGAGAATAGTGTTGCTGTATTCCTGGTTATCATGTTCTGAGACGAGGAGAATCGTGTTGCTCAATTCCTGGTTGGCATGTTCTGAGACGAGGAGAATCGTGTTGCTCTATTCATGGTTAGCATGTTCTGAGACGAGGAGAATCGTGTTGCTCTATTCCTGGTTGGCATGTTCTGAGACGAGGAGAATAGTGTTGCTCAATTCCTGGTTGGCATGTTCTGAGACGAGGAGAATCGTGTTGCTGTATTCCTGGTTATCATGTTCTGAGACGAGGAGAATCGTGTTGCTCTATTCATGGTTGGCATGTTCTGAGATGAGGAAAATCGTGTTGCTCTATTCATGGTTAGCATGTTCTGAGACGAGGAGAAGAGTGTTGCTCAATTCCTGGTTAGCATGTTCTGAGATGAGGAGAATAGTGTTGCTATGTTCCTGGTTAGCATGTTCTGAGACAAGGAGAATAGTGTTGCTGTGTTCCTGCTTAGTATGTTCTGAGACGAGGAGAATGGTGTTGCTCTATTCCTGGTTAGCATGTTCTGAGATGAGGAGAATAATGTTGCTCTATTCCTGGTTAGCATGTTCGGAGATGAGGAGAATAATGTTGCTGTGTTCCTGGTTAGCATGTGCTGAGACGAGGAGAATGGTGTTGCTGTGTTCCTGGTTAGCATGTGCTGAGACTAGGAGAATAGTGTTGCTCTCTTCCTGGTCAGCATGTTCTGAGAGGAGGAGAATAGTGTTGCTCTATTCCTGGTTAGCATGTTCTGAGATGAGGAGAATAGTGTTGCTGTGTTCCTGGTTGGCATGTTCTGAGATGAGGAGAATAGTGTTGCTGTGTTCCTGGTTGGCATGTTCTGAGATGAGGAGAATAGTGTTGCTGTGTTCCTGGTTGGCATGTTCTGAGATGAGGAGAATAGTGTTGCTGTGTTCCTGGTTAGCATGTTCTGAGATGAGGAGAATAGTGTTGCTCTCTTCCTGGTCAGCATGTTCTGAGATGAGGAGAATAGTGTTGCTCTATTCCTGGTTAGCCTGTTCTGTGATGAGGAGAATAGTGTTGCTGTGTTCCTGGTTAGCATGTTCTGAGATGAGGAGAATAGTGTTGCTGTGTTCCTGGTTAGCATGTTCTGAGATGAGGAGAATAGTGTTGCTCTATTCCTGGTTAGCCTGTTCTGTGATGAGGAGAATAGTGTTGCTGTGTTCCTGGTTAGCATGTTCTGAGATGAGGAGAATAGTGTTGCTCTATTCCTGGTTGGCATGTTCTGAGATGAGGAGAATAGTGTTGCTGTGTTCCTGGTTGGCATGTTCTGAGATGAGGAGAATAGTGTTGCTGTGTTCCTGGTTGGCATGTTCTGTGATGAGGAGAATAGTGTTGCTGTGTTCCTGGTTAGCATGTTCTGAGATGAGGAGAATAGTGTTGCTCTATTCCTGGTTGGCATGTTCTGAGATGAGGAGAATAGTGTTGCTGTGTTCCTGGTTGGCATGTTCTGAGATGAGGAGAATAATGTTGCTCTATTCCTGGTTAGCATGTTCTGAGACGAGGAGAATAGTGTTGCTCTATTCCTGGTTAGCCTGTTCTGAGATGAGGAGAATCGTGTTGCTCTATTCCTGGTTAGCATGTTCTGAGACGAGGAGAATAGTGTTGCTGTGTTCCTGGTTAGCATGTTCTGAGACGAGGAGAATAGAGTTGCTCTATTCCTGGTTATCATGTTCTGAGACGAGGAGGATCGTGTTGCTCAATTCCTGGTTAGCATGTTCTGAGATGAGGAGAATCGTGTTGCTCTGTTCCTCGTTAGCATGTTCTGAGATGAGGAGAATCATGTTGCTCTATTCCTGGTTGGCATGTTCTGAGACGAGGAGAATAGTGTTGCTGTATTCCTGGTTATCATGTTCTGAGACGAGGAGAATCGTGTTGCTCAATTCCTGGTTGGCATGTTCTGAGACGAGGAGAATCGTGTTGCTCTATTCATGGTTAGCATGTTCTGAGACGAGGAGAATCGTGTTGCTCTATTCCTGGTTGGCATGTTCTGAGACGAGGAGAATAGTGTTGCTCAATTCCTGGTTGGCATGTTCTGAGACGAGGAGAATCGTGTTGCTGTATTCCTGGTTATCATGTTCTGAGACGAGGAGAATCGTGTTGCTCTATTCATGGTTGGCATGTTCTGAGATGAGGAGAATCGTGTTGCTCTATTCATGGTTAGCATGTTCTGAGACGAGGAGAAGAGTGTTGCTCAATTCCTGGTTGGCATGTTCTGAGACGAGGAGAATCGTGTTGCTCAATTCCTGGTTGGCATGTTCTGAGACGAGGAGAATCGTGTTGCTCTATTCCTGGTTAGCATGTTCTGAGATGAGGAGAATAGTGTTGCTGTGTTCCTGGTTAGCATGTTCTGAGACGAGGAGAATAGTGTTGCTGTGTTCCTGGTTAGCATGTTCTGAGACGAGGAGAATAGTGTTGCTCTCTTCCTGGTCAGCATGTTCTGAGACGAGGAGAATAGAGTTGCTGTATTCCTGGTTGGCATGTTCTGAGACGCGGAGAATAGTGTTGCTCTATTCCTGGTCAGCATGTTCTGAGACGAGAAGAAGAACGTTGCTGTGTTCATGGTTAGCATGTTCTGAGACGAGAAGAAGAACGTTGCTGTGTTCCTGGTTTGCATGTTCTGAGACGAAGAGAATAATGTTGCTGTGTTCCTGGTTGGCATGTTCTGAGATGAGGAGAATAGTGTTGCTGTGTTCCTGGTTAGCATGTTCTGAGACGTGGAGAATAATGTTGCTGTGTTCCTGGTTGGCATGTTCTGAGATGAGGAGAATAGTGTTGCTGTGTTCCTGGTTAGCATGTTCTGAGACGTGGAGAATAGTGTTGCTGTATTCCTGGGTAGCATGTTCTGAGACGAGGAGAATAGTGTTGCTGTGTTCCTGGTTAGCATGTTCTGAGACGAGGAGAATAGTGTTGCTGTGTTCCTGGTTGGCATGTTCTGAGATGAGGAGAATAGTGTTGCTGTGTTCCTGGTTAGCATGTTCTGAGACATGGAGAATAGTGTTGCTGTGTTCCTGGTTAGCATGTTCTGAGACGAGGAGAATAATGTTGCCGTGTTCCTGGTTGGCATGTTCTGAGATGAGGAGAATAGTGTTGCTGTGTTCCTGGTTAGCATGTTCTGAGACGTGGAGAATAGTGTTGCTGTGTTCCTGGTTAGCATGTTCTGAGATGAGGAGAATAGTGTTGCTGTGTTCCTGGTTAGCATGTTCTGAGACGAGGAGAATAATGTTGCCGTGTTCCTGGTTGGCATGTTCTGAGATGAGGAGAATACTGTTGCTGTGTTCCTGGTTAGCATGTTCTGAGACGTGGAGAATAGTGTTGCTGTGTTCCTGGTTAGCATGTTCTGAGACGAGGAGAATAGTGTTGCTGTGTTCCTGGTTAGCATGTTCTGAGACGAGGAGAATAGTGTTGCTGTGTTCCTGGTTAGCATGTTCTGAGACGTGGAGAATAGTGTTGCTGTGTTCCTGGTTAGCATGTTCTGAGATGAGGAGAATAGTGTTGCTGTGTTCCTGGTTAGCATGTTCTGAGACATGGAGAATAGTGTTGCTGTGTTCCTGGTTAGCATGTTCTGAGACGAGGAGAATAATGTTGCCGTGTTCCTGGTTGGCATGTTCTGAGATGAGGAGAATAGTGTTGCTGTGTTCGTGGTTAGCATGTTCTGAGACGTGGAGAATAGTGTTGCTGTGTTCCTGGTTAGCATGTTCTGAGACGAGCAGAATAGTGTTGCTCTATTCCTGGTTAGCATGTCCTGAGACGAGGAGAATGATGTTCCGATATTCCTGGTTGGCATGTTCTGAGACGAGGAGAAGAGTGTTGCTGTGTTCCTGGTTAGCATGTTCTGAGATGAGGAGAATTATAGTGTTGCTCTATTCCTGGTTATCATGTTCTGAGACGAGGAGAATGGTGTTGCTGTGTTCCTGGTTGGCATGTTCTGAGACGAGGAGAATAATGTTGCTGTGTTCCTGGTCAGCATGTTCTGAGACGAGGAGAATAGTGTTGCTCTATTCCTGGTTAGCATGTTCTGAGATGAGGAGAATAGTGTTGCTCTATTCCTGGTTAGCATATCCTGAGACGAGGAGAATAGTGTTGCTCTATTCCTGGTTAGCATGTTCTGAGATGAGGAGAATAGTGTTGCTCTATTCCTGGTTAGCATGTCCTGAGACGAGGAGAATAGAGTTGCTGTATTCCTGGTTGGCATGTTCTGAGACGCGGAGAATAGTGTTGCTCTATTCCTGGTCAGCATGTTCTGAGACGAGAAGAAGAACGTTGCTGTGTTCATGGTTAGCATGTTCTGAGACGAGGAGAATAGTGTTGCTGTGTTCCTGGTTTGCATGTTCTGAGACGAGGAGAATAATGTTGCTGTGTTCCTGGTTGGCATGTTCTGAGATGAGGAGAATAGTGTTGCTGTGTTCCTGGTTAGCATGTTCTGAGATGAGGAGAATAGTGTTGCTGTGTTCCTGGTTAGCATGTTCTGAGACGTGGAGAATAATGTTGCTGTGTTCCTGGTTGGCATGTTCTGAGATGAGGAGAATAGTGTTGCTGTGTTCCTGGTTAGCATGTTCTGAGACGTGGAGAATAGTGTTGCTGTGTTCCTGGTTAGCATGTTCTGAGACGAGGAGAATAGTGTTGCTCTATTCCTGGTTAGCATATCCTGAGACGAGGAGAATAATGTTGCTGTGTTCCTGGTTAGCATGTTCTGAGACGAGGAGAATAGTGTTGCTCTATTCCTGGTTAGCATATCCTGAGACGAGGAGAATAATGTTGCTGTGTTCCTGGTTAGCATGTTCTGAGACGAGGAGAATAGTGTTGCTGTGTTCCTGGTTAGCATGTTCTGAGACGAGGAGAATAATGTTGCTGTGTTCCTGATCAGCATGTTCTGAGACGAGGAGAATAGTGTTGCTCTATTCCTGGTTAGCATATCCTGAGACGAGGAGAATAGTGTTGCTGTGTTCCTGGTTAGCATGTTCTGAGACGTGGAGAATAATGTTGCTGTGTTCCTGGTTGGCATGTTCTGAGATGAGGAGAATAGTGTTGCTGTGTTCCTGGTTAGCATGTTCTGAGACGTGGAGAATAGTGTTGCTGTGTTCCTGGGTAGCATGTTCTGAGACGAGGAGAATAGTGTTGCTGTGTTCCTGGTTGGCATGTTCTGAGATGAGGAGAATAGTGTTGCTGTGTTCCTGGTTAGCATGTTCTGAGACGTGGAGAATAGTGTTGCTGTGTTCCTGGTTAGCATGTTCTGAGATGAGGAGAATAGTGTTGCTGTGTTCCTGGTTAGCATGTTCTGAGACGTGGAGAATAGTGTTGCTGTGTTCCTGGTTAGCATGTTCTGAGACGTGGAGAATAGTGTTGCTGTGTTCCTGGTTAGCATGTTCTGAGATGAGGAGAATAGTGTTGCTGTGTTCCTGGTTAGCATGTTCTGAGACGTGGAGAATAGTGTTGCTGTGTTCCTGGTTAGCATATTCTGAGACGAGGAGAATAATGTTGCTGTGTTCCTGGTTGGCATGTTCTGAAATGAGGAGAATAGTGTTGCTGTGTTCCTGGTTAGCATGTTCTGAGACGAGGAGAATAATGTTGCTGTGTTTCTGGTTGGCATGTTCTGAAATGAGGAGAATAGTGTTGCTGTGTTCCTGGTTAGCATGTTCTGAGACGAGGAGAATAGTGTTGCTGTGTTCCTGGTTAGCATGTTCTGAAATGAGGAGAATAGTGTTGCTGTGTTCCTGGTTAGCATGTTCTGAGACGAGGAGAATAATGTTGCTGTGTTCCTGGTTGGCATGTTCTGAGATGAGGAGAATAGTGTTGCTGTGTTCCTGGTTAGCATGTTCTGAGACGTGGAGAATAGTGTTGCTGTGTTCCTGGTTAGCATGTTCTGAGACGAGGAGAATAGTGTTGCTGTGTTCCTGGTTAGCATGTTCTGAGACGAGGAGAATAGTGTTGCTGTGTTCCTGGTTAGCATGTTCTGAGACGAGGAGAATAGTGTTGCTGTGTTCCTGGTTAGCATGTTCTGAGACGAGGAGAATAGTGTTGCTGTGTTCCTGGTTAGCATGTTCTGAGACGAGGAGAATAATGTTGCTGTGTTCCTGGTTGGCATGTTCTGAGATGAGGAGAATAGTGTTGCTGTGTTCCTGGTTAGCATGTTCTGAGACGAGGAGAATAGTGTTGCTGTGTTCCTGGTTAGCATGTTCTGAGACGAGGAGAATAGTGTTGCTGTGTTCCTGGTTAGCATGTTCTGAGACGAGGAGAATAGTGTTACTGTGTTCCTGGTTAGCATGTTCTGAGACGAGGAGAATAGTGTTGCTGTGTTCCTGGTTAGCATGTTCTGTGACGAGGAGAATAATGTTGCTGTGTTCCTGGTTGGCATGTTCTGAAATGAGGAGAATAGTGTTGCTGTGTTCCTGGTTAGCATGTTCTGAGACGAGGAGAATAATGTTGCTGTGTTCCTGGTTGGCATGTTCTGAGATGAGGAGAATAGTATTGCTGTGTTCCTGGTTAGCATGTTCTGAGACGAGGAGAATAGTGTTGCTGTGTTCCTGGTTAGCATGTTCTGAGACGAGGAGAATAATGTTGCTGTGTTCCTGGTTGGCATGTTCTGAGATGAGGAGAATAGTGTTGCTGTGTTCCTGGTTAGCATGTTCTGAGACGAGGAGAATAGTGTTGCTGTGTTCCTGGTTAGCATGTTCTGAGACGAGGAGAATAGTGTTGCTGTGTTCCTGGTTAGCATGTTCTGAGACGAGGAGAATAGTGTTACTGTGTTCCTGGTTAGCATGTTCTGAGACGAGGAGAATAGTGTTGCTGTGTTCCTGGTTAGCATGTTCTGTGACGAGGAGAATAGTGTTGCTGTGTTTCAGGTTAGCATGTTCTGAGACGAGGAGAATAGTGTTGCCATATTCCTGGTTTGCATGTTCTGAGACGAGGAGAATAATGTTGCTGTGTTCCTGGTGAGCATATTCTGTGACGAGAATAGTGTTGCTGTGTTACTGGTCAGCATGTTCTGAGATGAGAATAGTGTTGCTGTGTTCCTAGTCAGCATGTTCTGAGATGAGGAGAATAGTGTTGCTGTGTTCCTGGTCAGCATGTTCTGAGATGAGGAGAATAGTGTTGCTGTGTTACTGGTTAGCATGTTCTGAGATGAGGAGAAGAGTGTTGCTGTGTTACTGGTCAGCATGTTCTGAGATGAGAATAGTGTTGCTGTGTTACTGGTCAGCATGTTCTGAGACGAGGAGAATGATGTTCCGATATTCCTGGTCAGCATGTTCTGAGACGAGGAGAATAGAGTTGCTGTATTCCTGGTTGGCATGTTCTGAGACGAGGAGAATAGTGTTGCTGTGTTCCTGGTTAGCATGTTCTGAGACGCAGAGAATAGTGTTGCTCTATTCCTGGTCAGCATGTTCTGAGACGAGAAGAAGAACGTTGCTGTGTTCCTGGTTGGCATGTTCTGAGATGAGGAGAATAGTGTTGCTGTGTTCCTGGTTAGCATGTTCTGAGATGAGGAGAATAGTGTTGCTGTGTTCCTGGTTAGCATGTTCTGAGACGTGGAGAATAATGTTGCTGTGTTCCTGGTTGGCATGTTCTGAGATGAGGAGAATAGTGTTGCTGTGTTCCTGGTTAGCATGTTCTGAGACGTGGAGAATAATGTTGCTGTGTTCCTGGTTGGCATGTTCTGAGACGAGGAGAATAATGTTGCTGTGTTCCTGGTTGGCATGTTCTGAGATGAGGAGAATAGTGTTGCTGTGTTCCTGGTTAGCATGTTCTGAGACGTGGAGAATAATGTTGCTGTGTTCCTGGTTGGCATGTTCTGAGATGAGGAGAATAGTGTTGCTCTATTCCTGGTTAGCATGTTCTGAGATGAGGAGAATAGTGTTGCTCTATTCCTGGTTAGCATATCCTGAGACGAGGAGAATAATGTTGCTGTGTTCCTGGTCAGCATGTTCTGAGATGAGGAGAATGATGTTCCAATATTCCTGGTCAGCATGTTCTGAGATGAGGAGAATAGTGTTGCTGTATTCCTGGTTGGCATGTTCTGAGACGCGGAGAATAGTGTTGCTCTATTCCTGGTCAGCATGTTCTGAGACGAGAAGAAGAACGTTGCTGTGTTCATGGTTGGCATGTTCTGAGATGAGGAGAATAGTGTTGCTGTGTTCCTGGTTGGCATGTTCTGAGACGAGGAGAATAATGTTGCTGTGTTCCTGGTTGGCATGTTCTGAGATGAGGAGAATAGTGTTGCTGTGTTCCTGGTTAGCATGTTCTGAGACGTGGAGAATAATGTTGCTGTGTTCCTGGTTAGCATGTTCTGAGACGTGGAGAATAATGTTGCTGTGTTCCTGGTTGGCATGTTCTGAGACGAGGAGAATAATGTTGCTGTGTTCCTGGTTAGCATGTTCTGAGACGTGGAGAATAATGTTGCTGTGTTCCTGGTTGGCATGTTCTGAGATGAGGAGAATAGTGTTGCTGTGTTCCTGGTTGGCATGTTCTGAGACGTGGAGAATAATGTTGCTGTGTTCCTGGTTAGCATGTTCTGAGACGAGGAGAATAATGTTGCTGTGTTCCTGGTTAGCATGTTCTGAGACGTGGAGAATAATGTTGCTGTGTTCCTGGTTGGCATGTTCTGAGATGAGGAGAATAGTGTTGCTGTGTTCCTGGTTGGCATGTTCTGAGACGAGGAGAATAATGTTGCTGTGTTCCTGGTTGGCATGTTCTGAGATGAGGAGAATAGTGTTGCTGTGTTCCTGGTTGGCATGTTCTGAGACGAGGAGAATAATGTTGCTGTGTTCCTGGTTGGCATGTTCTGAGATGAGGAGAATAGTGTTGCTGTGTTCCTGGTTTGCATGTTCTGAGACGAGGAGAATAATGTTGCTGTGTTCCTGGTTGGCATGTACTGAGATGAGGAGAATAGTGTTGCTGTGTTCCTGGTTAGCATATCCTGAGACGAGGAGAATAATGTTGCTGTGTTCCTGGTCAGCATGTTCTGAGACGAGGAGAATGATGTTCCGATATTCCTGGTCAGCATGTGCTGAGACGAGGAGAATAAAGTTGCTGTATTCCTGGTCAGCATGTTCTGAGACGAGAAGAAGAACGTTGCTGTGTTCATGGTTAGCATGTTCTGAGACGAGGAGAATAGTGTTGCTGTGTTCCTGGTTGGCATGTTCTGAGACGAGGAGAATAATGTTGCTGTGTTCCTGGTTGGCATGTTCTGAGATGAGGAGAATAGTGTTGCTGTGTTCCTGGTTGGCATGTTCTGAGACGAGGAGAATAATGTTGCTGTGTTCCTGGTTGGCATGTTCTGAGATGAGGAGAATAGTGTTGCTGTGTTCCTGGTTAGCATATCCTGAGACGAGGAGAATAATGTTGCTGTGTTCCTGGTCAGCATGTTCTGAGACGAGGAGAATGATGTTCCGATATTCCTGGTTAGCATGTTCTGAGATGAGGAGAATAGTGTTGCTGTGTTCCTGGTTGGCATGTTCTGAGACGAGGAGAATAGTGTTGCTGTGTTCCTGGTTGGCATGTTCTGAGACGTGGAGAATAATGTTGCTGTGTTCCTGGTTAGCATGTTCTGAGACGAGGAGAATAATGTTGCTGTGTTCCTGGTCAGCATGTTCTGAGACGAGGAGAATAATGTTGCTGTGTTCCTGGTTGGCATGTTCTGAGATGAGGAGAATAGTGTTGCTGTGTTCCTGGTTGGCATGTTCTGAGACGTGGAGAATAATGTTGCTGTGTTCCTGGTTAGCATGTTCTGAGACGAGGAGAATAATGTTGCTGTGTTCCTGGTCAGCATGTTCTGAGACGAGGAGAATAATGTTGCTGTGTTCCTGGTTGGCATGTTCTGAGATGAGGAGAATAATGTTGCTGTGTTCCTGGTTAGCATGTTCTGAGACGAGAAGAAGAACGTTGCTGTGTTCATGGTTAGCATGTTCTGAGACGAGGAGAATAGTGTTGCTGTGTTCCTGGTTTGCATGTTCTGAGACGAGGAGAATAATGTTGCTGTGTTCCTGGTTGGCATGTTCTGAGATGAGGAGAATAGTGTTGCTGTGTTCCTGGTTAGCATGTTCTGAGACGTGGAGAATAGTGTTGCTGTGTTCCTGGTTAGCATGTTCTGAGACGAGGAGAATAGTGTTGCTGTGTTCCTGGTTAGCATGTTCTGAGACGAGGAGAATAGTGTTGCTGTGTTCCTGGTTAGCATGTTCTGAGACGAGGAGAATAGTATTGCTGTGTTCCTGGTTAGCATGTTCTGAGACGAGGAGAATAGTGTTGCTGTGTTCCTGGTTAGCATGTTCTGAGACGAGGAGAATAATGTTGCTGTGTTCCTGGTTGGCATGTTCTGAGATGAGGAGAATAGTGTTGCTGTGTTCCTGGTTAGCATGTTCTGAGACGAGGAGAATAGTGTTGCTGTGTTCCTGGTTAGCATGTTCTGAGACGAGGAGAATAGTGTTGCTGTGTTCCTGGTTAGCATGTTCTGAGACGAGGAGAATAGTGTTACTGTGTTCCTGGTTAGCATGTTCTGAGACGAGGAGAATAGTGTTGCTGTGTTCCTGGTTAGCATGTTCTGTGACGAGGAGAAAAGTGTTGCTGTGTTTCTGGTTAGCATGTTCTGAGACGAGGAGAATAGTGTTGCCATATTCCTGGTTTGCATGTTCTGAGACGAGGAGATTAATGTTGCTGTGTTCCTGGTGAGCATGTTCTGAGACGAGGAGAATAGTGTTGCCATATTCCTGGTTTGCATGTTCTGAGACTAGGAGAATAATGTTGCTGTGTTCCTGGTGAGCATATTCTGAGATGAGAATAGTGTTGCTGTGTTCCTAGTCAGCATGTTCTGAGATGAGGAGAATAGTGTTGCTGTGTTCCTGGTCAGCATGTTCTGAGATGAGGAGAATAGTGTTGCTGTGTTACTGGTTAGCATGTTCTGAGATGAGGAGAAGAGTGTTGCTGTGTTACTGGTCAGCATGTTCTGAGATGAGAATAGTGTTGCTGTGTTACTGGTCAGCATGTTCTGAGACGAGGAGAATGATGTTCCGATATTCCTGGTCAGCATGTTCTGAGACGAGGAGAATAGAGTTGCTGTATTCCTGGTTGGCATGTTCTGAGACGAGGAGAATAGTGTTGCTGTGTTCCTGGTTAGCATGTTCTGAGACGCGGAGAACAGTGTTGCTCTATTCCTGGTCAGCATGTTCTGAGACGAGAAGAAGAACGTTGCTGTGTTCCTGGTTGGCATGTTCTGAGATGAGGAGAATAGTGTTGCTGTGTTCCTGGTTAGCATGTTCTGAGACGTGGAGAATAATGTTGCTGTGTTCCTGGTTGGCATGTTCTGAGATGAGGAGAATAGTGTTGCTGTGTTCCTGGTTAGCATGTTCTGAGACGTGGAGAATAATGTTGCTGTGTTCCTGGTTGGCATGTTCTGAGATGAGGAGAATAGTGTTGCTGTGTTCCTGGTTAGCATGTTCTGAGACGTGGAGAATAATGTTGCTGTGTTCCTGGTTGGCATGTTCTGTGACGAGGAGAATAGTGTTGCTGTGTTCCTGGTTGGCATGTTCTGAGATGAGGAGAATAGTGTTGCTGTGTTCCTGGTTAGCATGTTCTGAGACGTGGAGAATAATGTTGCTGTGTTCCTGGTTAGCATATCCTGAGACGAGGAGAATAATGTTGCTGTGTTCCTGGTCAGCATGTTCTGAGATGAGGAGAATGATGTTCCAATATTCCTGGTCAGCATGTTCTGAGATGAGGAGAATAGTGTTGCTGTATTCCTGGTTGGCATGTTCTGAGACGCGGAGAATAGTGTTGCTCTATTCCTGGTCAGCATGTTCTGAGACGAGAAGAAGAACGTTGCTGTGTTCATGGTTAGCATGTTCTGAGACGAGGAGAATAGTGTTGCTGTGTTCCTGGTTGGCATGTTCTGAGACGAGGAGAATAATGTTGCTGTGTTCCTGGTTGGCATGTTCTGAGATGAGGAGAATAGTGTTGCTGTGTTCCTGGTTGGCATGTTCTGAGACGAGGAGAATAATGTTGCTGTGTTCCTGGTTGGCATGTTCTGAGATGAGGAGAATAGTGTTGCTGTGTTCCTGGTTAGCATATCCTGAGACGAGGAGAATAATGTTGCTGTGTTCCTGGTCAGCATGTTCTGAGACGAGAAGAAGAACGTTGCTGTGTTCATGGTTAGCATGTTCTGAGACGAGGAGAATAGTGTTGCTGTGTTCCTGGTTTGCATGTTCTGAGACGAGGAGAATAATGTTGCTGTGTTCCTGGTTGGCATGTTCTGAGATGAGGAGAATAGTGTTGCTGTGTTCCTGGTTAGCATGTTCTGAGACGTGGAGAATAATGTTGCTGTGTTCCTGGTTGGCATGTTCTGAGATGAGGAGAATAGTGTTGCTGTGTTCCTGGTTAGCATGTTCTGAGCCGTGGAGAATAATGTTGCTGTGTTCCTGGTTGGCATGTTCTGAGATGAGGAGAATAGTGTTGCTGTGTTCCTGGTTAGCATGTTCTGAGACGTGGAGAATAATGTTGCTGTGTTCCTGGTTGGCATGTTCTGAGATGAGGAGAATAGTGTTGCTGTGTTCCTGGTTTGCATGTTCTGAGACGAGGAGAATAATGTTGCTGTGTTCCTGGTTGGCATGTTCTGAGATGAGGAGAATAGTGTTGCTGTGTTCCTGGTTAGCATGTTCTGAGACGTGGAGAATAATGTTGCTGTGTTCCTGGTTGGCATGTTCTGAGATGAGGAGAATAGTGTTGCTGTGTTCCTGGTTAGCATGTTCTGAGCCGTGGAGAATAATGTTGCTGTGTTCCTGGTTGGCATGTTCTGAGATGAGGAGAATAGTGTTGCTGTGTTCCTGGTGAGCATATTCTGAGACGTGGAGAATAATGTTGCTGTGTTCCTGGTTGGCATGTTCTGAGATGAGGAGAATAGTGTTGCTGTGTTCCTGGTTTGCATGTTCTGAGACGAGGAGAATAATGTTGCTGTGTTCCTGGTTGGCATGTTCTGAGATGAGGAGAATAGTGTTGCTGTGTTCCTGGTTAGCATGTTCTGAGACGTGGAGAATAATGTTGCTGTGTTCCTGGTTAGCATATCCTGAGACGAGGAGAATAATGTTGCTGTGTTCCTGGTTGGCATGTTCTGAGATGAGGAGAATAGTGTTGCTGTGTTCCTGGTTAGCATGTTCTGAGACGTGGAGAATAATGTTGCTGTGTTCCTGGTTAGCATATCCTGAGACGAGGAGAATAATGTTGCTGTGTTCCTGGTTAGCATATCCTGAGACGAGGAGAATAATGTTGCTGTGTTCCTGGTTAGCATATCCTGAGACGAGGAGAATAATGTTGCTGTGTTCCTGGTCAGCATGTGCTGAGACGAGGAGAATAGAGTTGCTGTATTCCTGGTCAGCATGTTCTGAGACGAGAAGAAGAACGTTGCTGTGTTCATGGTTAGCATGTTCTGAGACGAGGAGAATAGTGTTGCTGTGTTCCTGGTTTGCATGTTCTGAGACGAGGAGAATAATGTTGCTGTGTTCCTGGTTGGCATGTTCTGAGATGAGGAGAATAGTGTTGCTGTGTTCCTGGTTAGCATGTTCTGAGACGTGGAGAATAATGTTGCTGTGTTCCTGGTTGGCATGTTCTGAGATGAGGAGAATAGTGTTGCTGTGTTCCTGGTTAGCATGTTCTGAGCCGTGGAGAATAGTGTTGCTGTGTTCCTGGGTAGCATGTTCTGAGACGAGGAGAATAATGTTGCTGTGTTCCTGGTTAGCATGTTCTGAGACGAGGAGAATAGTGTTGCTGTGTTCCTGGTTAGCATGTTCTGAGATGAGGAGAATAGTGTTGCTGTGTTCCTGGTTAGCATGTTCTGAGACGTGGAGAATAGTGTTGCTGTGTTCCTGGTTAGCATGTTCTGAGATGAGGAGAATAGTGTTGCTGTGTTCCTGGTTAGCATGTTCTGAGACGTGGAGAATAGTGTTGCTGTGTTCCTGGTTAGCATGTTCTGAGACGAGGAGAATAATGTTGCTGTGTTCCTGGTTGGCATGTTCTGAAATGAGGAGAATAGTGTTGCTGTGTTCCTGGTTAGCATGTTCTGAGACGTGGAGAATAGTGTTGCTGTGTTCCTGGTTAGCATGTTCTGAGACGAGGAGAATAGTGTTGCTGTGTTCCTGGTTAGCATGTTCTGAGACGAGGAGAATAATGTTGCTGTGTTCCTGGTTGGCATGTTCTGAGATGAGGAGAATAGTGTTGCTGTGTTCCTGGTTAGCATGTTCTGAGACGTGGAGAATAGTGTTGCTGTGTTCCTGGTTAGCATGTTCTGAGACGAGGAGAATAGTGTTGCTGTGTTCCTGGTTAGCATGTTCTGAGACGAGGAGAATAGTGTTGCTGTGTTCCTGGTTAGCATGTTCTGAGACAAGGAGAATAGTGTTGCTGTGTTCCTGGTTAGCATGTTCTGAGACGAGGAGAATAGTGTTGCTGTGTTCCTGGTTGGCATGTTCTGAGACGAGGAGAATAATGTTGCTGTGGTCCTGGTTGGCATGTTCTGAGATGAGGAGAATAGTGTTGCTGTGTTCCTGGTTAGCATGTTCTGAGACGTGGAGAATAGTGTTGCTGTGTTCCTGGTTAGCATGTTCTGAGACGAGGAGAATAGTGTTGCTGTGTTCCTGGTTAGCATGTTCTGAGACGAGGAGAATAGTGTTGCTGTGTTCCTGGTTAGCATGTTCTGAGACGAGGAGAATAGTGTTACTGTGTTCCTGGTTAGCATGTTCTGTGACGAGGAGAATAGTGTTGCTGTGTTTCTGGTTAGCATGTTCTGAGACGAGGAGAATAGTGTTGCCATATTCCTGGTTTGCATGTTCTGAGACGAGGAGATTAATGTTGCTGTGTTCCTGGTTAGCATGTTCTGAGCCGTGGAGAATAGTGTTGCTGTGTTCCTGGGTAGCATGTTCTGAGACGAGGAGAATAATGTTGCTGTGTTCCTGGGTAGCATGTTCTGAGACGAGGAGAATAATGTTGCTGTGTTCCTGGTTAGCATGTTCTGAGACGAGGAGAATAGTGTTGCTGTGTTCCTGGTTAGCATGTTCTGAGCCGTGGAGAATAGTGTTGCTGTGTTCCTGGGTAGCATGTTCTGAGACGAGGAGAATAATGTTGCTGTGTTCCTGGTTAGCATGTTCTGAGACGAGGAGAATAGTGTTGCTGTGTTCCTGGTTAGCATGTTCTGAGATGAGGAGAATAGTGTTGCTGTGTTCCTGGTTAGCATGTTCTGAGACGTGGAGAATAGTGTTGCTGTGTTCCTGGTTAGCATGTTCTGAGATGAGGAGAATAGTGTTGCTGTGTTCCTGGTTAGCATGTTCTGAGACGTGGAGAATAGTGTTGCTGTGTTCCTGGTTAGCATGTTCTGAGACGAGGAGAATAATGTTGCTGTGTTCCTGGTTGGCATGTTCTGAAATGAGGAGAATAGTGTTGCTGTGTTCCTGGTTAGCATGTTCTGAGACGTGGAGAATAGTGTTGCTGTGTTCCTGGTTAGCATGTTCTGAGACGAGGAGAATAGTGTTGCTGTGTTCCTGGTTAGCATGTTCTGAGACGAGGAGAATAATGTTGCTGTGTTCCTGGTTGGCATGTTCTGAGATGAGGAGAATAGTGTTGCTGTGTTCCTGGTTAGCATGTTCTGAGACGTGGAGAATAGTGTTGCTGTGTTCCTGGTTAGCATGTTCTGAGACGAGGAGAATAGTGTTGCTGTATTCCTGGTTAGCATGTTCTGAGACGAGGAGAATAGTGTTGCTGTGTTCCTGGTTAGCATGTTCTGAGACGAGGAGAATAGTGTTGCTGTGTTCCTGGTTAGCATGTTCTGAGACGAGGAGAATAGTGTTGCTATGTTCCTGGTTGGCATGTTCTGAGACGAGGAGAATAATGTTGCTGTGGTCCTGGTTGGCATGTTCTGAGATGAGGAGAATAGTGTTGCTGTGTTCCTGGTTAGCATGTTCTGAGACGTGGAGAATAGTGTTGCTGTGTTCCTGGTTAGCATGTTCTGAGACGAGGAGAATAGTGTTGCTGTGTTCCTGGTTAGCATGTTCTGAGACGAGGAGAATAGTGTTGCTGTGTTCCTGGTTAGCATGTTCTGAGACGAGGAGAATAGTGTTACTGTGTTCCTGGTTAGCATGTTCTGTGACGAGGAGAATAGTGTTGCTGTGTTTCTGGTTAGCATGTTCTGAGACGAGGAGAATAGTGTTGCCATATTCCTGCTTAGCATATTCTGTGACGAGAATAATGTTGCTGTGTTCCTGGTCAGCATGTTCTGAGATGAGAATAGTGTTGCTGTGTTCCTAGTCAGCATGTTCTGAGATGAGGAGAATAGTGTTGCTGTGTTCCTGGTCAGCATGTTCTGAGATGAGGAGAAGTGTGTTGCTCTATTCCTGGTTAGCATGTTCTGAGACGAGGAGAATAGTGTTGCTGTGTTCCTGGTTAGCATGTTCTGAGACGAGGAGAATAGTGTTGCTGTGTTCCTGGTTAGCATGTTCTGAGACGAGGAGAATAGTGTTGCTGTGTTCTTGGTTAGCATGTTCTGAGATGAGGAGAATAGTGTTGCTGTGTTCCTGGTTAGCATGTTCTGAGACGAGGAGAATAGTGTTGCTGTGTTCTTGGTTAGCATGTTCTGAGATGAGGAGAATAGTGTTGCTGAGTTACTGGTCAGCATGTTCTGAGATGAGAATAGTGTTGCTGTGTTCCTAGTCAGCATGTTCTGAGATGAGGAGAATAGTGTTGCTGTGTTCCTGGTCAGCATGTTCTGAGATGAGAATAGTGTTGCTGTGTTCCTAGTCAGCATGTTCTGAGATGAGGAGAATAGTGTTGCTGTGTTCCTGGTCAGCATGTTCTGAGATGAGGAGAATAGTGTTGCTGTGTTCCTGGGTAGCATGTTCTGAGACGAGGAGAATAGTGTTGCTGTGTTCCTGGGTAGCATGTTCTGAGACGAGGAGAATAGTGTTGCTGTGTTCCTGGTCAGCATGTTCTGAGATGAGGAGAATAGTGTTGCTGTGTTCCTGGTCAGCATGTTCTGAGATGAGGAGAATAGTGTTGCTGTGTTCCTGGTTAGCATGTTCTGAGATGAGGAGAATAGTGTTGCTGTGTTCCTGGTCAGCATGTTCTGAGATGAGGAGAATAGTGTTGCTGTGTTCCTGGTCAGCATGTTCTGAGATGAGGAGAATAGTGTTGCTGTGTTCCTGGTCAGCATATTCTGTGACGAGAATAATGTTGCTGTGTTCCTGGTCAGCATGTTCTGAGATGAGGAGAATAGTGTTGCTGTGTTCCTGGTCAGCATGTTCTGAGATGAGGAGAATAGTGTTGCTGTGTTCCTGGTCAGCATATTCTGTGACGAGAATAATGTTGCTGTGTTCCTGGTCAGCATGTTCTGAGATGAGGAGAATAGTGTTGCTGTGTTCCTGGTCAGCATGTTCTGAGATGAGGAGAATAGTGTTGCTGTGTTCCTAGTCAGCATGTTCTGAGATGAGGAGAATAGTGTTGCTGTGTTACTGGTCAGCATGTTCTGAGATGAGAATAGTGTTGCTGTGTTCCTAGTCAGCATGTTCTGAGATGAGGAGAATAGTGTTGCTGTGTTCCTGGTCAGCATGTTCTGAGATGAGGAGAATAGTGTTGCTGTGTTACTGGTCAGCATGTTCTGAGATGAGAATAGTGTTGCTGTGTTACTGGTCAGCATGTTCTGAGACGTGGAGAATAATGTTGCTGTGTTCCTGCTTAGCATGTTCTGAGATGAGAATAGTGTTGCTGTGTTACTGGTCAGCATGTTCTGAGACGTGGAGAATAATGTTGCTGTGTTCCTGGTTGGCATGTTCTGAGATGAGGAGAATAGTGTTGCTGTGTTCCTGGTTAGCATGTTCTGAGACGTGGAGAATAATGTTGCTGTGTTCCTGGTTAGCATGTTCTGAGATGAGGAGAATAGTGTTGCTGTGTTCCTGGTTAGCATGTTCTGAGATGAGGAGAATAGTTTTCCTATATTCCTGGTCAGCATGTTCTGAGACGTGGAGAATAATGTTGCTGTGTTCCTGGTTGGCATGTTCTGAGATGAGGAGAATAGTGTTGCTGTGTTCCTGGTTAGCATGTTCTGAGACGTGGAGAATAATGTTGCTGTGTTCCTGGTTGGCATGTTCTGAGATGAGGAGAATAGTGTTGCTCTATTCCTGGTTAGCATGTTCTGAGACGAGGAGAATAGTGTTGCTGTGTTCCTGGTTAGCATGTTCTGAGATGAGGAGAAGTGTGTTGCTCTATTCCTGGTTAGCATGTTCTGAGACAAGGAGAATAGTGTTGCTGTGTTCCTGGTTAGCATGTTCTGAGACGAGGAGAATAGTGTTGCTGTGTTCCTGGTTAGCATGTTCTGAGACGAGGAGAATAGTGTTGCTGTGTTCTTGGTTAGCATGTTCTGAGATGAGGAGAATAATGTTGCTCTATTCCTGGTTAGCATGTTCGGAGATGAGGAGAATAGTGTTGCTGTGTTCCTGGTAAGCATGTTCTGAGACGAGGAGAATAGTGTTGCTGTGTTCCTGGTTAGCATGTGCTGAGACGAGGAGAATGGTGTTGCTCTATTCCTGGTTAGCATGTTCTGAGATGAGGAGAATAATGTTGCTCGATTCCTGGTTAGCATGTTCGGAGACGAGGAGAATAGTGTTGCTGTGTTCCTCGTTAGCATGTTCGGAGCCGAGGAGAATAGTGTTGCTGTGTTCCTCGTTAGCATGTTCTGAGATGAGGAGAATAGTGTTGCTGTGTTCCTGGTTAGCATGTTCTGAGACGAGGAGAATAGTGTTGCTGTGTTCCTGGTTAGCATGTTCTGAGATGAGGACAATAGTGTTGCTGTGTTCCTGGTTAGCATGTTCTGAGATGAGGAGAATAGTGTTGCTGTGTTCCTGGTTAGCATGTTCTGAGATGAGGAGAATAGTGTTGCTGTGTTCCTGGTTAGCATGTTCTGAGACGAGGAGAATCGTGCTGCTCTATTCCTGGTCAGCATGTTCTGAGACGAGGAGAATAGTGTTGCTGTGTTCCTGGTTAGCATGTTCTGAGATGAGGAGAATAGTGTTGCTGTGTTCCTGGTCAGCATGTTCTGAGATGAGGAGAATAATGTTCCTATATTCCTGGTTAGCATGTTCTGAGATGAGGAGAATAGTGTTGCTGTGTTCCTGGTCAGCATGTTCTGAGATGAGGAGAATAGTGTTGCTGTGTTCCTGGTTAGCATGTTCTGAGACGAGGAGAATCGTGCTGCTCTATTCCTGGTCAGCATGTTCTGAGACGAGGAGAATAGTGTTGCTGTGTTCCTGGTTCGCATGTTCTGAGATGAGGAGAATAGTGTTGCTGTGTTCCTGGTCAGCATGTTCCGAGATGAGGATAATAATGTTGCTCTATAACTGGTTAGCATGTTCTGAGACAAGGAGAATAGTGTTGCTGTGTTCCTGGTTAGCATGTTCTGAGATGAGGAGAATAGTGTTGCTGTGTTCCTGGTTAGCATGTTCTGAGATGAGGAGAATAGTGTTGCTGTGTTCCTGGTTAGCATGTTCTGAGATGAGGAGAATAGTGCTGCTCTATTCCTGGTTAGCATGTTCTGAGACGAGGAGAATAGTGTTGCTGTGTTCCTCGTTAGCATGTTCTGAGATGAGGAGAATAGTGTTGCTGTGTTCCTGGTTAGCATGTTCTGAGATGAGGAGAATAGTGTTGTTGTGTTCCTGGTCAGCATGTTCTGAGATGAGGAGAATAGTGTTGCTGTGTTCCTGGTTAGCATGTTCTGAGATTAGGAGAATAGTGTTGCTGTGTTCCTGGTTAGCATGTTCTGAGATGAGGAGAATAGTGTTGCTGTGTTCCTGCTTAGCATGTTCTGAGATGAGGAGAATAGTGTTGCTGTGTTCCTGGTTAGCATGTGCTGAGATGAGGAGAATAGTGTTGCTGTGTTCCTGGTTAGCATGTTCTGAGACGAGGAGAATAGTGTTGCTGTGTTCCTGGTTGGCATGTTCTGAGATGAGGAGAATAATGTTCCTCTATTCCTGGTCAGCATGTTCCGAGATGAGGAGAATAATCTTGCTCTATAACTGGTTAGCATGTTCTGAGACAAGGAGAATAGTGTTGCTGTGTTCCTGGTTAGCATGTTCTGAGATGAGGAGAATAGTGTTGCTGTGTTCCTGGTTAGCATGTTCTGAGACGAGGAGAATAGTGTTGCTGTGTTCCTGGTTAGCATGTTCTGAGATGAGGAGAATAGTGTTGCTGTGTTCCTGGTTAGCATGTTCTGAGATGAGGAGAATAGTGTTGCTGTGTTCCTGGGTAGCATGTTCTGAGACGAGGAGAATAGTGTTGCTGTGTTCCTGGGTAGCATGTTCTGAGATGAGGAGAATAGTGTTGCTGTGTTCCTGGGTAGCATGTTCTGAGATGAGGAGAATAGTGTTTCTGTGTTCCTGGGTAGCATGTTCTGAGACGAGGAGAATAGTGTTGCTGTGTTCCTGGTTAGCATGTTCTGAGACGAGGAGAATAGTGTTGCTGTGTTCCTGGATAGCATGTTCTGAGACGAGGAGAATAGTGTTGCTGTGTTCCTGGTTAGCATGTTCTGAGACGAGGAGAATAGTGTTGCTGTGTTCCTGGGTAGCATGTTCTGAGACGAGGAGAATAGTGCTGCTGTGTTCCTGGTTAGCATGTTCTGAGACGAGGAGAATAGTGTTGCTGTGTTCCTGGATAGCATGTTCTGAGATGAGGAGAATGGTGTTGCTGTGTTCCTGGTCAGCATAATCTGTGATGAGGAGAATAGTGTTGCTGTGTTCCTGGTTAGCATGTTCTGAGACGAGGAGAATGATGTTCCGATATTCCTGGTTAGCATGTTCTGAGACGAGGAGAATCGTGTTGCTCTATTCCTGGTTAGCATGTTCTGAGACGAGGAGAAGAGTGTTGCTGTGTTCCTGGTTAGCATGTTCTGAGATGAGGAGAATTATAGTGTTGCTCTATTCCTGGTTATCATGTGCTGAGACGAGGAGAATAGTGTTGCTGTGTTCCTGGTTAGCATGTTCTGAGACGAGGAGAATAGTGTTGCTGTGTTCCTGATTAGCATGTTCTGAGACGAGGAGAATAATGTTGCTGTGTTCCTGGTCAGCATGGTCTGAGACGAGGAGAATAGTGTTGCTCTATTCCTGGTTAGCATGTTCTGAGACGAGGAGAATAGTGTTGCTCTATTCCTGGTTAGCATGTTCTGAGACGAGGAGAATAATGTTGCTGTGTTCCTGGTCAGCATATCCTGAGACGAGGAGAATAATGTTGCTGTGTTCCTGGTCAGCATATCCTGAGACGAGGAGAATAATGTTGCTGTGTTCCTGGTCAGCATATCCTGAGACGAGGAGAATAATGTTGCTGTGTTCCTGGTCAGCATATCCTGAGACGAGGAGAATAATGTTGCTGTGTTCCTGGTCAGCATATCCTGAGACGAGGAGAATAATGTTGCTGTGTTCCTGGTCAGCATATCCTGAGACGAGGAGAATGATGTTCCGATATTCCTGGTTAGCATGTTCTGAGACGAGGAGAAGAGTGTTGCTGTGTTCCTGGTTAGCATGTTCTGAGATGAGGAGAATAGTGCTGCTGTATTTCTGGTTAGCATGTTCTGAGACGAGGAGAAGAGTGTTGCTGTGTTCCTGGTTAGCATGTTCTGAGATGAGGAGAATAGTGTTGCTGTATTCCTGGTTAGCATGTTCTGAGACGAGGAGAAGAGTGTTGTTGTGTTCCTGGTTAGCATGTTCTGAGACGAGGAGAATAGTGCTGCTCTATTCCTGGTTAGCATGTTCTGAGACGAGGAGAATTGTGTTGCTCTATTCCTGGTTAGCATGTGCTGAGACGAGGAGAAGAGTGTTGCTGTGTTCCTGGTTAGCATGTTCTGAGACGAGGAGAATAGTGTTGCTGTGTTCATCGTTAGCATGTTCTGAGACGAGGAGAAGAGTGTTGCTGTGTTCCTGGTTAGCATGTTCTGAGATGAGGAGAATAGTGTTGCTGTGTTCCTGGTTAGCATGTTCTGAGACGAGGAGAATAGTGTTGCTGTGTTCCTGGTTAGCATAATCTGTGATGAGGAGAATAGTGTTGCTGTGTTCCTGGTTAGCATGTTCTGAGACGAGGAGAATGATGTTCCGATATTCCTGGTTAGCATGTTCTGAGACGAGGAGAATCGTGTTGCTCTATTCCTGGTTAGCATGTTCTGAGACGAGGAGAAGAGTGTTGCTGTGTTCCTGGTTAGCATGTTCTGAGATGAGGAGAATTATAGTGTTGCTCTATTCCTGGTTATCATGTTCTGAGACGAGGAGAATAGTGTTGCTGTGTTCCTGGTTAGCATGTTCTGAGACGAGGAGAATAGTGTTGCTGTGTTCCTCGTTAGCATGTTCTGAGACGAGGAGAATAATGTTGCTGTGTTCCTGGTCAGCATGGTCTGAGACGAGGAGAATAGTGTTGCTCTATTCCTGGTTAGCATGTGCTAAGACGAGGAGAAGAGTGTTGCTGTGTTCCTGGTTAGCATGTTCTGAGACGAGGAGAATAGTGTTGCTGTGTTCCTGGTTAGCATGTTCTGAGACGAGGAGAATTGTGTTGCTCTATTCCTGGTTAGCATGTGCTAAGACGAGGAGAAGAGTGTTGCTGTGTTCCTGGTTAGCATGTTCTGAGACGAGGAGAATAGTGTTGCTGTGTTCATTGTTAGCATGTTCTGAGATGAGGAGAATAGTGTTGCTTTATTCCTGGGACGCATGTTCTGAGATGAGGAGAATAGTGTTGCTGTGTTCCTCGTTAGCATGTTCTGAGATGAGGAGAATAGTGTTGCTGTGTTCCTGGGTAGCATGTTCTGAGATGAGGAGAATAGTGTTGCTGTGTTCCTGGGTAGCATGTTCTGAGATGAGGAGAATAGTGTTGCTGTGTTCCTGGTTAGCATGTTCTGAGATGAGGAGAATAGTGTTGCTGTGTTCCTGGGTAGCATGTTCTGAGACGAGGAGAATAGTGTTGCTGTGTTCCTGGGTAGCATGTTCTGAGACGAGGAGAATAGTGTTGCTGTGTTCCTGGTTAGCATGTTCTGAGACGAGGAGAATAGTGTTGCTGTGTTCCTGGGTAGCATGTTCTGAGATGAGGAGAATAGTGTTGCTGTGTTCCTGGTTAGCATGTTCTGAGATGAGGAGAATAGTGTTGCTGTGTTCCTCGTTAGCATGTTCTGAGATGAGGAGAATAGTGTTGCTGTGTTCCTGGTTAGCATGTTCTGAGACGAGGAGAATAGTGTTGCTGTGTTCCTGGTTCGCATGTTCTGAGATGAGGACAATAGTGTTGCTGTGTTCCTGGTTAGCATGTTCTGAGATGAGGAGAATAGTGTTGCTGTGTTCCTGGTTAGCATGTTCTGAGATGAGGAGAATAGTGTTGCTGTGTTCCTGGTTAGCATGTTCTGAGACGAGGAGAATCGTGCTGCTCTATTCCTGGTCAGCATGTTCTGAGACGAGGAGAATAGTGTTGCTGTGTTCCTGGTTAGCATGTTCTGAGATGAGGAGAATAGTGTTGCTGTGTTCCTGGTCAGCATGTTCTGAGATGAGGAGAATAATGTTCCTATATTCCTGGTTAGCATGTTCTGAGATGAGGAGAATAGTGTTGCTGTGTTCCTGGTCAGCATGTTCTGAGATGAGGAGAATAGTGTTGCTGTGTTCCTGGTTAGCATGTTCTGAGACGAGGAGAATCGTGCTGCTCTATTCCTGGTCAGCATGTTCTGAGACGAGGAGAATAGTGTTGCTGTGTTCCTGGTTAGCATGTTCTGAGATGAGGAGAATAGTGTTGCTGTGTTCCTGGTCAGCATGTTCCGAGATGAGGAGAATAATGTTGCTCTATAACTGGTTAGCATGTTCTGAGACAAGGAGAATAGTGTTGCTGTGTTCCTGGTTAGCATGTTCTGAGATGAGGAGAATAGTGTTGCTGTGTTCCTGGTTAGCATGTTCTGAGATGAGGAGAATAGTGTTGCTGTGTTCCTGGTTAGCATGTTCTGAGATGAGGAGAATAGTGCTGCTCTATTCCTGGTTAGCATGTTCTGAGACGAGGAGAATAGTGTTGCTGTGTTCCTCGTTAGCATGTTCTGAGATGAGGAGAATAGTGTTGCTGTGTTCCTGGTTAGCATGTTCTGAGATGAGGAGAATAGTGTTGTTGTGTTCCTGGTCAGCATGTTCTGAGATGAGGAGAATAGTGTTGCTGTGTTCCTGGTTAGCATGTTCTGAGATTAGGAGAATAGTGTTGCTGTGTTCCTGGTTAGCATGTTCTGAGATGAGGAGAATAGTGTTGCTGTGTTCCTGCTTAGCATGTTCTGAGATGAGGAGAATAGTGTTGCTGTGTTCCTGGTTAGCATGTGCTGAGATGAGGAGAATAGTGTTGCTGTGTTCCTGGTTAGCATGTTCTGAGACGAGGAGAATAGTGTTGCTGTGTTCCTGGTTGGCATGTTCTGAGATGAGGAGAATAATGTTCCTCTATTCCTGGTCAGCATGTTCCGAGATGAGGAGAATAATCTTGCTCTATAACTGGTTAGCATGTTCTGAGACAAGGAGAATAGTGTTGCTGTGTTCCTGGTTAGCATGTTCTGAGATGAGGAGAATAGTGTTGCTGTGTTCCTGGTTAGCATGTTCTGAGACGAGGAGAATAGTGTTGCTGTGTTCCTGGTTAGCATGTTCTGAGATGAGGAGAATAGTGTTGCTGTGTTCCTGGTTAGCATGTTCTGAGATGAGGAGAATAGTGTTGCTGTGTTCCTGGGTAGCATGTTCTGAGACGAGGAGAATAGTGTTGCTGTGTTCCTGGGTAGCATGTTCTGAGATGAGGAGAATAGTGTTGCTGTGTTCCTGGGTAGCATGTTCTGAGATGAGGAGAATAGTGTTTCTGTGTTCCTGGGTAGCATGTTCTGAGACGAGGAGAATAGTGTTGCTGTGTTCCTGGTTAGCATGTTCTGAGACGAGGAGAATAGTGTTGCTGTGTTCCTGGATAGCATGTTCTGAGACGAGGAGAATAGTGTTGCTGTGTTCCTGGTTAGCATGTTCTGAGACGAGGAGAATAGTGTTGCTGTGTTCCTGGGTAGCATGTTCTGAGACGAGGAGAATAGTGTTGCTGTGTTCCTGGTTAGCATGTTCTGAGACGAGGAGAATAGTGTTGCTGTGTTCCTGGATAGCATGTTCTGAGATGAGGAGAATGGTGTTGCTGTGTTCCTGGTCAGCATAATCTGTGATGAGGAGAATAGTGTTGCTGTGTTCCTGGTTAGCATGTTCTGAGACGAGGAGAATGATGTTCCGATATTCCTGGTTAGCATGTTCTGAGACGAGGAGAATCGTGTTGCTCTATTCCTGGTTAGCATGTTCTGAGACGAGGAGAAGAGTGTTGCTGTGTTCCTGGTTAGCATGTTCTGAGATGAGGAGAATTATAGTGTTGCTCTATTCCTGGTTATCATGTGCTGAGACGAGGAGAATAGTGTTGCTGTGTTCCTGGTTAGCATGTTCTGAGACGAGGAGAATAGTGTTGCTGTGTTCCTGATTAGCATGTTCTGAGACGAGGAGAATAATGTTGCTGTGTTCCTGGTCAGCATGGTCTGAGACGAGGAGAATAGTGTTGCTCTATTCCTGGTTAGCATGTTCTGAGACGAGGAGAATAGTGTTGCTCTATTCCTGGTTAGCATGTTCTGAGACGAGGAGAATAATGTTGCTGTGTTCCTGGTCAGCATATCCTGAGACGAGGAGAATAATGTTGCTGTGTTCCTGGTCAGCATATCCTGAGACGAGGAGAATAATGTTGCTGTGTTCCTGGTCAGCATATGCTGAGACGAGGAGAATAATGTTGCTGTGTTCCTGGTCAGCATATCCTGAGACGAGGAGAATAATGTTGCTGTGTTCCTGGTCAGCATATCCTGAGACGAGGAGAATGATGTTCCGATATTCCTGGTTAGCATGTTCTGAGACGAGGAGAAGAGTGTTGCTGTGTTCCTGGTTAGCATGTTCTGAGATGAGGAGAATAGTGCTGCTGTATTTCTGGTTAGCATGTTCTGAGACGAGGAGAAGAGTGTTGCTGTGTTCCTGGTTAGCATGTTCTGAGATGAGGAGAATAGTGTTGCTGTATTCCTGGTTAGCATGTTCTGAGACGAGGAGAAGAGTGTTGTTGTGTTCCTGGTTAGCATGTTCTGAGACGAGGAGAATAGTGCTGCTCTATTCCTGGTTAGCATGTTCTGAGACGAGGAGAATTGTGTTGCTCTATTCCTGGTTAGCATGTGCTGAGACGAGGAGAAGAGTGTTGCTGTGTTCCTGGTTAGCATGTTCTGAGACGAGGAGAATAGTGTTGCTGTGTTCATCGTTAGCATGTTCTGAGACGAGGAGAAGAGTGTTGCTGTGTTCCTGGTTAGCATGTTCTGAGATGAGGAGAATAGTGTTGCTGTGTTCCTGGTTAGCATGTTCTGAGACGAGGAGAATAGTGTTGCTGTGTTCCTGGTTAGCATAATCTGTGATGAGGAGAATAGTGTTGCTGTGTTCCTGGTTAGCATGTTCTGAGACGAGGAGAATGATGTTCCGATATTCCTGGTTAGCATGTTCTGAGACGAGGAGAATCGTGTTGCTCTATTCCTGGTTAGCATGTTCTGAGACGAGGAGAAGAGTGTTGCTGTGTTCCTGGTTAGCATGTTCTGAGATGAGGAGAATTATAGTGTTGCTCTATTCCTGGTTATCATGTTCTGAGACGAGGAGAATAGTGTTGCTGTGTTCCTGGTTAGCATGTTCTGAGACGAGGAGAATAGTGTTGCTGTGTTCCTCGTTAGCATGTTCTGAGACGAGGAGAATAATGTTGCTGTGTTCCTGGTCAGCATGGTCTGAGACGAGGAGAATAGTGTTGCTCTATTCCTGGTTAGCATGTGCTAAGACGAGGAGAAGAGTGTTGCTGTGTTCCTGGTTAGCATGTTCTGAGACGAGGAGAATAGTGTTGCTGTGTTCCTGGTTAGCATGTTCTGAGACGAGGAGAATTGTGTTGCTCTATTCCTGGTTAGCATGTGCTAAGACGAGGAGAAGAGTGTTGCTGTGTTCCTGGTTAGCATGTTCTGAGACGAGGAGAATAGTGTTGCTGTGTTCATTGTTAGCATGTTCTGAGATGAGGAGAATAGTGTTGCTTTATTCCTGGGACGCATGTTCTGAGATGAGGAGAATAGTGTTGCTGTGTTCCTCGTTAGCATGTTCTGAGATGAGGAGAATAGTGTTGCTGTGTTCCTGGGTAGCATGTTCTGAGATGAGGAGAATAGTGTTGCTGTGTTCCTGGGTAGCATGTTCTGAGATGAGGAGAATAGTGTTGCTGTGTTCCTGGTTAGCATGTTCTGAGATGAGGAGAATAGTGTTGCTGTGTTCCTGGGTAGCATGTTCTGAGACGAGGAGAATAGTGTTGCTGTGTTCCTGGGTAGCATGTTCTGAGACGAGGAGAATAGTGTTGCTGTGTTCCTGGTTAGCATGTTCTGAGACGAGGAGAATAGTGTTGCTGTGTTCCTGGGTAGCATGTTCTGAGATGAGGAGAATAGTGTTGCTGTGTTCCTGGTTAGCATGTTCTGAGATGAGGAGAATAGTGTTGCTGTGTTCCTGGTTAGCATGTTCTGAGATGAGGAGAATAGTGTTGCTGTGTTCCTGGTTAGCATGTTCTGAGACGAGGAGAATAGTGTTGCTGTGTTCCTGGTTAGCATGTTCTGAGACGAGGAGAATAGTGTTGCTGTGTTCCTGGTTAGCATGTTCTGAGACGAGGAGAATAGTGTTGCTCTCTTCCTGGTGAGCATGTTCTGAGACGAGGAGAATAGTGTTGCTCTCTTCCTGGTGAGCATGTTCTGAGACGAGGAGAATAGTGTTGCTGTGTTCCTGGATAGCATGTTCTGAGACGAGGAGAATAGTGTTGCTCTCTTCCTGGTTAGCATGTTCTGAGACGAGGAGAATAGTGTTGCTGTGTTCCTGGTTAGCATGTTCTGAGACGAGGAGAATAGTGTTGCTCTCTTCCTGGTGAGCATGTTCTGAGACGAGGAGAATAGTGTTGCTCTCTTCCTGGTGAGCATGTTCTGAGACGAGGAGAATAGTGTTGCTGTGTTCCTGGATAGCATGTTCTGAGACGAGGAGAATAGTGTTGCTGTGTTCCTGGTTGGCATGTTCTGAGACGAGGAGAATAGTGTTGCTGTGTTCCTGGTTAGCATGTTCTGAGACGAGGAGAATAGTGTTGCTCTCTTCCTGGTTAGCATGTTCTGAGACGAGGAGAATAGTGTTGCTGTGTTCCTGGTTAGCATGTTCTGAGACGAGGAGAATAGTGTTGCTGTGTTCCTGGTTAGCATGTTCTGAGACTAGGAGAATAGTGTTGCTGTGTTCCTGGTTAGCATGTTCTGAGACTAGGAGAATAGTGTTGCTGTGTTCCTGGTTAGCATGTTCTGAGACTAGGAGAATAGTGTTGCTGTGTTCCTGGTTAGCATGTTCTGAGACTAGGAGAATAGTGTTGCTGTGTTCCTGGTTAGCATGTTCTGAGACGAGGAGAATAGTGTTGCTGTGTTCCTGGTTAGCATGTTCTGAGACTAGGAGAATAGTGTTACTCTTTTTTCGTCTGTCAGCATTTCCGCACACAGCATCCAGCATGCAGAAACTTTTGCTATTTTGAGATTGTTGAACAAAATCGTTTACACAGAACCATTTGATATGCCAGTGGCCATGACGATTTCTTCCACCGTTAGAGATGCAGTTTGGTTTTTCTGCTTTCACCTCCTTTAACATCCACAGAAAACCCCAAACGATTTACGCATCTATGGTTGATTCTCCAAATACTTGTATCACCTGATGATGAATGTCCAGAGGAATTTGCCTATTTTGATGCAAAAAATTGATGATAATGCATCGCTCATGCAAGCTGAGAGCAGAAGTTTTCCACTGTAAAGGTAAACACTGCACATACCTATTATGCCACCAATGACACATCACATGACGTATTCTGCTGCTACGTGTTGAATGGCACGGGGAACATTTCATCAATTACGTGCTCAATTGCCATTCAGTTCACATTGACGGATCCGGGAGTTATGAATGGGGAGACGTTCATGTCGGAATGCGTCTCATAGTTGGCGAGTTATTGTCGGCCCTGTGGTCAAATTCCAATTTCCTGCCACCTTCAGTTGAATGTCAGGCCTGGAAACAGCGGGTTTGTGAAAGACCAGCCAAAAACTTTCCCCAGTGACCCCACCAAAGAAGATGGAATAATTGGGGCTGTTACAAGAGGAATAGTCGATGATCGTACACATGAAGGGAAACGGAAATCGCATATATATATAAAACCACCTTTAGAGGCCATTTTCCCCCGCAAAGCGGGGGTTGGCCTTTTTCGGGAACCGTGGTTGTTGTTGTTTTTCGGTCCCCTATTTGAAGCAATGTTTTACGGCCGGATGCCCTTCCTGACGCCAACCCTTTTTGCCGCCTTTAACGACAAACAGGGAATTACCAGTGAACTGGTACTCAATTAGCCGACCTCGGAAGGATGACAGGCTGAGTCAACCCCCCTGGCGTTAATTCAGCGATCGACCGGGATTCGAACCCAGGATCCTTGGATCCTAAGCCGGCACCCTAGCCGCTAGCCCAACACCAGGGACAACACCAGCATACACAAACTAAAATGTAAGGTTTCGACCAAACGTAAAATAGAACCAATAAATATAGCTGGAAAAGGGCACAAACCTTTGGGTTCCAGGAATGTGTGGTGTGCGGGCTGGTAGATCAGAGATCTGTGACAGTTTGGTGCGCGCAGCTGCCTGCTGTTGAACCCGGACCTCCGCAGCATCTGCGAGATGCATCAGGGTCTTTCTTTCTGGGCTATCCTCCATGTTCTTGCAACCCACACACTTGCACATGCTCGAGCACATTATTTTTGCCTAAGAATAGTCAAGGGAAAGTGGATAAGGTGTTGAGAGATGGGTAAACAGTAGCTTCGGAAAAATTACTGTTTGAAAACAAAACAACATTAGATTGCTGATGTGGAGTGAATAATTGAGAGAATAAGAAGTTGAGGTGTTGCGTAATGGATGAGCACCTCGTAACATTCGCAATAGTTTTTGAGGCAGCCGGAGCGCTTGCAGTGACATCCCTTATTGTGCCGACGTTCTGCCTCGCCCTCCTTCCCCTTCCCAATCTTTGGCCGAAATGCTTCTGGGTTCCGGCCGAGGCACGACTGCAAGGTGGTAACAGTAAAGAAAAAAAATCATAAAATAACAGAAACGAATATATAAGATTACATTCCTCTTTCAAGAAACAAAGCAGTCATGGTGAAGAAACATCCAAAAATTAAAAAAATAAAATAAAACTTTTAGCACTTACCCAAAAATATTAAGGAAATCATTTAACAAGCACGTTGAGTCACTTTTAACTTTTTCACTTAAAGGAATAGATTTTCAGCGTCTGTGTGAGGACATCAAAAGAGGGATGAAAAGAAGGAAATACCACATAAAGGTAAAAACCAGTGTTCTCCTTAAACGCTACTTATTAGTTATGCCACTGGTTTTATACACGGTGAATGACGTCATTGAGAATAACCACAGGCAACCAAACGAGGGTGCAACGACAGTCAAAATGTGTCATTTTAGATGTTAAGGATGCACAGCAGCATTAACTTTAGACACACACACACACACACACACACACACACACACACACACACACACACACACACACACACGCACACAAACACCTGATCAAGATCGGGTTATTTAGACTTGACTTTCGTAAACCATAAAGGAGAATGATGTTTAAAGCTGTAGCAAATGTTAACCTGGGGGTGTACCATGGCAATGATGGGCCAAATGGCCTAATTTCCTTGTTTGAGGCCACTTTCTCCTTTATCTCATGTTTTCTTTTTTTCTATTGGAATTAACCGGTCGCTTCGCTGACCGTAGTTGAACAACATGTCAAAGAGTAGGCACACCTGAACTATCCACCTACGAGTCCTTCATCTGCAGCTTGATGGAGTTCTGCTCTGGGCTGGCTCCCCTGCCTCGCATCTTGCTCAGCTTGATGCTTTGGAAACCACGGCCTTCAATATCATTGGAATCTCCCACGATGAAGCTGAGTCGATGGACCGATCACTTCGCCATCACAGACCGGTTGGTGGTGTCTGTCTTCTACTGGTGGTGTCTGTCTGTCTGTCTTAATTTCTAGTCTTGCGCCCTTTTTCCATGCTTTGTATAATTACGTAAAGATCAACTGATTAGATTTTTGGGTCAAGAGGTCAACAATTAGAAGTCATGTTAAGTTACAATTATTTCACTACCTCGATAACTTGAGAATGGCTGAAGGGATCTAAGTCAAACTTGGTACAGGTACGTATGATGATGAAAAGATTAAATGATTAGATTTTGGGGTCAAGAGGTCAAAGGTCAGAGGTCATGTTAAGGAAAAAATAATGTTGCCACCCCAACTAGTGAACCAGTGATGGGATTTTGAACAAACTTCGTACAAGTACATACAGTCATGGCCAAAAATATTGGCACCCTTGCACTTTTTTCAAATAATGCACCATTTCTTCCAGAAAATTGTTGAAATTAAAAAATATTTTGGTATCCACATATGTATTACGTTGGTTTGCAGTGGAACAAAACCAAAAAAGGTGAAAAAACTACTAAATCTAAGCTTATTCCTCACACAGAAATCCTAAAATGGCCCAGACAATATTATTGGCACCTTTTAGAAGTTGTTTGAAATAATTACATTTCAAGCAGGTGATTCTCCTTTACTTTGGAATTAAACTCACCTGTGGTAAGTTGCAGGTGCCTGCAATATAAAAATCACTCATTGAACCAGTTTGAATGGAGAAAAGGAGTCATTCTGCTGTTTTGTGTCACTCTGTGTACCGCAATAAGCATGGAGAAAAGAAAGAAGAACCAGGAAATTGTCTGAGGAGGTCAGACACAACATTGTAGCCAAGCATGGACAATCTCAAGGCTACAAGTCCATCTCCAGAGACCTTGATGTTCCTGTGTCAACCGTATGAAATGGTATCAGCAAGTTTAAGATCCATAGCGCTGTAGGCAACCTCCCTGGACGTGGCCGCAAGAGAAAACTTGATTGAAGATTGCAGCTGAGGATTGTTTGAATGGTGGAGAAAGTACCTTGATCAAATGCAAAACAGATTCAAGCTGACCTTGAGACACGAGGTATGACAGTTTCAACTCGCACCATCCATTGCCAACTCAATGAAACAGGGTTCTATGGAAGGAGACCCAGGAGGAGCCCACTGCTGAGAGAGAGACATAAGAAAGCCCGACTGGAGTTTGCCAAAACACACATGAACAAGCGAAAATCTTTCTGGGAGAATGTCGTGTGGACAGATGAGAGCAAATTATAGCTTTTTGGTAAAGCACATCATCTCTATGTTTACAGAAAACAAAATGAAGCCTTCAAAGAAAAGAACACCTTCCCGACAGTCAAACATGGAGGAGGTTCAGTGATGTTTTGGGGTTTCTGTGCTGCCTCTAGGTACCTTGAATGTGTGCAAGGCATCATTAAATCAGGAGATTACCAAGGTATTTTGAAGCGCAATGTTCAACCCAGTGTCAGAAAGCTGGGTCTCTGTCGAAGGTCATGGGTCTTGCTGCAGCAGGACAATGACCCCAAACACACTTCAAAAAACACCCAGGAATGGTTCAAGACAAAACCCTGGACTGTTCTGAAGTGGCCAGCAATGAGTCCAGATCTAAATCCCATTGAACACTTGTGGGGAGATCTGAAAACAGCAGTTGGGAGAAGGCACCTTTCAAATCTGGGAGAACTGGAGTAGTTTGCACAAGAAGAGTGGGTCAAACTGCCAGTAGCGAGGTGTAGGAAAGCTCATTCATGGGTAAAGGAAGCGCTTGACTGCAGTTATTTTGTCCAAAGGCTATGCTACCAAATATTAAGTCTAGGGCATTAATAATTTTGTCAATGCCATTTCTTTTTCTTTTTTGATTTGAAAGGATATTGTTGTGGTTCTAGAACCCTCACTTATAAATAATTCTTGTAAATATTCCATCATTTAAAAGGTTAAAGGTTGCACCCTTAGTTAGTCCATATGCAACACGTAGGCCACCATAGGAACTTTAGTTATTTCCTTATTATGTGTCAGATAAGGCCGTGTTCCCAATAGTTGAATCTACGTTGCATCAATTAAATAAGAACAGGCCCTTCCGTTCATTTTGCAGCCGCTCTCTCCAAGCTACGCCATAATGCGCCCCTACAGTCGGGGCTTGTCTCTCCCCAAATTGTCACGTGGTTTGATTAGCAGCGTTCGCTGCATTGAGCCTTCGTCGACGCCTTAGCGCTCGCTCCAAACACCATTGAACATGCGGTCTCAGGCCGAGGAAAAAGGGGGCGGGACACCAGAACGAGGTGTGGCCACGTCAACTCACCATCAAGGGCGGAGCCGGTGAGCCCTCGCCAACCAACCAGGGCTGAGGTGAGCTCACTGGCGGGCGTGGTTTGGTGAAGCGCGCATTGATCTTTGAGCGCATTATATAAGCGCACGTGCCAAGCCCTTGGAAGGACTGCGCGGAGAGAGCTCGATTACCACGGACTTGGGGACTTGAGGAACTGCGTGAGGGAGCTCGTTTGATACGAACTGCCTTTGATATGAACTGCCATTTGATACGAACTGCCCTTTGATACGAACTGCCTTTGATATGAACTGCCTTTGATAAGAACATTGATCGGGAGAGAGAGAGCGTTGGCACGAAACACGTATTACGTACGCGCATCCCAGTTCCCCCGATATCTGTAAGGTCCACTCACGGTCAACGACAACGACGCGCTGCCGGCCCGCTTCCCTCACCACAACGGCACGAGTCGGGACCGGACGAGGAGCCTGGACATCTGCTTGGACCTTCCTCCCCTACCAGCTACCATCCCGTGTGAGTGTGTCTGTTTGTCCTGGGGTCGTTAAGTTAAGACTGTATAGGTACGCCTGCCCTGTGTCCTGCTTCTTCTTCCTCCTGTATATTCCTTTCGTTTCCTCTTCTTTTGCTTGTAAATAATTAATAAACCCACTCTTTGTTCTTCCCTTACTCTGGTTTCCTCTTATCCGATCATTTTAGTCTTTTCACGATTGAGTACCTGTGGCACGATATGGAAACCGCTATAATCGGGTGTAGTAATTGTTAACGGCCCGAGTCGCGGCTCGCTTCGCTCGGCGTGTCCATTAACGCTGTGGCTCGGGTGGGAGTTATCTCCTCGCTTTACGGCCGGTGGTAGTACTTAGGTACTAACACTAATTAGGCTTACAACCCCACTTACCACCGACCGGAAGTGACGTCATAACTTCTAAAGGACTCAGGACGGCCAGCTTAAAGGACAAGGGGATTAACCTCCCCCCCCCCCCCCCCCTTGATAAGGGGAGCGACAACCCCCGAATCCACAACAATATATTAAGTTCTGAATCAAAAACGAAGGTTCTGTAATATTAATAGTGAAATAAAGAATTGTGGAGACCAAATCGTTTTATCAATTTCAACTTATTTTTGGAGAAAATTGTGAGTTATTTGAAAAAAGTGCAAGGGTGCCAATATTTTTGGCCATGACTGCATGATGTAAAGATGAACTGATTAAATTTTGGAATCAAGAGGTCAAAGGTTCCCCCACCCTCCTCTCCCCCCTACAATATACCTCCTTCGACCCAAATTTTTCTAATGCCTTGAACAAACATTGGTACATCATGGGTGATGACAGTTGTGATCAAGTTCCATCAAAACTGTGTGTGTAGTTTCGGAAAAGAGAGGACATACCTATTTTAGGGGGTCAAACCCACCACACATCCCCTTAAACCCCGATTTTTATAAAATGCTGTGAACAAACGTTGATGCATCACGGGTGGTGAAGGTTGCGGCCAAGTTTCATCGAAGTTGTGTGTGTAGTTCCAAAAAAGAAATCAAATACCTATTTGGGGGGGGGGGGGGGGGGGCGGGGTCAAACCGAGACCCACTTTGACCCACTGTAAACTCTCTTAGACTTCGATTTTCTTAGTGCCGTGAACAAAAGTTGGTACATCACAGATGATGAAGCTTGGGGTCAAGTTTCATCGAAATAGTGTGTGTAGTTTCAGAGGAAAAAGCAAATACATATTTTGGGGGGTCACACTGGATCCACTTTGACCCCCGGTAGACACCTTTATATCCCGATCTTTTAATGCAGTGAACAAACTTCAGTTGTAACATACCAAATATAATTTGTGCCAAGTTTTGTCACAATCCCATCAGCAGTTTTGGAGAAGAAGTTGCAAGTGTTTACGGACTGACGGACGGAAGACGCGCCATCGCATAAGCTCTCCGGAACTACGTTCCAGGTGAGCTGAAAATGTGATAACTTGAGAACAACTGTGGGATTTAAATCAAACTTGGTACAAGTATGTATAATGATGCAAACATGAACCGATTAGATTTTGGGGTCAGGATGTCCAAGGTCAGTAAAAATTATGTCAAAGGTCATGTTAAGTAAAAATCATGTTGCTGCACCAACTTCTGAACAAGTGATGGGATTGTGAACAAACTTCTATAAGTACATATGATGCAAGGATGACCTGATTATATTTTGGCATCAAAGGTGAGGAGCTAGGTGATTTTGTGATTTTGGTGAGGTCAGGTAAAAATGCGATACTTTGGAACGGCTGAATGTATTTAAATCAAACTGGGTGAACAAGTGATGACCTCTTGACCCCAAAATAAAATCAGTTGATCTTTATATCATTGTACATACCTGTACCAACATTGGTCAGGATCCCATCACTGGTTCACAAAGTATCGCTGTAACAGGACTTTTACCTAACATTACCTCTGACCTTTGACCTCGTGACCCCAAATCTAATCAGTATAATGATGCAATAATGTCGGCGGAGGCATATCGGTTGATGTAGTGACGTCGAAGAGTGTCGTTCTAGTTTTAATTTATTTTGCTTCTCACTATTTTATTTTATTCATTTTTGTTTGTTCTCTTATATGTGACGCATCATCGGATTAAGTTGTTCTCATATATACAAGACAACAACATGCATTTTAAAGGCCATTTTCCCTGCTAGAGCGGGGGTTAGCCTTGCGGTCCCCATGACAATCTTCTCCATTTTGCCCTATTTTCTGCATCTCTCCTTGATAACCCCCTTGCCCGCATTTCTTCTTCCACCATCTTTAGCCAAGTCTTTCTCGGTCTTCCACGTCCTCTACTTCCTTCTACATTCATTTCCATCACTCTTCTCAACCAGTCACTTTCATCCTTCCTCAACACATGACCAAACCATCTCAACCTGTTCCTCTTCACAGCATCCATCACAGGCTCTATTCCCATCATCTTTCACAATTCATCGTTTGTCTTCCTCTCTCTCAACGATACTCCGCACATCCGTCGAACCATTCGCATTTCCACCCTTTCGAACCTTCGTTGCTGCTCTACGTTCATTACCCATGTCTCGCACCCATAAATCATACCACTTCTCACACATGCAGCATACACCTTTCCCTTCAGCTTCAACGACACTCCCCTCATCATCAGCACGCCACTCAGTTCCCGAAACTTCTTCCATGCACATCTCACTCTAGCAACCGTTGCCGAGTCTGATCCACCTTCTCCATTCAGCATGTCTCCGAGGTAGCAAAATGTTTTCACACCTTCCAGCTTCACGCCGTCTCCAAGATCCAACTCAACATTTCCTCCATCTGCAGCTCCCTCTGTGCACACCTTACATTTGAATGTAGTTGCCACACTGGTTAATGACCCTCTCAGACCACTACATTTTTGATGAACCCACTCAGCGCACATTGTACATTGAATGGAGTTCACTCCGACACCCTTCCTGCAAACAGCACACGGCCACTTCCCAATTCTTTCCACCTCACCACATGCTTTACCACTTGCCATCACCTTCGTCTTTCCGATATTCACCTTCAGACCTTTTGTCTCCATACATTCCTTCCACTTGTTCATCTTTTCCTTCAGTCCATCCATACTTTCCGCAATCAACACCAGATCATCTGCATACAGCAACTCCCACGGTATATTAATTCTTTCATGAACATGTGAAGTAGTGGACCACCTAGAGAAAGAATTGATTCTAGATGGCAGCAGGTAGGTCCTTGTGATTTGCAACTGGCATCTACACCTGGTTAGATGGGGACTGTCCATAGTCCTTGGTGGATGAGAGGCACTGCTCCAATGGCATGGGTGATGCGACGCATGTGGCATGTTCTCATATATGCGACGCATCAATTTTAAAAATCCAGGAATTTACCAGTAAGTAAAAAAAACAAAAAACAAAACAAAACCAAGTACAGATACATTCAAAGTACACCGCCCCCTTGCCAAATAATTAAATATCCTACAGCGCGGCATTGCTGGGGCGCCTCAGGCGCCCGGCAATACCGCAATGCAGCTCATTGAGGCTGCATTGGGAGGGAGATGTGTACACTAATTGATTGATTAATTGTATAATTAAAATCAATAAAAGATTATCACAAAATATTTTCTTAATCAATTGGCTAATAGCATAACTAAACCACTAGTGCTTCATCCGAAAATGTATCTTTTAGAAATTTAATTAAATAACTCATTAATAAAAAATTAAACAATTAATTGATTCATCAATAAATAATTAATTGATAAATCAATAAATAATTAATCGATTAAATGATTAATCAATAAATCAAAAATATCCTTGATAGCCACATCACTTGGTCACTGTCATGTCCAAATATTAGCTTCCCAGCTCAAAAGGTGCCTGAGATATTGGCCAAATGAGAAAGAAAATAAATAAATGATTAATAATGAAAATAAATAAATAATAATCATGAAAAAACTAAATTATTAATCAATTCGGTCACAGAACACATAAACCACCGCCATTTCATCAGAATCTGTAAATGATTTTTTAAATTTTTTTTAGTAATTAATCGAATAATTAAATAATTAATCGATTAATTGATTAATTGATTAATCAATAAATCAAAAATATCCTTGATAGCCACATCACTTGGTCACTCATGTCCAAATATTAGCTTCCAAGCTCAAAAGGTGCCTGAGATATTGGCCAAATGAGAAAGAAAATAAATAAATGATTAATAATGAAAATAAATAAATAATAATCATTAAAAAATTAAACAAGTACAGATACATTCAAAGTACACCGCCCCCATGCCAAATAATTAAATATCCTGCAGCGCGGAATCGCCGGGGCACCCCCGGCGCCCGGCAATACCGCAGTGCAGCTCATAGAGGCTGCATTGGGAGGGAGAGGTGTACACTAATTGATTGATTCATTGTATAATTAAAATCAATAAAATATTATCACAAAATATTTTCTTAATCAATTGGCTAATAGCATAACTAAACCACTCGTGCTTCATCCGAACATGTATCTTTTAGAAATTTAATTAAATAACTCATTAATAAAAAATTACATAATTAATTGATTAATCAATAAATAATTAATCGATTAACCAATAAATAATTAATTGATTAAATGATTAATCAATAAATCAAAAATATCCTTGATAGCCACATCACTTGGTCACTGTCATGTCCAAATATTAGCTTCCCAGCTCAAAAGGTGCCTGATATATTGGCCAAATGAGAAAGAAAATTAATAAATGATTAATAATGAAAATAAATAAATAATAATCATGAAGAAATTAAATTAATAATCAATTCAGTCACAGAACACATAAACCACCACCATTTCATCAGAATCTGTAACTGAAAAAAAAATTTTTTTTTTAGTAATTAATCGAATACTTAAATAATTCATCGATTAATTGATTAATTGATTGATCAATAAATCAAAAATATCCTTGATAGCCACATCACTTGGTCACTCATGTCCAAATATTAGCTTCCGAGCTCAAAAGGTGCCTGAGATATTGGCCAAATGAGAAAGAAAATAAATAAATGATTAATAATGAAAATAAATAAATAATAATCATAAAAAAATTAAATTATTAATCAATTCGGTCAGAGAACACATGAACCACCACCATTTCATCGGAATCTGTAACTTAAAAAAAAAAAAAATTAGTCATTAATCGAAAAATTTAATAATTAATCGACTAATTGATTAATTGATTAATTAATAAATCAAAAATAGCCTTTGCAGCCAAATCACATGGTCATTGGCATGTCCAAATATCAGCTTCCTAACTCAAAAGGTGCCTGAGTTAATGGTCAGAAGAGAAAGGAAATTTGATAAATTAAATAAGTACTTAATTAATCGCTAATAATTAAATAACTCCTCAATTAATTGATTATTCAAAAAACAAAAAAAAATATTTTTGACGAAGGACGCGCTCACTATTGTGCCGAAATTTCAGCTTCCTAGCTCAAAGGATGGCTGAGATATCGCCCGGACAAACAAACAAGAAAGAAAACAAGAAAGCAAGAAAACAACCAGAGTGAAAACTGAGTACTCCCTTTCAGCGGGCGTCACTGCTGAGCCCCCTCCGGTGCCCAGCAACGACGATTTGCAATGCCTGCAGATGGCATAGGAAAGGTGCGGTGTACAACAAATAAACAGAGTGAAAACTGAGTACTCCCTTTCAGCGTGTGTCACTGCCGAGCCCCCTTCGGTGCCCAGCAATGACGATTTGCAATGCCTGGAGATGGCATAGGTAAGGTGCGGTGCACAACAAGTACAGATACATTCAAAGTACACAGCCCCCATGCCAAATAATTAAATATCCTACAGCGCGGCATTGCCGGGGCGCCTCAGGCGCCCGGCAATACCGCAGTGCAGCTCATAGAGGCTGCATTGGGAAGGAGAGGTGTAAGCTAATTCATTGATTAAATGTATAATTAAAATCAATAAAAGATTATCACAAAATATTTTCTTAATCAATTGGCTAATAGCATAACTAAACCACTTGTGCTTCATCCGAAGATGTATCTTTTAGAAATTTAATTAAATAAGTCATTAATAAAAAATTAAATAATTAATTGATTCACCAATAAATAATTAATCGATTAAATGATTAATCAATAAATCAAAAATATCCTTGATAGCCACGTCACTTGGTCACTGTCATGTCCAAATATGAGCTTCCCAGCTCAAAAGGTGGCTGAGATATTGGCCAAATGAGAAAGAAAATAAATAAATGATTAATAATGAAAATAAATAAATAATAATGATTAAAAAATTAAATTATCAATCATTCACGCTGTTGAAACCAAAGCATTCAGAATCATTGGAATCTCCCACGATGAAGCTAACTCCAAGGGCCTCTCACTCACTCACCGCAGGCAGGTTGGTGGTCTTTCCGTCTTCTACCGACTCCTCTCTGGCCTTGCCCCCCCAGCTCTCTCTGGGCTCTGTCCCGCAAATATTCCTACAGGTCGCACATGGTCGCACTGCCAAAATCAAGACTCTCTGCTCACCTTCACTCCTTCATTCCTCTTTTCTCCCGCCTCTGGAACAAACTCCCTCACTCTCTTCAATCCCACTCCACCCTCCAGGTCTTTAAAACAGCTGTTCACCACCATCTCTTATCTTCCCCCATCCAAAACCTTGATCTTTTCTACCCCCGCTAATTTCACCCCAATTCCACTTTTTTGAAATACCAACTTCTGTCCTGGAAGTCCTTGGTGTCCTTGTGCTTTATACTTCTCCCACCCCCCCCCCCCCCCCCTTCTCTCACCATCTTGTCTTCCGCTCCCTCTTTTTGTACACCGCTCCTTTCCTATGCCATCTCCAGGCATTGCAAATCGTCATTGCCGGGCACCAAAGGGGTCTCGGCAGTGACGCACGCTGAAAGAGAGTACTCAGTTTTCACTCTGGTTGTTTGTTTGTTTTCTTTCTTGGTTGTCCGGACGATATCTCAGCCATCCTTTGAGCTAGGAAGCTGAAATTTCGGCACAGTCGTGAGCAAGTCCTTTGTCAAATACGGTATTTTTTGTTTTTTGAATAATCAATTAATTGAGGAGTTATTTAATTATTAGCGTTTAATTAAGTACTTATTTAATTAATTAAATTTCATTTCTCTTTTGACCATTATTAACTCAGGCACCTTTTGAGTTAGGAAGCTGATATTTGGACATGCCAATGACCAGGTGATTTGGCTGCAAAGGATATTTTTGATTTATTAATTAATCAATTAATCGATTAATTATTTAATTATTCGATTAATGACCCAAAAAATTTTTTTTTTTAAGTTACAGATTCTGATGAAATAGTGGTAGTTTATGTGTTCTCTGACCAAATTGATTACCAATTTAATTTTTTTATGATTATTATTTATTTATTTTCATTATTAATCATTTATTTATTTTCTTTCTCATTTGGCCAATATCTCAGGCACCTTTTGAGCTGGGAAGCTAATATTTGGACATAAGTGACCAAGTGATGTGGCTATCAAGGATATTTTTGATTTATTGATTAATCATTTCATCTATTAATTATTTATTGATTAATCGATTAATTATTTATTGAGTAATCAATTAATTATTTAATTTTTTATAAATGACTTATTTAATTAAATTTCTAAAAGATACATCTTCGGATGAAGCACTAGTGGTTTAGTTATGCGATTAGCCAATTGATTATGAAAATATTTTGTGATAATCTTTTATTGATTTTAATTATACAATTAATCAATCAATTAGTGTACACCTCTCCCTCCCAATGCAGCCTCAATGAGCTGCACTGCGGTATTGCCGGGCGCCGGAGGCGCCCCGGCAATGCCGCGCTGCAGCATATTTAATTATTTGGCATGGGGCGGTGTACTTTGAATGTATGTGTACTTGTTATATATTTTGTTTGTCTGGTTGATTTGTTTGTGAGGTAAATGTTAGCTCTTTCACGAGCACATAAACCACCACCATTTCATCAGAATACGTAACTTTAAAAAAAAATTAAAAAAATTGTCATTAATCAAATAATTAAATAATTAATCGATTTATTGATTAATTGATTAATTAATAAATCTAAAATAGCCTTTGCAGCCAAATCACCTGGTCATTGGCATGTCCAAATATTAGCTTCCTAACTCAAAAGGTGCCTGAGTTGATGGTCAGAAGAGAAAGGAAATTCGATTAATTGAATAAGTACTTAATTAATCGCTAATAATTAAATAACTCATCAATTAATTGATTAATCAAAAATATCCTTTGCAGCCAAATCACCTGGTCATTGGCATGTCCAAATATCAGCTTCCTAACTCAAAAGGTGCCTGAGTTAATGGTCAGAAGAGAAAGGAAATTCGATTAATTGAATAAGTACTTAATTAATCGCTAATAATTAAATAACTCATCAATTAATTGATTAATCAAAAAACAAAAAATACCGTTTTTGACAAAGGACTTGCTCACTATTGTGCCGAAATGTCACCTTCCTCGCTCAAAGGATGGCTGAGATATCGCCCGGACAACCAAGAAAACAAGAAAACAAGTACACATACATTCAAAGTACACCGCCCCATGCCAAATAATTAAATATGCTGCAGCGTGGCATTGCCGGGGCACCTCGGGCGCCCGGCAATACCGCAGTGCAGCTCATTGAGGCTGCATTGAGAGGGAGAGGTGTACACTAATTGATTGATTAATTGTATAATTAAAATCAATAAAAGATTATCACAAAATATTTTCATAATCAATTGGCTAATCGCATAACTAAACCACTAGTGCTTCATCCGAAGATGTATCTTTTAGAAATTTTATTAAATAAGTCATTTATAAATAATTAAATAATTAATTGATTACTCAATAAATAATTAATCGATTAATCAATAAATAATTAATAGATGAAATGATTAATCAATAAATCAAAAATATCCTTGATAGCCACATCACTTGGTCACTCATGTCCAAATATTAGCTTCCCAGCTCAAAAGGTGCCTGAGATATTGGCCAAATGAAAAAGAAAATAAATAAATGATTAATAATGAAAATAAATGAATAATAATCATAAAAAAATTAAATTATTAATCAATTTGGCCAGAGAACACATAAACTACCACTATTTCATCAGAATCTGTAACTTAAAAAAAAAAAAATTTTTGGTCATTAATCAAATAATTAAATAATTAATCGATTAATTGATTAATTAATAAATCAAAAATATCCTTTGCAGCCAAATCACCTGGTCATTGGCATGTCCAAATATCAGCTTCCTAACTCAAAAGGTGCCTGAGTTAATGGTCAGAAGAGAAAGGAAATTTGATTAATTAAATAAGTACTTAATTAATCGCTAATAATTAAATAACTCCTCAATTTATTGATTAATCCAAAAATAAAAAATACCGTTTTTGACAAAGGACTTGCTCACTACTGTGCCGAAATTTCAGCTTCCTAGCTCAAAGGATGGCTGAGATATCGCCCGGACAACCAAGAAAGAAAACAAGAAAGAAAACAAACAAGTACACATACATTCAAAGTACACCGCCCCATGCCAAATAATTAAATATGCTGCAGCGCGGCATTGCCGGGGCGCCTCCGGCGCCCGGCAATACCGCAGTGCAGCTCATTAAGGCTGCATTGGGAGGGAGAGGTGTACACTAATTGATTGATTAATTGTATAATTAAAATCAATAAAAGATTATCACAAAATATTTTCATAATCAATTGGCTAATCGCATAACTAAACCACTAGTGCTTCATCCGAAGATGTATCTTTTAGAAATTTAATTAAATAAGTCATTTATAAAAAATTAAATAATTAATTGATTACTCAATAAATAATTAATCGATTAATCAATAAATAATTAATAGATGAAATGATTAATCAATAAATCAAAAATATCCTTGATAGCCACATCACTTGGTCACTTATGTCCAAATATTAGCTTCCCAGCTCAAAAGGTGCCTGAGATATTGGCCAAATGAGAAAGAAAATAAATAAATGATTAATAATGAAAATAAATAAATAATAATCATAAAAAAATTAAATTGGTAATCAATTTGGTCAGAGAACACATAAACTACCACTATTTCATCAGAATCTGTAACTTAAAAAAAAAAATTTTTGGGGTCATTAATCGAATAATTAAATAATTAATCGATTAATTGATTAATTAATAAATCAAAAATATCCTTTGCAGCCAAATCACCTGGTCATTGGCATGTCCAAATATCAGCTTCCTAACTCAAAAGGTGCCTGAGTTAATAATGGTCAGAAGAGAAATGAAATTTAATTAATTAAATAAGTACTTAATTAAACGCTAATAATTAAATAACTCCTCAATTAATTGATTATTCAAAAAACAAAAAATACCGTATTTGACAAAGGACTTGCTCACGACTGTGCCGAAATTTCAGCTTCCTAGCTCAAAGGATGGCTGAGATATCGTCCGGACAACCAAGAAAGAAAACAAATAAGTCATTTATAAAAAATTAAATAATTAATTGATTACTCAATAAATAATTAATCGATTAATCAATAAATACTTAATAGATGAAATGATTAATCAATAAATCAAAAATATCCTTGATAGCCACATCACTTGGTCACTCATGTCCAAATATTAGCTTCCCAGCTCAAAAGGTGCCTGAGATATTGGCCAAATGAGAAAGAAAATAAATAAATGATTAATAATGAAAATAAATAAATAATAATCATAAAAAAATTAAATTATTAATCAATTTGGTCAGAGAACACATAAACTACCACTATTTCATCAGAATCTGTAACTTAAAAAAAAAAAATTTTTTTGTCATTAATCGAATAATTAAATAATTAATCGATTAATTGATTAATTAATAAATCAAAAATATCCTTTGCAGCCAAATCACCTGGTCATTGGCATGTCCAAATATCAGCTTCCTAACTCAAAAGGTGCCTGAGTTAATAATGGTCAGAAGAGAAATGAAATTTAATTAATTAAATAAGTACTTAATTAAACGCTAATAATTAAATAACTCCTCAATTAATTGATTATTCAAAAAACAAAAAATACCGTATTTGACAAAGGACTTGCTCACTACTGTGCCGAAATTTCAGCTTCCTAGCTCAAAGGATGGCTGAGATATCGTCCGGACAACCAAGAAAGAAAACAAACAAGTACACATACATTCAAAGTACACCGCCCCATGCCAAATAATTAAATATGCTGCAGCGCGGCATTGCCGGGGCGCCTCCGGCGCCCGGCAATACCGCAGTGCAGCTCATTGAGGCTGCATTGGGAGGGAGAGGTGTACACTAATTGATTGATTAATTGTATAATTAAAATCAATAAAAGATTATCACAAAATATTTTCATAATCAATTGGCTAATCGCATAACTAAACCAGTAGTGCTTCATCCGAAGATGTATCTTTTAGAAATTTAATTAAATAAGTCATTTATAAAAAATTAAATAATTAATTGATTACTCAATAAATAATTAATCGATTAATCAATAAATACTTAATAGATGAAATGATTAATCAATAAATCAAAAATATCCTTGATAGCCACATCACTTGGTCACTCATGTCCAAATATTAGCTTCCCAGCTCAAAAGGTGCCTGAGATATTGGCCAAATGAGAAAGAAAATAAATAAATGATTAATAATGAAAATAAATAAATAATAATCATAAAAAAATTAAATTATTAATCAATTTGGTCAGAGAACACATAAACTACCACTATTTCATCAGAATCTGTAACTTAAAAAAAAAAATTTTTTTTGTCATTAATCGAATAATTAAATAATTAATCGATTAATTGATTAATTAATAAATCAAAAATATCCTTTGCAGCCAAATCACCTGGTCATTGGCATGTCCAAATATCAGCTTCCTAACTCAAAAGGTGCCTGAGTTAATAATGGTCAGAAGATAAATGAAATTTAATTAATTAAATAAGTACTTAATTAAACGCTAATAATTAAATAACTCCTCAATTAATTGATTATTCAAAAAACAAAAAATACCGTATTTGACAAAGGACTTGCTCACTACTGTGCCGAAATTTCAGCTTCCTAGCTCAAAGGATGGCTGAGATATCGTCCGGACAACCAAGAAAACAAGAAAACAAACAAGTACACATACATTCAAAGTACACCGCCCCATGCCAAATAATTAAATATGCTGCAGCGCGGCATTGCCGGGGCGCCTCTGGCGCCCGGCAATACCGCAGTGCAGCTCATTGAGGCTGCATTGGGAGGGAGAGGTGTACACTAATTGATTGATTAATTGTATAATTAAAATCAATAAAAGATTATCACAAAATATTTTCATAATCAATTGGCTAATCGCATAACTAAACCACTGGTGCTTCATCCGAAGATGTATCTTTTAGAAATTTAATTAAATAAGTCATTTATAAAAAATTCATTGATTACTCAATAAATAATTAATCGATTAATCAATAAATAATTAATAGATGAAATGATTAATCAATAAATCAAAAATATCCTTGATAGCCACATCACTTGGTCACTCATGTCCAAATATTAGCTTCCCAGCTCAAAAGGTGCCTGAGATATTGGCCAAATGAGAAAGAAAATAAATAAATGATTAATAATGAATATAAATAAATAATAATCATAAAAAAATTAAATTATTAATCAATTTGGTCAGAGAACACATAAACTACCACTATTTCATCAGAATCTGTAACTTTAAAAAAAAAAAATTTTTTTGTCATTAATCGAATAATTAAATAATTAATCGATTAATTGATTAATTAATAAATCAAAAATATCATTTGCAGCCAAATCACCTGGTCATTGGCATGTCCAAATATCAGCTTCCTAACTCAAAAGGTGCCTGAGTTAATGGTCAGAAGAGAAAGGAAATTTAATTAATTAAATAAGAACTTAATTAATCGCTAATAATTAAATAACTCCTTAATTTATTGATTAATCAAAAAAAAAAAATACCGTTTTTGACAAAGGACTTTCTCACTATTGTGCCAAAATTTCAGCTTCCTAGCTCAAAGGATGGCTGAGATATCGCCCGGACAACCAAGAAAGAAAACAAACAAACAAACAAACAAGAAAACAAACAAACAAACAAGAAACCAGAGTGAAAACTGAGTACTCTCTTTCAGCGTGCGTCACTGCCGAGCCCCCTTCGGTGCCCAGCAATGACGATTTGCAATGCCTGGAGATGGCATAGGAAAGGAGCGGTGTACAACAAGAAACCAGAGTGAAAACTGAGTACTCTCTTTCAGCGTGCGTCACTGCCGAGCCCCCTTCGGTGCCCGGCAATGACGATTTGCAATGCCTGGAGGTGGCATAGGAAAGGAGCGGTGTACAACAAGTACACATACATTCAAAGTACACCGCCCCATGCCAAATAATTAAATATGCTGCAGCGCGGCATTGCCGGGGCGCCTCTGGCGCCCGGCAATACCGCAGTGCAGCTCATTAAGGCTGCATTGGGAGGGAGGGGTGTACACTAATTGATTGATTAATTGTATAATTAAAATCAATAAAAGATTATCACAAAATATTTTCATAATCAATTGGCTAATCGCATAACTAAACCACTAGTGCTTCATCCGAAGATGTATCTTTTAGAAATTTAATTAAATAAGTCATTTATAAAAAATTAAATAATTAATTGATTACTCAATAAATAATTAATCGATTAATCAATAAATAATTAATAGATGAAATGATTAATCAATAAATCAAAAATATCCTTGATAGCCACATCACTTGGTCACTCATGTCCAAATATTAGCTTTCCAGCTCAAAAGGTGCCTGAGATATTGGCCAAATGAGAAAGAAAATAAATAAATGATTAATAATGAAAATAAATAAATAATAATCATAAAAAAATTAAATTATTAATCAATTTGGTCAGAGAACACATAAACTACCACTATTTCATCAGAATCTGTAACTTTAAAAAAAAAAAATTTTTTGTCATTAATCGAATAATTAAATAATTAATCGATTAATTGATTAATTAATAAATCAAAAATATCCTTTGCAGCCAAATCACCTGGTCATTGGCATGTCCAAATATCAGCTTCCTAACTCAAAAGGTGCCTGAGTTAATAATGGTCAGAAGAGAAATGAAATTTAATTAATTAAATAAGTACTTAATTAAACGCTAATAATTAAATAACTCCTCAATTAATTGATTATTCAAAAAACAAAAAATACCGTATTTGACAAAGGACTTGCTCACTACTGTGCCGAAATTTCAGCTTCCTAGCTCAAAGGATGGCTGAGATATCGTCCGGACAACCAAGAAAGAAAACAAACAAACAAACAAGTACAGATACATTCAAAGTACTCCGCCCCCATGCCAAATAATTAAATATCCTACAGCGCGGCATTGCCGGGGTGCCTCCGGCGCCCGGCAATACCGCAGTGCAGCTCATTGAGGCTGCATTGGGAGGGAGAGGTGTACACTAATTGATTGATTAATTGTATAATTAAAATCAATAAAAGATTATCACAAAATATTTTCTTAATCAATTGGCTAATCGCATAACTAAACCACTAGTGCTTCATCCGAAGATGTATCTTTTAGAAATTTAATCAAATGTCATTAATAAAAAATTAAATAATTAATTGATTAATCAATAAGTAATTCATCGATTAATCAATAAATAATGAATCGATTAAATGATTAATCAATTAATCAAAAATATCCTTGATAGCCACATCACTTGGTCACTGTCATGTCCAAATATTAGCTTCCCAGCTCAAAAGGTGCCTGAGATATTGGCCAAATGAGAAAGAAAATAAATAAATGATTAATAATGAAAATAAATAAATAATAATCATTAAAAAATTAAATTATCAATCAATTCGGTCACAGAACACATAAACCACCACCATTTCATCAGAATCTGTAACTGGGGGGGAAATTTTTTTTTTAAATAATTTATCGAATAATTAAATAATTAATCGATACATTGATTAATTGATTAATCAATAAATCAAAAATATCCTTGATAGCCACATCACTTGGTCACTCATGTCCAAATATTAGCTTCTGAGCTCAAAAGGTGCCTGAGATATTGGCCAAATGAGAAAGAAGATAAATAAATGATTAATAATGAAAATAAATAAATAATAATCATAAAAAAATTAAATTATTAATCAATTCGGTCAGAGAACACATAAACCACCACCATTTCATCAGAATCTGTAACTTTAAAAAAAAAATTTTTTGGTCATTAATCAAATAATTAAATAATTAATCGATTAATTGATTAATTGATTAATTAATAAATCAAAAATAGACTTTGCAGCCAAATCACCTGGTCATTGGCATGTCCAAATATCAGCTTCCTAACTCAAAAGGTGCCTGAGTTAATGGTCAGAAGAGAAATGAAATTGAATTAATTAAATAAGTACTTAATTAATCGCTAATAATTAAATAACTCATCAATTAATTGATTAATCAAAAAACAAAAAATACCGTTTTTGCCAAAGGACTTGCTCACTATTGTGCCGAAATTTCAGCTTCCTAGCTCAAAGGATGGCTGAGATATCGCCCGGACAAACAAACAAACAACCAAGAAAACAAACAACCAGAGTGAAAACTGAGTACTCTCTTTCAGCGTGCGTCACTGCCGAGCCCCCTTCGGTGCCCAGCAATGACGATTTGCAATGCCTGGAGATGGCATAGGAAAGGAGCGGTGTACAACAACCAAGAAAACAAACAAACAAGAAACCAGAGTGAAAACTGAGTACTCTCTTTCAGCGTGCGTCACTGCCGAGCCCCCTTTGGTGCCCGGCAATGACGATTTGCAATGCCTGGAGATGGCATAGGAAAGGAGCGGTGTACAACAAACAAGAAAGAAACCAGAGTGAAAACTGAGTACTCTCTTTCAGCGTGCGTCACTGCCGAGCCCCCTTTGGTGCCCGGCAATGACGATTTGCAATGCCTGGAGATGGCATAGGAAAGGAGCGGTGTACAACAAGTACACATACATTCAAAGTACACCGCCCCATGCCAAATAATTAAATATGCTGCAGCGCGGCATTGCCGGGGCGCCTCCGGCGCCCGGCAATACCGCAGTGCAGCTCATTGAGGCTGCATTGGGAGGGAGAGGTGTACACTAATTGATTGATTAATTGTATAATTAAAATCAATAAAAGATTATCACAAAATATTTTCATAATCAATTGGCTAATCGCATAACTAAACCAGTAGTGCTTCATCCGAAGATGTATCTTTTAGAAATTTAATTAAATAAGTCATTTATAAAAAATTAAATAATTAATTGATTACTCAATAAATAATTAATCGATTAATCAATAAATACTTAATAGATGAAATGATTAATCAATAAATCAAAAATATCCTTGATAGCCACATCACTTGGTCACTCATGTCCAAATATTAGCTTCCCAGCTCAAAAGGTGCCTGAGATATTGGCCAAATGAGAAAGAAAATAAATAAATGATTAATAATGAAAATAAATAAATAATAATCATAAAAAAATTAAATTATTAATCAATTTGGTCAGAGAACACATAAACTACCACTATTTCATCAGAATCTGTAACTTAAAAAAAAAAAATTTTTTTGTCATTAATCGAATAATTAAATAATTAATCGATTAATTGATTAATTAATAAATCAAAAATATCCTTTGCAGCCAAATCACCTGGTCATTGGCATGTCCAAATATCAGCTTCCTAACTCAAAAGGTGCCTGAGTTAATAATGGTCAGAAGAGAAATGAAATTTAATTAATTAAATAAGTACTTAATTAAACGCTAATAATTAAATAACTCCTCAATTAATTGATTATTCAAAAAACAAAAAATACCGTATTTGACAAAGGACTTGCTCACTACTGTGCCGAAATTTCAGCTTCCTAGCTCAAAGGATGGCTGAGATATCGTCCGGACAACCAAGAAAGAAAACAAACAAACAAGAAAACAAACAAGTACACATACATTCAAAGTACACCGCCCCATGCCAAATAATTAAATATGCTGCAGCGCGGCATTGCCGGGGCGCCTCCGGCGCCCGGCAATACCGCAGTGCAGCTCATTGAGGCTGCATTGGGAGGGAGAGGTGTACACTAATTGATTGATTAATTGTATAATTAAAATCAATAAAAGATTATCACAAAATATTTTCATAATCAATTGGCTAATCGCATAACTAAACCAGTAGTGCTTCATCCGAAGATGTATCTTTTAGAAATTTAATTAAATAAGTCATTTATAAAAAATTAAATAATTAATTGATTACTCAATAAATAAATTAATCGATTAATCAATAAATACTTAATAGATGAAATGATTAATCAATAAATCAAAAATATCCTTGATAGCCACATCACTTGGTCACTCATGTCCAAATATTAGCTTCCCAGCTCAAAAGGTGCCTGAGATATTGGCCAAATGAGAAAGAAAATAAATAAATGATTAATAATGAAAATAAATAAATAATAATCATAAAAAAATTAAATTATTAATCAATTTGGTCAGAGAACACATAAACTACCACTATTTCATCAGAATCTGTAACTTAAAAAAAAAAAAATTTTTTGTCATTAATCGAATAATTAAATAATTAATCGATTAATTGATTAATTAATAAATCAAAAATATCCTTTGCAGCCAAATCACCTGGTCATTGGCATGTCCAAATATCAGCTTCCTAACTCAAAAGGTGCCTGAGTTAATAATGGTCAGAAGATAAATGAAATTTAATTAATTAAATAAGTACTTAATTAAACGCTAATAATTAAATAACTCCTCAATTAATTGATTATTCAAAAAACAAAAAATACCGTATTTGACAAAGGACTTGCTCACTACTGTGCCGAAATTTCAGCTTCCTAGCTCAAAGGATGGCTGAGATATCGTCCGGACAACCAAGAAAGAAAACAAACAAACAAGAAAACAAACAAGTACACATACATTCAAAGTACACCGCCCCATGCCAAATAATTAAATATGCTGCAGCGCGGCATTGCCGGGGCGCCTCCGGCGCCCGGCAATACCGCAGTGCAGCTCATTGAGGCTGCATTGGGAGGGAGAGGTGTACACTAATTGATTGATTAATTGTATAATTAAAATCAATAAAAGATTATCACAAAATATTTTCATAATCAATTGGCTAATCGCATAACTAAACCAGTAGTGCTTCATCCGAAGATGTATCTTTTAGAAATTTAATTAAATAAGTCATTTATAAAAAATTAAATAATTAATTGATTACTCAATAAATAATTAATCGATTAATCAATAAATACTTAATAGATGAAATGATTAATCAATAAATCAAAAATATCCTTGATAGCCACATCACTTGGTCACTCATGTCCAAATATTAGCTTCCCAGCTCAAAAGGTGCCTGAGATATTGGCCAAATGAGAAAGAAAATAAATAAATGATTAATAATGAAAATAAATAAATAATAATCATAAAAAAATTAAATTATTAATCAATTTGGTCAGAGAAAACATAAACTACCACTATTTCATCAGAATCTGTAACTTAAAAAAAAAAAATTTTTTTGTCATTAATCGAATAATTAAATAATTAATCGATTAATTGATTAATTAATAAATCAAAAATATCCTTTGCAGCCAAATCACCTGGTCATTGGCATGTCCAAATATCAGCTTCCTAACTCAAAAGGTGCCTGAGTTAATAATGGTCAGAAGATAAATGAAATTTAATTAATTAAATAAGTACTTAATTAAACGCTAATAATTAAATAACTCCTCAATTAATTGATTATTCAAAAAACAAAAAATACCGTATTTGACAAAGGACTTGCTCACTACTGTGCCGAAATTTCAGCTTCCTAGCTCAAAGGATGGCTGAGATATCGTCCGGACAACCAAGAAAGAAAACAAACAAACAAGAAAACAAGAAAACAAACAAGAAACCAGAGTGAAAACTGAGTACTCTCTTTCAGCGTGCGTCACTGCCGAGCCCCCTTTGGTGCCCGGCAATGACGATTTGCAATGCCTGGAGATGGCATAGGAAAGGAGCGGTGTACAACAAGAAACCAGAGTGAAAACTGAGTACTCTCTTTCAGCGTGCGTCACTGCCGAGCCCCCTTTGGTGCCCGGCAATGACGATTTGCAATGCCTGGAGATGGCATAGGAAAGGAGCGGTGTACAACAAGTACACATACATTCAAAGTACACCACCCCATGCCAAATAATTAAATATGCTGCAGCGCGGCATTGCCGGGGCGCCTCAGGCGCCCGGCAATACCGCAGTGCAGCTCATTGAGGCTGCATTGGGAGGGAGAGGTGTACACTAATTGATTGATTAATTGTATAATTAAAATCAATAAAAGATTATCACAAAATATTTTCATAATCAATTGGCTAATCGCATAACTAAACCACTAGTGCTTCATCCGAAGATGTATCTTTTAGAAATTTAATTAAATAAGTCATTATAAAAAATTAAATAATTAATTGATTACTCAATAAATAATTAATCGATTAATCAATAAATAATTAATAGATGAAATGATTAATCAATAAATCAAAAATATCCTTGATAGCCACATCACTTGGTCACTCATGTCCAAATATTAGCTTCCCAGCTCAAAAGGTGCCTGAGATATTGGCCAAATGAGAAAGAAAATAAATAAATGATTAATAATGAAAATAAATAAATAATAATAATCATAAAAAAATTAAATTATTAATCAATTTGGTCAGAGAACACATAAACTACCACTATTTCATCAGAATCTGTAACTTAAAAAAAAAAAAGTTTTTGTCATTAATGGAATAATTAAATAATTAATCGATTAATTGATTAATTAATAAATCAAAAATATCCTTTGCAGCCAAATCACCTGGTCATTGGCATGTCCAAATATCAGCTTCCTAACTCAAAAGGTGCCTGAGTTAATGGTCAGAAGAGAAATGAAATTTAATTAATTAAATAAGTACTTAATTAAACGCTAATAATTAAATAACTCCTCAATTAATTGATTATTCAAAAAACAAAAAATACCGTATTTGACAAAGGACTTGCTCACTACTGTGCCGAAATTTCAGCTTCCTAGCTCAAAGGATGGCTGAGATATCGCCCGGACAACCAAGAAAACAAGAAACCAGAGTGAAAACTGAGTACTCTCTTTCAGCGTGCGTCACTGCCGAGCCCCCTTTGGTGCCCGGCAATGACGATTTGCAATGCCTGGAGATGGCATAGGAAAGGAGCGGTGTACAACAAGTACACATACATTCAAAGTACACTGCCCCATGCCAAATAATTAAATATGCTGCAGCGCGGCATTGCCGGGGCGCCTACGGCGCCCGGCAATACCGCAGTGCAGCTCATTGAGGCTGCATTGGGAGGGAGAGGTGTACACTAATTGATTGATTAATTGTATAATTAAAATCAATAAAAGCTTATCACAAAATATTTTCATAATCAATTGGCTAATAGCATACCTGAAGCACTAGTGCTTCATCCGAAGATGTATCTTTTAGAAATTTAATTAAATAAGTCATTTATAAAAAATTAAATAATTAATTGATTACTCAATAAAAAATTAATCGATTAATCAATAAATAATTAATAGATGAAATGATTAATCAATAAATCAAAAATATCCTTGATAGCCACATCACTTGGTCACTCATGTCCAAATATTAGCTTCCCAGCTCAAAAGGTGCCTGAGATATTGGCCAAATGAGAAAGAAAATAAATAAATGATTAATAATGAAAATAAGTAAATAATAATCATAAAAAAATTAAATTATTAATCAATTTGGTCAGAGAACACATAAACTACCACTATTTCATCAGAATCTGTAACTTTAAAAAAAAAAAAAAAGTTGTCATAAATCAAATAATTAAATAATTAATCGATTAATTGATTAATTCATAAATCAAAAATATCCTTTGCAGCCAAATCACCTGGTTATTGGCATGTCCAAATATCAGCTTCCTAACTCAAAAGGTGCCTGAGTTAATGGTCAGAAGAGAAAGGAAATTTGATTAATTAAATAACTACTTAATTAATCGCAAATAATCAAATAACTCCTCAATTTAATGATTAATCAAAAAACAAAAAATACCGTTTTTGACAAAGCACTTTCTCACTATTGTGCCAAAATTTCAGCTTCCTAGCTCAAAGGATGGCTGAGATATCGTCCGGACAACCAAGAAAGAAAACAAACAAACAAGAAAGAAAACAAGTACACATACATTCAAAGTACACCGCCCCATGCCAAATAATTAAATATGCTGCAGCGCGGCATTGCCGGGGCGCCTCCGGCGCCCGGCAATACCGCAGTGCAGCTCATTGAGGCTGCATTGGGAGGGAGAGGTGTACACTAATTGATTGATTAATTGTATAATTAAAATCAATAAAAGATAATTATCACAAAATATTTTCATAATCAATTGGCTAATCGCATAACTAAACCAGTAGTGCTTCATCCGAAGATGTATCTTTTAGAAATTTAATTAAATAAGTCATTTATAAAAAATTAAATAATTAATTGATTACTCAATAAATAATTAATCGATTAATCAATAAATACTTAATAGATGAAATGATTAATCAATAAATCAAAAATATCCTTGATAGCCACATCACTTGGTCACTCATGTCCAAATATTAGCTTCCCAGCTCAAAAGGTGCCTGAGATATTGGCCAAATGAGAAAGAAAATAAATAAATGATTAATAATGAAAATAAATAAATAATAATCATAAAAAAATTAAATTATTAATCAATTTGGTCAGAGAACACATAAACTACCACTATTTCATCAGAATCTGTAACTTAAAAAAAAAAAAATTTTTTGTCATTAATCGAATAATTAAATAATTAATCGATTAATTGATTAATTAATAAATCAAAAAATATCCTTTGCAGCCAAATCACCTGGTCATTGGCATGTCCAAATATCAGCTTCCTAACTCAAAAGGTGCCTGAGTTAATAATGGTCAGAAGATAAATGAAATTTAATTAATTAAATAAGTACTTAATTAAACGCTAATAATTAAATAACTCCTCAATTAATTGATTATTCAAAAAACAAAAAATACCGTATTTGACAAAGGACTTGCTCACTACTGTGCCGAAATTTCAGCTTCCTAGCTCAAAGGATGGCTGAGATATCGTCCGGACAACCAAGAAAACAAACAAACAAGAAAACAAGAAAACAAACAAGAAACCAGAGTGAAAACTGAGTACTCTCTTTCAGCGTGCGTCACTGCCGAGCCCCCTTTGGTGCCCGGCAATGACGATTTGCAATGCCTGGAGATGGCATAGGAAAGGAGCGGTGTACAACAAGTACACATACATTCAAAGTACACCGCCCCATGCCAAATAATTAAATATGCTGCAGCGCGGAATTGCCGGGGCGCCTCTGGCGCCCGGCAATACCGCAGTGCAGCTCATTGAGGCTGCATTGGGAGGGAGAGGTGTACACTAATTGATTGATTAATTGTATAATTAAAATCAATAAAAGATTATCACAAAATATTTTCATAATCAATTGGCTAATCGCATAACTAAACCACTGGTGCTTCATCCGAAGATGTATCTTTTAGAAATTTAATTAAATAAGTCACTTATAAATAATTAAATAATTAATTGATTACTCAATAAATAATTAATCGATTAATCAATAAATAATTAATAGATGAAATGATTAATCAATAAATCAAAAATATCCTTGATAGCCACATCACTTGGTCACTCATGTCCAAATATTAGCTTCCCAGCTCAAAAGGTGCCTGAGATATTGGCCAAATGAGAAAGAAAATAAATAAATGATTAATAATGAAAATAAATAAATAATAATCATAAAAAAATTAAATTATTAATCAATTTGGTCAGAGAACACATAAACTACCACTATTTCATCAGAATCTGTAACTTTAAAAAAAAAAATTTTTTTGTCATTAATCGAATAATTAAATAATTAATCGATTAATTGATTAATTAATAAATCAAAAATATCCTTTGCAGTCTAATCACCTGGTCATTGGCATGTCCAAATATCAGCTTCCTAACTCAAAAGGTGCCTGAGTTAATGGTCAGAAGAGAAAGGAAATTTGATTAATTAAATAAGTACTTAATTAATCGCTAATAATTAAATAACTCCTCAATTTATTGATTAATCAAAAAAAAAAAATACCGTTTTTGACAAAGGACTTGCTCACTATTGTGCTGAAATTTCAGCTTCCTAGCTCAAAGGATGGCTGAGATATCGCCCGGACAACCAAGAAAGAAAACAAACAAACAAGAAAGAAAACAAGTACACATACATTCAAAGTACACCGCCCCATGCCAAATAATTAAATATGCTGCAGCGCGGCATTGCCGGGGCGCCTCCGGCGCCCGGCAATACCGCAGTGCAGCTCATTGAGGCTGCATTGGGAGGGAGAGGTGTACACTAATTGATTGATTAATTGTATAATTAAAATCAATAAAAGATTATCACAAAATATTTTCATAATCAATTGGCTAATCGCATAACTAAACCACTGGTGCTTCATCCGAAGATGTATCTTTTAGAAATTTAATTAAATAAGTCATTTATAAAAAATTCATTGATTACTCAATAAATAATTAATCGATTAATCAATAAATAATTAATAGATGAAATGATTAATCAATAAATCAAAAATATCCTTGATAGCCACATCACTTGGTCACTCATGTCCAAATATTAGCTTCCCAGCTCAAAAGGTGCCTGAGATATTGGCCAAATGAGAAAGAAAATAAATAAATGATTAATAATGAATATAAATAAATAATAATCATAAAAAAATTAAATTATTAATCAATTTGGTCAGAGAACACATAAACTACCACTATTTCATCAGAATCTGTAACTTTAAAAAAAAAATTTTTTTTGTCATTAATCGAATAATTAAATAATTAATCGATTAATTGATTAATTAATAAATCAAAAATATCCTTTGCAGCCAAATCACCTGGTCATTGGCATGTCCAAATATCAGCTTCCTAACTCAAAAGGTGCCTGAGTTAATAATGGTCAGAAGAGAAATGAAATTTAATTAATTAAATAAGTACTTAATTAAACGCTAATAATTAAATAACTCCTCAATTAATTGATTATTCAAAAAACAAAAAATACCGTATTTGACAAAGGACTTGCTCACTACTGTGCCGAAATTTAAGCTTCCTAGCTCAAAGGATGGCTGAGATATCGTCCGGACAACCAAGAAAACAAACAAACAAGCAAGAAAACAAACAAGTACAAATACATTCAAAGTACACCGCCCCATGCCAAATAATTAAATATGCTGCAGCGCGGCATTGCCGGGGCGCCTCTGGCGCCCGGCAATACCGCAGTGCAGCTCATTAAGGCTGCATTGGGAGGGAGGGGTGTACACTAATTGATTGATTAATTGTATAATTAAAATCAATAAAAGATTATCACAAAATATTTTCATAATCAATTGGCTAATCGCATAACTAAACCACTAGTGCTTCATCCGAAGATGTATCTTTTAGAAATTTAATTAAATAAGTCATTTATAAAAAATTAAATAATTAATTGATTACTCAATAAATAATTAATCGATTAATCAATAAATAATTAATAGATGAAATGATTAATCAATAAATCAAAAATATCCTTGATAGCCACATCACTTGGTCACTCATGTCCAAATATTAGCTTCCCAGCTCAAAAGGTGCCTGAGATATTGGCCAAATGAGAAAGAAAATAAATAAATGATTAATAATGAAAATAAATAAATAATAATCATAAAAAATTAAATTATTAATCAATTTGGTCAGAGAACACATAAACTACCACTATTTCATCAGAATCTGTAACTTTAAAAAAAAAAAAATTTTTGTCATTAATCGAATAATTAAATAATTAATCGATTAATTGATTAATTAATAAATCAAAAATATCCTTTGCAGCCAAATCACCTGGTCATTGGCATGTCCAAATATCAGCTTCCTAACTCAAAAGGTGCCTGAGTTAATAATGGTCAGAAGAGAAATGAAATTTAATTAATTAAATAAGTACTTAATTAAACGCTAATAATTAAATAACTCCTCAATTAATTGATTATTCAAAAAACAAAAAATACCGTATTTGACAAAGGACTTGCTCACTACTGTGCCGAAATTTCAGCTTCCTAGCTCAAAGGATGGCTGAGATATCGTCCGGACAACCAAGAAAACAAACAAACAAGCAAGAAAACAAACAAGAAAACAAACAAGAAACCAGAGTGAAAACTGAGTACTCTCTTTCAGCGTGCGTCACTGCCGAGCCCCCTTTGGTGCCCGGCAATGACGATTTGCAATGCCTGGAGATGGCATAGGAAAGGAGCGGTGTACAACAAGAAAACAAACAAGAAACCAGAGTGAAAACTGAGTACTCTCTTTCAGCGTGCGTCACTGCCGAGCCCCCTTTGGTGCCCGGCAATGACGATTTGCAATGCCTGGAGATGGCATAGGAAAGGAGCGGTGTACAACAAGTACACATACATTCAAAGTACACCGCCCCATGCCAAATAATTAAATATGCTGCAGCGCGGCATTGCCGGGGCGCCTCAGGCGCCCGGCAATACCGCAGTGCAGCTCATTGAGGCTGCATTGGGAGGGAGACGTGTACACTAATTGATTGATTAATTGTATAATTAAAATCAATAAAAGATTATCACAAAATATTTTCATAATCAATTGGCTAATCGCATAACTAAACCACTAGTGCTTCATCCGAAGATGTATCTTTTAGAAATTTAATTAAATAAGTCATTTATAAAAAATTAAATAATTAATTGATTACTCAATAAATAATTAATCGATTAATCAATAAATAATTAATAGATGAAATGATTAATCAATAAATCAAAAATATCCTTGATAGCCACATCACTTGGTCACTCATGTCCAAATATTAGCTTCCCAGCTCAAAAGGTGCCTGAGATATTGGCCAAATGAGAAAGAAAATAAATAAATGATTAATAATGAAAATAAATAAATAATAATCATAAAAAAATTAAATTATTAATCAATTTGGTCAGAGAACACATAAACTACCACTATTTCATCAGAATCTGTAACTTTAAAAAAAAAAATTTTTTTGTCATTAATCGAATAATTAAATAATTAATCGATTAATTGATTAATTAATAAATCAAAAATATCCTTTGCAGCCAAATCACCTGGTCATTGGCATGTCCAAATATCAGCTTCCTAACTCAAAAGGTGCCTGAGTTAATAATGGTCAGAAGAGAAATGAAATTTAATTAATTAAATAAGTACTTAATTAAACGCTAATAATTAAATAACTCCTCAATTAATTGATTATTCAAAAAACAAAAAATACCGTATTTGAGAAAGGACTTGCTCACTACTGTGCCGAAATTTCAGCTTCCTAGCTCAAAGGATGGCTGAGATATCGCCCGGACAACCAAGAAAACAAACAACCAGAGTGAAAACTGAGTACTCTCTTTCAGCGTGCGTCACTGCCGAGCCCCCTTTGGTGCCCGGCAATGACGATTTGCAATGCCTGGAGATGGCATAGGAAAGGAGCGGTGTACAACAAGTACACATACATTCAAAGTACACCGCCCCATGCCAAATAATTAAATATGCTGCAGCGCGGCATTGCCGGGGCGCCTCCGGCGCCCGGCAATACCGCAGTGCAGCTCATTGAGGCTGCATTGGGAGGGAGAGGTGTACACTAATTGATTGATTAATTGTATAATTAAAATCAATAAAAGATTATCACAAAATATTTTCATAATCAATTGGCTAATCGCATAACTAAACCACTAGTGCTTCATCTGAAGATGTATCTTTTAGAAATTTAATTAAATAAGTCATTTATAAAAAATTAAATAATTAATTGATTACTCAATAAATAATTAATCGATTAATCAATAAATACTTAATAGATGAAATGATTAATCAATAAATCAAAAATATCCTTGATAGCCACATCACTTGGTCACTCATGTCCAAATATTAGCTTCCCAGCTCAAAAGGTGCCTGAGATATTGGCCAAATGAGAAAGAAAATAAATAAATGATTAATAATGAAAATAAATAAATAATAATCATAAAAAAATTAAATTATTAATCAATTTGGTCAGAGAACACATAAACTACCACTATTTCATCAGAATCTGTAACTTAAAAAAAAAAAATTTTTTGTCATTAATCGAATAATTAAATAATTAATCGATTAATTGATTAATTAATAAATCAAAAATATCCTTTGCAGCCAAATCACCTGGTCATTGGCATGTCCAAATATCAGCTTCCTAACTGAAAAGGTGCCTGAGTTAATAATGGTCAGAAGAGAAATGAAATTTAATTAATTAAATAAGTACTTAATTAAACGCTAATAATTAAATAACTCCTCAATTAATTGATTATTCAAAAAACAAAAAATACCGTATTTGACAAAGGACTTGCTCACTACTGTGCCGAAATTTCAGCTTCCTAGCTCAAAGGATGGCTGAGATATCGCCCGGACAACCAAGAAAACAAACAACCAGAGTGAAAACTGAGTAGTCTCTTTCAGCGTGCGTCACTGCAGAGCCCCCTTTGGTGCCCGGCAATGACGATTTGCAATGCCTGGAGATGGCATAGGAAAGGAGCGGTGTACAACAAGAAAACAAACAAGAAACCAGAGTGAAAACTGAGTACTCTCTTTCAGTGTGCGTCACTGCCGAGCCCCCTTTGGTGCCCGGCAATGACGATTTGCAATGCCTGGAGATGGCATAGGAAAGGAGCGGTGTACAACAAGAAAACAAACAAGAAACCAGAGTGAAAACTGAGTACTCTCTTTCAGCGTGCGTCACTGCCGAGCCCCCTTTGGTGCCCGGCAATGACGATTTGCAATGCCTGGAGATGGCATAGGAAAGGAGCGGTGTACAACAAACAAGAAAGAAACCAGAGTGAAAACTGAGTACTCTCTTTCAGCGTGCGTCACTGCCGAGCCCCCTTTGGTGCCCGGCAATGACGATTTGCAATGCCTGGAGATGGCATAGGAAAGGAGCGGTGTACAACAAACAAACAGAGTGAAAACTGAGTAGTACTCCCTTTCAGCGTGCGTCACTGCCGAGCCCCCTCCGGTGCCCAGCAATGACGATTTGCAATGCCTGGAGATGGCATAGGAAAGGTGCAGTGTACAAAAAACTCTTTAATCCAGGCTAGCTCAGTTTTACAAAAAATCTTCTTTCGTATGCAGCACAAGGTTGCGGTGTGGCATCATTGGATGAGGGCACAGCTGTGCAGCCGATATAGTGCCCTCTGCAGGTTACAGCAGGAATTTGTAATTTCTCCATGGTCCTGGCTATAGCACGTCTACTTTTCACAAAGGACACCGTAGGATCTTTAAAATCCACCAACTAATGCTGGCAGACGGGTTGCCCGTTTTAACGTCCATCTGCGAGACGGCACACACATTGATGCCTCACCCTGCCTGTAAAACACCGGGATATCAGTTTATAGGTGGGTCGGAACTCATACCCAGGCTAGACAGCGTAGAGGTGAATGTGCGGACCTCCTGCCAGCCCAGTTTTGAAAATGCTTCCCCATTTTAAAATGCTCCCCAATGCCAGCCCAGACAGGATTTATGCACCCAAAATCCCCTCAAAACTAACAAGACGTATACAGCGATCGGAACGGTGTGATAAGACTATTGGTACAAGTGAAAGAACGATCAAGAGCACGATACCTTGATGGCCCTTTGCCGCTCCACCTCATGGGCCAGGTTGTTAAAGCAATTGCGACAGTTGCAAGTACTGCAAAATTCACCATTGGAGAAACACTCGCAGTAGCTGTGAACAATAGGGGGAAGACAGATGAGAGGCAACCATGAATGGCACAGGTGTACAACCATTTAAATTGGTAAATGCAAACTCAATTCACAATCTTTGCACTCCACAAGCAGCCGGTTGGTGCAAAGCTATGAGCACAGATCAGGGTTTAAACCTCAAATATTTCATCAAGCTGCCCACAAAGTCCTAACATCCATAAACCATATGGAACTCCCAAAACGACAACCAAGCAACCATTATAAGCTCTTCTATTCATGAAACCTCATTGCAAAGGAAAGAGCGACCTTTGCTGACAAGTAGATAATTAATTGTTGTAATTGTGCACGACTGTAACATCAATTTTAAATATGAGTGCCTTTTCCTCCAACTTACAGCTTCAGGCACTGAGACTTTGTGCAGTTACAGGGTTTGCGTGTGCGAGACAGGGCTTCGGTAGCGGCGATCCTGCAAGTTAAACAAGGATATGATGGTCAATGTTAAACAATAGTGTTATAATGGACTAGTGGAGCCTACCCGTTGTTTTGCTGACGGACCAATTGCTCGGGGGGGGGGGGGGGGGGGGGGAGAGTGGGGTGGGGGGGGAAGAGTGGGGGGGGGGAGGGTGAAGTGAGGTGGCTAGAGAGGTGGGAATGGGGAGGGGGGGGAAGGAGGGGGAAGGGGGAGATGGGGGGGGGGGGTCAAGGAGAACGAAAGGGGGAGGGGAGGAGGACAAATTTACCCATGCGAAGAGTGCTTTAACCGCAGCGTTGCCCGTCTAAAAAAGGAAATTGTAATACCCTCTGCCACCACCACCAGGTGGTGCTACACGGTACAACTTTTAAGAAGATAATTTAAGCCCCCTCCCACCGCCACACACCCATATAAGGCCGTGGCCACATTGCCTATGTTACTCCGCTCCCCAAAGCCTACCCATAGTTGTATTTGTGCCGCAAGTTTAGAGTTTGTAAAAAAAAAAAAAAAAAATTTTTATAACTGCAATAAAAATAACAAGCGTTACGCCTAGGTCCCACGTCGGGGAAGTGATGTGAGTTGACAAAGTGGAACACGCAGAAAACATGCTATGATATGATATTTCGCTCACAAGGATCAGACATACATGGAGGCGGCCATCTTGGATTTTGACGTGGCGACCCAATTTTCAATAGCGTTCTTCCTTGTGCCTAGATACACCCACACACCAGAAGGTACTTCGCTTATTTTTCAAGATATTTCGCTCACAAGGTTCAGACATATATATGGTGGCGGCCGTCCTGGATTTTGACGTGGCGACCCACTTTACAATAGCGGTCTTCCTTATGCCGAGATACACCCACACACAAAATTAGAAGTTGGTACTTCGCTTATTTTTCAAGATATTCATCTCACAAGGTTCGGACATACATGGCGGCGGCCATCTTGGATTTTGACATGGCGACCCAATTTTCAGTAGGGTTCTTCCTTATGCCTAGATACACCCACACACCAGATTAGAAGTTGGTACATCGCTTATTTTTCAAGATATTTCGCTCACAAGGTTCAGACATATATATGGTGGCGGCCATCTTGGATTTTGACGTGGCTACCCAATTTTCAATCGCGGTCTTCCTAATGCCGAGATACACCCACACACTAAATTAGAAGTTGGTACTTTGCCAAGTCAAAGTCCAAGTTTGGAGTTTGTAAAAAAAAAATTTTTTTTTTAATAACTGCAATAAAAATAATAAAGCTTGTTCGGTAGATAATTAAGAAGTTGGGAGTTTTTTTTTTGGAAGATGGTGCATGTGGAATGAGGAGGGTGTGGGAGGACAAATGAGGAGTCGTTGGAAAGGAATACTTTTGGACGCACCCATTGACGGGGATACGGCTTTGTACAGATGTTACCGGCACAGGAACTTGGTGCTTTGCTGTAGTTGTGGACTGTTGGAGCTGAAGGAGGAGCATGCAGGTAAAGTTAGCAGTTTTGAATTAGTAAACATTATCTACACAAAATAAACTTCAGCCAATCAACTAGCATAAAGTGAAGAGGATGTACAAATACACTTTGACGACTCCACTCACTTGAGGAAATAACTGGGTGGGAAGCATGGCATGAACTACCCTGCTGCCTCCCGGTGCAGCAGAAATGAGGGTGCCTGGCGGTAACCGAGTGAGGGTAGGACGCACAGATGGGACAGAAGACGCTGGCATGATGAGGCGTTGGGGAGCCGACTGGCCAGAGGTGAAAGCCATGGCAAGTGAAGTGGGCTGGGAAGGTGCCTGCTGTTGAGTGGTGGATACCCCCTGGGAAGGCAACATCTGAGAGCTGAGCACAGCTGAGCCAGGTGTTACCTGGGAGATGGGAGGCAAGGACCAGAGATGCTAGGAAACAGAGCACCTTCCCTAATATTTCATTATGCATTTAAATGTAGCAAGAAGAGTGGTTGAGAAGACGCTGGGGTGAAGGTGGTCATGTTAAAAAGTTAGCCTGAACCTGCAGGTTTGTAACTCACCTGCCGACTGGCAGGAGCGATCGGCACAGTGGGCCTCACAATTTGACCACTGACAACTTTCCCTGGAGGGAAGGAAGGAGGAGAAACAGAGGTCATGTGTCTGCATGGATAAGTGATATTTGTTTGTTCAGCTAAGGTGGTGTGCAGTGGTAATTTAACTTGGAGATGCACAGATTGTAATGCAAGGAAGACACAAAACAGTAAAGGTGTGTGTGTGTGTGTGTGTGTGTGTGTGTGTGTGTGTGTGTGTGTGTGTGTGTGTGTGTGTGTGTGTGTGTGTGTGTGTGCTCCACGACGAGTCTCAGATCAGGGAAAAGATAAAAATTAAAAGGAACGGCGCTCGGTGAAGCGCATACCTCCGCAAAGCTGAACACTACATTTTGTATCCCACAAAATCTAATCGTCTTGTGTTGTCACCGACCCAACTCATCCACCAAGTTTTGTCATAATCCGTCCACAACTTTATGAAACAAGCGTTACGCCTAGGTCCCCCGTCGGTGAAGTGATGTGAGTTGACAAAGTGGAAGACGCAAGGCGGCCATCTTGGATTTTGACGTGGCGACCCATTTTTCAATAGCGTTCTCCCTTATGCGTAGATACACACACACCAGATTAGAAGTTAGTAGTTCGTTTATTTTTCAAGATATTTCGCTCACAAGGTTCAGACATACATGGCGGCGGCCATCTTGGATTTTGACGTGGGTTGCACCCACACACCATATTAGAATTCGGTCCTTCGCTTACGCACACACAGACGGAGGGGAAAACCATTGTCCCCCTTTCGCTGCCCCCCCCCCCCCCCCCCCTTTCGCTGCTCGGTGCGACGGGGGACAATAATCTGCTATATATCGTTTTTAGCCCCATCTCTCAATGGAGAATTATCACTTGAAAAAGGAAAAAAAATTCTGGGATCGCGATCCGGATTCGGATCGTTATAAAAAAAAATATAATTCTTTACCGAGCTTCTTTTTCTTTTTCATATTAATCGGACAAGTAGTTACCGAGCTATGGCGATTTCTTTACCAAACTCCGCAAGCCGTTCGCTTTGGACCAAACCATTTCATGTAAATAGAGTGGGGGGATTGTCACCGTACTCGCAAGCCGTTCGCTTTGGACCAAACCATTTCATGTAAATAGAGGGGGGGGGCTTGTCACCGTACTCCAAGCCGTTCGCTTTGGACCAAACCATTTCATGTAAATAGAGGGGGGGGATTGTCACCGTACTCGCAAGCCGTTCGCTTTGGACCAAACCATTTCATGTAAATAGAGGGGGGGGATATAATTTTAGATATCTATCTATAATTCCAGTAATCTCTGTGTGTATGTTTGTATGTTTGTCTGTGACCGCTGTTTCTCGACAACCACGGGTCCGATATACTTTAAACTTGCCAGGTATATTGCTGGGGACCCGAGGATGTGCCTTTTCAAGGTTTCATATTAATCGGACAAGTAGTTACCGAGCTATGGCGATTTCTTTACCAAACTCCGCAAGCCGTTCGCTTTGGACCAAACCATTTCATGTAAATAGAGGGGGGGGATTGTCACCGTACTCGCAAGCCGTTCGCTTTGGACCAAACCATTTCATGTAAATAGAGGGGGGGGGGGATTGTCACCGTACTCGCAAGCCGTTCGCTTTGGACCAAACCATTTCATGTAAATAGAGGGGGGGGATTGTCACCGTACTCGCAAGCCGTTCGCTTTGGCTTTGCGAATGGACCAAACCATTTCATGTAAATAGAGGGGGGGGATATAATTTTAGATATATATATAGTACGGGCATGCCCTAGTATATATAGTACGGGCATGCCCTAGTATTTATAATGCCGTGAACAAACTTTGGTACATCATGGGCGATGAAGGTTGTGACCAAGTTTCATTGAAATTATGTGTAGTTTCATTTCAGAGAAGAGAGCAAATACCTCTTTTAGGGGTGGGGGTCAGAAACACCCCTGTAGACCCCCTTAATGAGCACAGATTTTGATGCGGTCAATACACCTTTGTTAGGCATCGGATATGAATGAAGCTTGTGGCAAAGTTTCATCAAAACCATGCGTTTGGTTGAAGCGATAATGACAAGTGTTTACATAGTCACTGACTGACTGATTGACTGACTGACTGACCCGTGGACACTGCTTGATCGCATAAGCTCACCAAACGAAAGTCCATTTGAGCTAAAAAAAAAAAATTATACAGTGCATTCAGAAAGTATTCAGACCCCTTCACTTTTTTCACATTTTGTTATGTTGCAGCCTTATGCTGAAATCTTTTAAATTCATTTTTCCCTCATCAATCCACACTCAATACCCCATAATGACAAAGAGAAAACAGGATTTCACAAAGTTTTGCAAATTTATTAAAAAGAAAAAACTGAAATATCACATTGACATAAGTATTCATACCCTTTGCTATGACACTTGAAATTTAGCTCAGGTGCCTCCCATTTCTCTTGATCATCTTTGAGATGTTTCTACACCTTGATTGGAGTCCACCTGTGGTAAATTCAATTGATTGGACATGATTTGGAAAGGCACACACCTGTCTATATAAGGTCTCACAGCTGACAATGTATATCAGAGTAAAAACCAAGCCATGAGGTCGAAGGAACTGCCTGCAGAGCTTAGAGACAGGATTGTGTAGAGGCACAGATCTGGGGACAACAACAACATGCATTTTAAAGGCCATTTTCCCTGCCAGAGCGGGGGTTAGCCTTGCGGTCCCCAAGACAATCTTCTCCATTTTGCCCTATTTTCTGCATCTCTCCTTGTTAACCCCCTTGCCCGCATTTCTTCTTCCACCATCTTTAGCCAAGTCTTTCTCAGTCTTCCCCGTCCTCTGCTTCCTTCTACATTCATTTCCACCACTCTTCTCAACCAGTCACTTTCATCCTTCCTCAACACATGACCAAACCATCTCAACCTGTTCCTCTTCACAGCATCAATCACAGGCTCTATTCCCATCATCTTTCGCAAATCATCATTTGTCTTCCTCTCTCTCAACGATACTCCGCACATCCGTCGAACCATTCGCATTTCCACCCTTTCCAACCTTCGTTGCTGCTCTATGTTCATTACCCATGTCTCGCTCCCATAAATCATAACACTTCTCACACATGCAGCATACACCTTTCCCTTCAGCTTCAACGACACTCCCCTCATCATCAGCACGCCACTCAGTTCCCGAAACTTCTTCCATGCACATCTCACTCGAGCAACCGTTGCCGAGTCTGATCCACCTTCTCCATTCAGCATGTCTCCGAGGTAGCAAAATGTTTTCACACCTTCCAGCTTCACGCCGTCTCCAAGATCCAACTCAACATTTCCTCCATCTGCAGATCCCTCTGTGCACACCTTACATTTGAATGTAGCTGCCACACTGGTTAATGACCCTCTCAGACCACTACATTTTTGATGAACCCACTCAGCGCACATTGTACATTGAATGGAGTTCACTCCGACACCCTTCCTACACACAGCACAGGGTCACTTCCCAGTTCTTTCCACCTCACCACATGCTTTACCACTTGCCATCACCTTCGTCTTTCCGATATTCACCTTCAGACCTTTTGTCTCCATACATTCCTTCCACGTGTTCATCTTTTCCTTCAGTCCATCCATACTTTCCGCAATCAACACCAGATCATCTGCATACAACAACTCCCATGGTAAACCCTCCTTTACGTTCTGAGCCAGCACCTCCATCACAGCTACAAATAGTAGTGGACTTAGTACCGACCACTGATGCACTCCCACCTTCACCTCAAACTCACCACTGTTCCTGTCCTTCGTCCTTACAGCTGTGCGCGCTCTTTTGTACATTGCCATCACTACTCTGATCAACCATTCCTCCACTCCTAACTTCCTCAATGCCCATGTCAATACTTTGCGTGGTACCCTATCGAATGCTTTCTCCAGATCAACAAACCCAAGAAACAACTTCTTCCTCTTCTCCATGTACTTCTCCTGCAACTGCCTCACAATGAAAAGCGCGTCTGTCGTTCCTCTTCCTGGCATGAATCCAAACTGCATTTCGTCGATCTTCACTTTCTTCCTTATCCTCCTCTCCAACACCCTTTCCAATACCTTCATTCCATGCTCCAATAACTTTATCGCTCGGTACGAGCCACACTCCAGAGGGTCACCTTTCCCCTTGTATAGAGGGACAAGGGTACTCAGTTCCCAATCCACTGGAATGCGGCCTTCTTTCACCACCAGATTACAGATCTCTGTCATTCTCTTCACACCCCAACTTCCTGCTGCCTTCAACATATCTCCCACAACTCCCGTCGGCCCTCCTGCTTTTCTACCCTTCATTGCTTTTATCGCTTCCTCAACTTCCTTCTCAGTTATCTTCTCTGCCGGTCCTAAAACTGGGTTACTCTCTATGTTGCCATCCCATTCATTCTCTGTATTCAACAGCATTTCCATATATCTTTTCCATCTTCCTTTAATTCCATCTGGGTCCACAACGATTTGTCCCACTTCATCCTTCAAGGAACTCACCCCCATCACATCACACCTCTCTTTCGCTATCTGCTTTGCAATCCTGAATACTGCTTTCTGACCCTCTTCCGAATCCAAGCGTTCTCCGAACATTTTCCTACATGCCTCCTGCGCCTTTGCTACCTCTTTCTTTGCAGCCTTCCTGGCTGCCTTATAACTTTCATGCTCTGCTGTTTCTGCTCCCGTACCCTTCGCCTTCTGCCACTCCTTGAACTTCTTCCTCTTCTCGTCAATCCTCTTTCCAACTTCATCATCCCACCACCATGTTTCCGAGTGCCTCAGTGGTCCTTTTGTCCATCCATATACCTCACCAACGGCTCCCAACAGACTAGCTTTCATCGACATCCAACCACTTTCAAGCTCAACCACATCATCCTCGACCATACTCAGCCTCTCTTTTAATGCCTCCCTTACTGTCACCTCTTTCAACCTCCACACCTTCATTCTCGGTTGGTACTTCACCCGCCGAGCCCTCCTTGCACCTTTCACCCTTACGTCGCAGACAACCAAGTGGTGCTGTGAAACAGCCTCCTCCCCCGGGATCACCTTTGTGTCCCGGAGGTGCCCCCTATCTCGCCTACGCACCATCAGGTAGTCAACGGTTGTCGTCGACCCGCCTGACGTGTATGTAACAAGCTTATTATCCTCTTTCTGGAACTGAGTATTACAAATCAACAAATCAGCTCCATCAGCAAACTCCAAAATCCTTTCACCTTCTCCATTTCTCACACCATATCCGTAACCCCCATGAACTCATCAAAACTATCCATACTCCTTCCCACGTGTCCATTTAGGTCTCCTCCTACCACAACAACTTCCTCATCTTTCACGTTTTCCATCAGCTTCTCTATCGCACACCAGAACTTGTCCTTTTCTTCATCGCTTCGACCAACCTGCGGAGCATATCCCGAGATGACGTTCACCAAGAGCTTTCCAATCATCATTTTCACCATCATCAACCTATCACTCACTCTCGTCACACTCACCACACTGTCTACAAACTCCTCAGAAAACAGGACACCAACACCATTCACGCTGTGGTAGAATAAATCTTTATACTATGTAACTAGTTATGAGATTGGCGAGTGAACCAACAGGTGGTCGTAAGAATGTTAGGAATGTATCTCACTCTGTTAAAGCTGGGAGTCCGTTGTCCACCTCCTGTACAGCCCCGGGCTAGAGCACACTCCTATTGTAAGGTAAATGGAACTCACAGCAGGAGGGAAGCGAGTTGATGCCAGGAGGGCGATTGTGGATGACCAAGGAGCTTTAGCGCACGGAGGATTAACATTCAGCGGACAGGGGATTAACTCCAGTTTGTCCATATAAACCAGAGCAAACGTTGAGTCAGGACACTTGTCCTCAGAAGCCCTGCCCGACGGAATGAACGAATACCAACGAGAAGCAGCGCCAGGAGATCACCGGCGAACAAGAGGAACCAACGACTTCAATAACTAGATTCGTTATAGTGTTGTAGTACCTATTATATTGAAACAAGTGAATTAGGAGTTCATAAAGTCTGGATCTTTGTAAACCTGTTTTCCGGTCATTGGTCTTGAGTCCCAAACACACCTCCACGACAATTTGGCGAGCCAGATAGGGGTCAAATTGGACACAACATCTGAAAAGGTAAGAGTTATTCTTTGTTATTCTTGTCCAAAATATGATCTACAAACCTGCGTTTAGTTCTTGTACATACATGGTGGAGGAGGTGGTGTGGGGCTTCCCTGCGCACCCATGTCGCGATATAGGTGGCGTAATGATTTCTGTAAAATACGTATTTTTCCTGCGCTGTGTAATTTTTCTGACAAGCGCCACTGATGTGCGCGAAGCGAACGAATGTCTACCTGCATTCGCCTTTGTAATTGAGACTGCGTCTTTGTGAAGATTAGTGCGTAGTCACATAAAGACGCTGGTCATTAAGGGCCTTGCTGTGAACTGGGGGCAAACGGGGCATGAGTGCACCATGCGATCATTTGCTTCCAAGTCGTGTAAGGCCGGTACACTCGTTTACATACCCGTACACGTGTGAAGTAGTTTACACTTGTTTTATTGCACTTGCTCAAAGCACGCGACTTGCTCGGCGTGCGACAGGGAGCCGGGAAATGGAGTTATATTTATATATATATATATTTTCCCTCATTCCAATTTATGGTATTGCGACAAAACGGCATATCTTTGGAACGGCTGGTCGGATTTAGACAAATTAAACGGAATTGTGTAGGACGAAAGCCGTGGGTCCAAAGTAAGAAAGAAAGGAAAAAAATAAAAATAAAAATAAAAAAGGGGTGGAGGAGAGGGAAAATTTTCGCCAATTTTTTCCCACCATTTTATAACACCTAAAAATCGTTCGATCAACATATAAATTAATGACAGACAACGCCATCTCATGCCGGTCCAGAATTATTATGAAAGATGGCGATTGGATGAAAATTGCATACCGACACTCCCTCACTGTCCCTCATTGTCCCTCATTTCCATTCCGGCTACCTGTCTCTTGCTCCCGCTCCTTCTCCCTCCCTCTAGTTCCCATTGGCGGACGTTTTGCGAGAAGCAAAGCGTTTTGCAGGAACCTTCCAGGAAGCAAAACCAGTGCTGTTGTTTTTTGACTAAATTTGTCAGACAGATAGCATGGGTGATTGGATTTTGAAAATGATTACCCATGAATTTTGGTGAAGACCCAGGTTCGAATCCGGCTACGAGAATTGTTTAAAGTGATTCTTCACCATCGAGAGATCGGGTGAAAAGCGATATACATTATATTTAACATGATATACTTATTAATGGTATTATTTTAATATTATTCATATATTAAAAAAGTTATGGATGAGTGAATGAACCTGGTGGATGAGTTGGGGAGGTGACAAGAACACGCCGATTACATTTTGGTTCAGGTCCGAATCCAGATCCGGCCTATCAGTGGGATACAAAACATAAACTGTTCACCAAGGCAGAGATATGCTCTCTACTGAGCGTCGTTCTAGTTGTGTGTTTGTTCGTCTGGGCGATATCTTTGGTTAAAATAATAATAATAATGATAATAATAATTCTTTATTATTTGGTTAAAGCGTTTGTGTGAACCCTCAACCTCAACCTAAGTTGAAGTTGTTGCTGCAGTGTTGTTGTTTTTTGTGTATTTTCTCTGCGCCCCATGCTCGCAGATTTGGTTGGTACAAATATTTTATTGAAAGGTGAAAAAATTTATCTGCGATTAAGCTTCAAAATAAAAAAATTGATACTTATTGATTCGGCACGCTTACAATAGAAATTAATGGCGAGGGTTGTGGTTGGGTCGATGGGTTGTTGTTGGGTTGTTGTGGTTGGGTCGATTTTGCGAAATGAACGTTCTTTGAACAAATTAAATGGTGAATCGGATGAAAATTGAGGATTTTTGAACTTGTTGTTGGAACTTGTTGGAACTTGTTGTTGGAACTTGTTGTTGGAACTTGTTGTTGGAACTTGGTGTTGGAACTTGTTGTTGGAACTTGTTGTTGGAACTTGTTGTTGGAACTTGTTGTTGGAACTTGGTGTTGGAACTTGGTGTTGGAACTTGGTGTTGGAACTTGTTGTTTGAACTTGTTGTTGGAACTTGCTGTTGGAACGTGTTGGGAACATTCAAATGTTGGGTTTTGCTAACGTTTCCACAACGTCGCTACAACGTTTCACTTTCGTTGTTGCAAAGTTTTGCTCCAACGTTTTGGGAACATTCAAATGTTGGGTTTTGCTAACGTTTCCACAACGTCGCTACAATGTTTCACTTTCGTTGTTGCAACGTTTTGCTCCAACGTTTTGGGAACATTCAAATGTTGGGGTTTGCTAACGTTTCCACAACGTCGCTACAACGTTTCACTTTCGTTGTTGCAACGTTTTGCTCCAACGTTTTGGGGACATTCAAATGTTGGGTTTTGCTAACGTTTCCACAACGTCGCTACAACGTTTCACTTTCGTTGTTGCAACGTTTTGCTCCAACGTTTTGGGAACATTCAAATGTTGGGTTTTGCTAACGTTTCCACAACGTCGCTACAACGTTTCACTTTCATTGTTGCAACGTTTTGCTTCAACGTTTTGGGAACACTCAAATGTTAAGTGAATCGGATGAGAATTCACGAGTTATTTAATTATTAGAAATTAATGAAGTACTTATTTAATTAATTACATTTCTTTCTCTTCTGACCATGAACTTGGTGTCGACCTGCAGGCCAAACCGTTGGTCAGATGAGCTCGATACCTTGACCAATCATCGTAAGTCACTTGATTGGATGCATATATTAATTATGACATCATAAGTCAAGTGACATGGCGGCCATGGTGGATTTCTTGAAAACCTTTAAAATGCATCCCTGCGTTCATTTTTCGATCGATTGAGTTGAAATTTTGAACAATCGGATCTGGACTGTCGTTGTTAACGACTCTGGCATGCACCCGTCCAATCAGGATGGAGCGGTATGGTCCCCGGATCATCACTGCCCGCAGTTTTAATTAGTTTTACTTTTACCTTTCACTCTTTCTGTTCATTGTTCTCGTGGTCATACAATTTTTTGAAGACATGCACATGTCATGATATAGGAAATGTTTGTTCTGTTGAACGGAAGAAATGTTTATGGTTAATAAATTCAATGTGGGAGAGGGCAACACCACAAAGCATACCTCTTTAAGGTGTGTATAAACCCTGGAACATTTCAGCAATCAATACGATGCTGAAATGGTATTTTTGAAGACATGCATGTCATGATATAGGAAATGTTTGTTCTGTTGAACGGAAGAAATGTTTATGGTTAATTTAATTAAACGTGGGAGAGGGCAACACCACAAAGCATACCTCTTTAAGGTGTGTATAAACCCTGGAACATTTCAGCAATCAATACGATGCTGAAATGGTATTTTCTGAAGACATGCATGTCATGATATAGGAAATGTTTGTTCTGTTGAACGGAAGAAATGTTTATGGTTAATTTAATTAAACGTGGGAGAGGGCAACACCACAAAGCATACCTCTTTAAGGTGTGTATAAACCCCGGAACATTTCAGCAATCATGACGATTTTCTCATGTCACCTGAAATGGTGTAATATTGTGTAATATGTTCGACCTTGGGTTTGTTTGGGTTTGTTGTTTATTTTTGTGGATGTATATTTTTGTGTATTTTGCATATATTTTCACGACTAATTCCAGTTAACACCCTGCAAAATTTGCTCGTTTTTCTGGCCGAGTCGAAATTGCGTTGAGTTCCTATGGCATGCGCCATTAAAAGCGCCGTGTAATGGTTGAGCTCCCTTTATTTCGTTTTGGTCACGCGAATGAGAAGACAAAATGACGAATGCTGCGGCTGGAGCAGTAGAAGCGATTTTTCTTTTAATTGTTTAATGATTATTCGATATTGTTATGACTTATTGTCAATAGGAATACTAAGTGGTCAGGAGGTAGCCTTTTGCTATGTACAGTTTATTTTATTGTTGATTATACCACATAGCTGTGGTGATAAAGGAAATGTTTGTTTTTCAAATAGATGATTATGATATGACCATGATTATAAAATCATGATGATTATTATGAATGATATCATAGGGTTCCAATGCAGAATGAATGCACGAACTTGGAAAATAACTTTCAAGCCCTATGGGATAAATTGGGTATTACAAGGGATGGAGTTTCAAAATTTAGCATGATTGAAGGAATTTGACAGTCCCATTTCAGGAGTTTTACGAAATTTATATTGCCAAGAGATTTTGGGTACTATTAAAAGAAAAATGATGAGATATTTTTCCCAAAGAACTTTAATATCTGCCATCCATTTTGGCTGTCTCATGAATGAAGGATGAGTTGCCTTTAGTGGTTGCAAAGAAAATTTGTGGAGACCAGGCAAAATGGGAAAATATGTCAGATATGACCCTAGGACAGAACAGTGATTCGTCAATTGACATGAGGTATGAACCAGAGGTGACGACCGATGATCTTCAATCTCAGTCAATAGATGGACCTGTCCTGACATCATTGGGGAAAGGGCTTGTGCAAGGAGTCATCCAAAATGATTAATTTGATTTATTGATGAATATTGATAAATTAATTGAAATTGAATAATTGAATTGAACTGAATAAATTTCATTGAATAAATTTAACTGAATAAATTGAACTGAATAAATTGAATTGAATATATTTATTGTTTGATTGATGAAAATGCGGTCTCAAGAAAGAAGCTTTAATATCTTTGTGAGATATTATCAATGTGAAGACAACCTTGGAAAATTGAGCAAGGTGGTGAGTTTATATATAGATATATATGTGCGGTTACCATTGTGTGATTTCCCCTTCAACAGAGCAGACACCTGAGGATTCACCCATTTCATACTGACCCTCTGGCTCATCTGCAAATACTGATCTGTGAGATTGGATTGTGCAAAAGCCACAGGTGAGAGAGATTCTCTGGAAATCACCGTTTGAACAGGTGGAGAGATCCTTCCTGGAGGTACGAGTGAAGCTTTAGAGGAACAAGCTACAACACATCCAACGCTACTTTGATAAAAGGCGGAATGGGAAATGGAGCCTGCAAGAATACACAAGGACAACCAGAGATTCCACAAAAAGGTACTTGTACATATCATATGTACGACCGTTATGGTGCCGAAGCTATAAGGCAGGTCGAGAATTGGTATTTGTGGACAAAGGGAAATGCTGAGTAGTTTCCAAGAGATGCTACATTTGAGCGAAGTCGATTGGAAAGATTGGGACAAAGATTGAAAGCCAGGAAGAGACAGAATCTAACGGTAGACTGGCTTGCATTCCATCTTTGGGATGGTGAATCCAGACAACGGGAACAGCAAGAAAGGATAACGGATCTAGAACTTAAAATAAAAAGGATACAGGATACAGTGGAGGCGACAAATGCACAACTGCCCTCAAAATTAGGAATGAAAGTGACAGTTGTCCCATCTGATTTCCAGTTGTCTCCCCAAAAAGGACGGTACAGAGAACTTTTTCGTGTTTCAGGAGATAACGAGAGATTGCAGTGGCAACTCAGGGATGTAGAGATGCAGCCCAGCAATACAAGTGCACAGGTGCACAGACCAGGCAACGACAGAAACCGGTGTTTCAAGTGTGGACGGATGGGACATTGGAAAAGAGGATGTCCGTATACCAACAGGAAGACAAGTTCATAGGGTAAACCAAGATCAAGGGTACCAGTGCTGACCGATACCTCAGACAACGATTAGGCCTTCATTGCGGCAAATCCAAAATGACGATTGGCCTCAACAAATTAGATAACTGGACAAACATGAATAACTGTCGATGATTCTTGTGTCTGAAAAGTTTTTTCGGAGCAAGAATTATTCATTTTTTCTTTTGCTTGTAAGCAAATTGATAATTAATTGATCAAATGCCGAAATTGGATCTTTTATGTTGGGCACAAAATTTTAAATTTACAAAGTTTGGAACAATTGCTTTGCAATTTTTTTGGCAAACCAAGTGACAAGAGTCACATGATGATCAGGTGGGAATTTCGGACTATTGTTCCGCATGATTGATAGGTCAGTGGTCGACTGACATACAAATGGGTGGGTAGTCAAATTTGGATAAATTATTGTGGGAACTGAAAGGGTAATTTCAATGTGACATCATAGGGGTTTTCTAAGAATAAACTTTTTGGTCCATTTGTGTATTAGCGTTTATAAAATTGAAGGACAAATTTTGAGAAATTGAAATAAAGTTGACACCCATCCTGATCTGTAAATAAGGGTTCCAACGCAAACAAATACGCATAATGCATGTGTGTGTGGGTATTTTGTGTGTCAATGTTAGTGTTTTTGTGTATCAATCTTACAAGATTGTTGACACCGACAGTGTGCCTTGTCTGAAAATAGATAGTTCCATGGGGATGGGATCGCATATCGAGAGAATTCGTAAAATAAAAAAAATAGAAATATAATTTGATTATGAAAATTATCACTTTTGTCAAGGGAGATGGAGAATAAAGATTTCATTTGCTGAGTTATGAGCAGCTATTCATTAATAGTAAAAATTGGGAGTAATCTTGGGATTCCATTGTGATCGAATTTATATGAGAATCAAAGCTATTTCTGGATATGAGCTTCATAAAAATGTGGGAGTACAAAATTAGCCAAATTTTGGAGAGGTCTTACACTGACTTCCCAGAGTACTCTGCTCATGGATTTTTATATATATAAACTTGAATTTTATCAGCATATAAATTGTGCTGTATGTATGGATGTGTTTTAGGCATAGATGATATGGGAAAATAGTAAAGAAAATTTTGCTGGTTTGAACTATTGTGAGTTTTGAGTTCTGGAGTTCAAACAAAGTCACTGGTTAACAGATGAGAAAGGATAGTAAATAAATTATTCGATGCTGGGTAAATTAAGTACGATATTACTAAGACTTATGAGAGCTATTGTTCTTCCTTACAGCAGTGGAAAATTATTGGAAAAAATTAGATCCAACATAATGAATCTATAAAAGATTGTGATAGGGATAATATCCTCAATTTGTACTAATTATTTGATTGTGGGTAAAGGAATTAATTTATCGTAGTGGATTGTTAACAGCAGCCTTAAAATGTCCTGAGAGTGTGCATCCATGTAATCAGAAATCCCAGATTTGTTTTTACAAACAACATTTTGGTAGAGGTCTTTTGTGGACGAGCACTTCCTTGGTAGATAAAAAACGGTACTGCAGGCTGGCAGCCACTTTTGCGGCCAGTTAGGCCAAACAAATTGAGAGGAAATTGTAGTTAAATACGTAAGTTACACATGGCTATTTGTAAAAAGGAAATTTGTGGAGATGGGAAACATTTTTCGAAGGTTTATTAAAGTGTTATAATATGGCATGTGGCAAGGCAAACTATTGGATGGGAAAATTAGATCTGGTTATAAAATAAATTTATTGACCCCTTGAAGATAATTCTTCGAATCATTGTTTCACTGGCATTTTTGTTCACATTGGAAATAGTTTGGTAGAGCTTTGGTTAAAACCTTTGGTTGCGGTATCTTGGAACAAATTGATAAACCATAGGAGATTGATAAGAATAGAAACAAATATGGACCCAAAATAGAAAGTTGGATTCATGCCTCTCATTGCAAGCAAGCACATGGGGCTAAGGTGGACGATCCCACAGAAAATGAGGCTGCACCTAGCAGCCCAGCAGAACATTCAGTGGCGGATAAATGATAGTCATGATTTACATTCATTTGAATTACAATTTAACACCCCTTGCATTGATAAACATTACATTTTCAACATTTAATATTCCGACTTGAATTAGGGAAGATAGTGACATTTATTTGCCTACATGACATACCATTATCTACTGATATTAGCGCAACATGAGGGATAATGTATCACAACTACACTCATGATTAGGGGATTTAGTTCGACCCCGGGAGATAGGGGGATCAGGGTAAGACAAATAATCTGATTTATGTTACATATTAAGGGATTTTCTTTATTTACCTTTTAGGAAGCTTGTTAGTTTGGTATATAATGTTGAATGTCATTGACATATAATTATGTTATAGGTATGAACATATACAAGGGGTAGCTCACATGTTTTACAAATGGCTACAGGTGGGACAAGAGGGAGCAAGATACCACGATTATATAAAAGGGGGTGCCTTTGCATGGTTGGGAAACACATTTGGAGGGGTGGTAGTTAAGGCTGCTGGGCCATAGAAGTTCACGGTTCACGTTTCACGGTTCACGTTCACGTGAACAATCGGACCCTGGGCCATAGGATTTCACGCTTGGCTGTTCACGTGTTGCGCGCCAGTTCTGCTTTGGCCGAGTAACCGTCAACATGGACTCTTCGGATGAAGAAGATTGCCTCATTCTGCTTCTACTAAGACGGAGGAAGAGAAAAAGGCACAGAATTTGGAGCCGAGAGCACTTCCTTCTGAGAGAAACCCGTGGTGAATTCCACCGAACATTCCGTTATCTGCTTGACAATCCCGATGAAGCACTGTTTTTCAATTATACCAGGATGTCATACAGGACTTACGATGCCTTGAAGACCCTCGTCCTGGAACATCTACAGCCAGGTCAAACAAACTGGAGAAAATCGATCGAAGCAGAACAAAAGCTCATCATTACTCTCAGGTTGGTACCTATTAATTTGGATAATGTGGTGTTGGTCGTGATGATCTAGGCTAAGGTAATTTGTCTAGTAGTCTAGCGAGTCTACTTTTGAAAATGTCTAAACGGATGTCAGTCTAAAAATAATCAGGTCGACCGAGATCTCCGTTTTCACGCATAGAAAAAGTGTGCATGTTCATTCCGCCTTTCACGCGTGAAACGTGACACGTGAAACGTGAAACATGAAAGGCGTTCTATGGCCCAGAGCAAGTCATACTACGTTTGTCCACTTTTCTTTACACGCGTGAACCGTGAAACGTGAAACGTGAACCGTGAACTTCTATGGCCCAGCAGCCTAAGATACTCCAATATTTGTTTGTTGGTTTAGTAGTTATATTGGCAATTGTTTTAGTGGTGGCTTGCTTGAAAGCCTTAGTGATGGTGTGTTTGAATAAGGTAACCAACAACACGATGATAACGCATGAAGTGACAAATGAGGAAAGAAATGTGGAACCACAAGAGGAAGACTTTTATGGCGACATAAATACTGAGATTAAAAGATTAAATCAAGTGATGTTGCAAATGAATACAGTAGAATTAAGATAATGGCATAACGACAATGTTATGAGTTGTGTCAATTACAAGATCAATGAACTCATATCACCACGAGTGACACACTGTTAGGAAAAAAAAAAAAAAGGGAAAAGAAAAAGTGGAGAGGAATTATGGTAATAATACATTATGCTTAATTTGTTGGTTTGGGAAAATTGTTGTTGGGAATTAGATATTCCCGTTTGTGATTGTAATCATATACAATTTATTTTCTTAGAGTAGTGCTAAAATACCTGCATGAGTTAATTTTTGAACTATATTAACCTGAAAGCATTTGTGGATGCTATTCTTAGTTTAGTAGTGAAATACATACCTGATTGAATATTATTTGTGTGACGCATATAAATGAATATAACTTTTAAATGTTTTAAGGAAAAACAACAAATTGTTGAATGTGAAACTGTCGGAAGACATACATGATTATGCTGATTTCATGGTAAGATGTACCCTATCTGATTCAGTGTGTGTGGAAAGCAGATTCAGATGTGACTGAGCATAAGGATAAGACGAGATCACATTTTGAAGGGAGTGCTAACGGAAGTGGGAAGAAGTTCGAGAAAGAAAATTTGTGGCTAAAATGAAGTTAATCACGGCATACACCCTCTTTCTCAAAGAATGATGAAGACATTCTCCCGTGTAACTTGGAGATGGATGCTTACCTTCACCAAGGAAATTTATGTGACCATTTGCCTGGATCACACTGCAACATATGAAAGGAAGGCGATCACTTACTCTTGTTTGAAGGCTTCGAACATTCATCACATCAGAAGTTGCAGGACAACGACATTTTACCTGCAACCTCTGTGAAATGCGGGGACATATGTTATTACTTCACCAACTTCTGGGGAACCAGCATGGAGCTGCAAACAAACGGCTGTGCCCTTGTCACAACAGCTGTGCGCGATTCTGCTGGTTGCTCCTGGTATGGACCATGAATGACCTGAACACCATGGTCCCAACATCATTGTGGATGCATCCGGCATCCCTGTTCCACATCTTGCTGGCCAATCAACGTCACACCAATACTTGCTGCCCACTCACAAGGAGGGAGGAGGCAAGTCGACTACAACTGGGCGAAGGCCTTGTTCAGGAATTACTATGCTACAGCAAGAGTGGCAAGAATGCTACATGGAGAGCAGGGTCAGTCTATGACTCCGTGCAGTTATTACAACAGCAAGACCCTACACAAAGTAGTGCAGGTGCTATGAAGACATTAGGAGAAAATGTTTCATACCTGGATTCAAACACAAAGAGTCAACATTTGTGTAGAGGCAAACGTTTTTGCCAGATGTTGCAGATGCTTTACAAAACTTGAAAATGAAGTGAAATTGTTGTGTCTTGGTGATGGTGAAGTGTTGTTTTGCAAAGATATTTGTGATGCAAGTGAAATAGATTGAATTAACAATATGGAATGAGTCAATGACCAACGAAATGTTTTGTGATTCTTGCAGGAGGACGGTGTATGCCTAAGGAAATTGGATTACCAAAGTTATGGTTTGAATACTTGTATTGATGTTTACTTGTAGTGATTGATTGTTTACTTATACTTGTATTGATGTTTACTTGTAGTGATTGATTGTTTACTTATACTTGTATTGATGTTTACTTGTAGTGATTGATTGTTTACTTATACTTGTATTGATGTTTACTTGTAGTGATTGATTGTTTACTTAAATTGATGTTTAGATTAATGGTTAATATAAACATAAAACAAAAAGATGAGGGATTGTGGTAGAATAAATCTTTATACTATGTAACTAGTTATGAGATTGGTGAGTGAACCAACAGGTGGTCGTAAGAATGTTAGGAATGTATCTCACTCTGTTAAAGCTGGGAGTCCGTTGTCCACCTCCTGTACAGCCCCGGGCTTGAGCACACTCCTATTGTAAGGTAAATGGAACTCACAGCAGGAGGGAAGCGAGTTGATGCCAGGAGGGCGATTGTGGATGACCAAGGAGCTTTAGCACACGGAGGATTAACATTCAGCGGACAGGGGATTAACTCCAGTTTGTCCATATAAACCAGAGCAAAGGTTGAGTCAGGACACTTGTCCTCAGAAGCCCTGCCCGACGGAATGAACGAATACCAACGAGAAGCAGCGCCAGGAGATCACCGGCGAACAAGAGGAACCAACGACTTCAATAACTAGATTCGTTATAGTGTTGTAGTACCTATTATATTGAAACAAGTGAATTAGGAGTTAATAAAGTCTGGATCTTTGTAAACCTGTTTTCCGGTCATTGGTCTTGAGTCCCAAACACACCTCCACGACAACGCCCTCCAGGCACCCTTGCCACACAAACTTGTATTTCTGTCCCTGCCTACTCTTCACCATTCTCACACCACTTCCCTTCCATCTCGTCTCTTGCACACAACATATGTCCACTCTTCTTCTGACCAATACTTCCACCACTTCTCCTGATCTCCCTGTCATTGTCCCTACATTCCATGTCCCAAACCTCAGAAACCGATCTCCACTTCGGGCTGTACCCTGCCCATATGTACTTGTAATTGTCATGGTTCCCTTTTTGAGGCAATGTTTTTATGGCCGGATGCCCTTCCTGACGCCAACCCTCTTAGTCGTCTTTTACGACACGCAGGGATACGGTGTACCTATTCTTATCCAGGGTACACACCGGGAAACGTTTAAAACATGGAAATTCTGGGGGGTGGGGGGGGGGCGGCGTCAAGGGAAAGATAAAATGAAAATAAACCCCTTCAGCCGGCACTTAGCTTGGCCGATCTGGGGAAACCGACAAAAAAAAATCTCTGCTGCATTGAAGGTTCCCAAGAGTGCAGTGGCCTCCATAATTCTTAAATGGAAGAAGTTTGGAACAACCAGGACTCTTCCTGGAGCTGGCCGCCCGGCCAAACTGAGCAATCGGGGGAGAAGGGCCTTGGTAAGAGAAGTGACCAAGAACCCGATGCTCCAGAGGCTGCGCTCCAGAGATCCTGTGTGGAGATGGGAGAAACTTCCAGGAGGACAACCATCACTGTGTTGCGGATATGAGGATGGCATTTTTTTGATTGTGTGTATTGGATTGTGGTAAACTGCTGTGTACCATTGGTTGGATATGGCCCCTCTTGCCTCCAGAGTTGTATAAAGGTAAAAAGGGCGTCTCGGTAATTAGTCCATAAGCATACACGTCAGCCAATCATAGAATGCCCCTGTTCGATAGCTTATATCTTATTATGTGTCTTAGAGTAAGGCTGTGTCTCCCATTAACTTAAATACTCCATTGTACCAAGTGAAATAAGAATAGGTCCCCTTTCATTTCATTTCGATGGCCAACTGCATTTTGGGCGGTTTTTCTTCAACCACCATTGGCCACGAGGCAGGGTTGGGGAAGAAAGGCGGGTCCCCACCTCGTCAGAGAGGGGAGAAGTGAGCCAGCCCCACTCGACCAACCATGAACAAGGGGTTTGGCTTGAGAGGGCGGAGGAAGAGCGTTTGGGGGAGGTTCGCAAAGGTTGAGGGGCGGGGCCTATATAACCCGCCGGCGGGGCGTTCCCGAGGGAGTTGAGACAAGGAGGGAGGAGACAAGAGCTGGGTCGTCAGAGAGTTGCGCTTTTACTGAGTCCAAAGAAAGAGCTGGGTCGTCAGAGAGTTGCGCTTTTACTGAGTCCAAAGAAAGAGCTGGGTCGTCAGAGAGTTGCGCTTTTACTGAGTCCAAAGAAAGAGCTGGGTCGTCAGAGAGTTGCGCTTTTACTGAGTCCAAAGAAAGAGCTGGGTCGCCAGAGCAGATGCGCTTTTACTGAGACAAGCAGCTCCGACCCGTGACTCCGCGCACACGACAGGCTCGGTGGCATCAGCGGCCGTCGAGGTCCAGCCCGACGTCCCGTGCGGGATCAAGCTCCAGCCAGCTCCGTGCTGTCCCCCCCCCCCCCCCCCCCCTCCAGCCACACACCTCCTTCCAGCAATCCACTCTGCAATTCCCCGCGTGAGTCAGTGTCTTTGTTTGTTCTGTCCTGGGTAGGTAATTAAGCTTGTATAAGGAATTCACTGTGTCACCTGCGTCTCATGTCCCTGTAAATAATCGTGACTGCTCCTTTTTGCTTGTGTGTGTAAATAATAAATCCCGTTACTCTTCTGTACGTCTTCTTCCTCTTTGCATTCGGTCGCTTTAGAGTTTTCCCGATTGAGTAGCTGTGGCGCGATACGGCCAACGTTTGGGTTGAATCGGGTTTTAGTCGGGGAATAACTGTTCGGCCGCGGTTACACCACCGCTCGGTCAAAATAACATCTAATCCGCGGTCCGTAACAACTGCAACACTCCACCGATCTGGGCTTTATGGCAGAATAGCCAGACGGAAGCCAAACAGTTCAATCTTGGTTTCATCAGACCACAGAATCTTGTTTCTCACAGTCTGAGAGTCCTTTAGGTGCTTTTTTGCAAACTCCAAGCGGGCTTTCATGTGTCTTTCACTGAGGAGAGGCTTCTGCTCTGACATGTATTGTCAACTGTGAGACGTTATATAGACAGGTGTGTGCCTTTCCAAATCATGTCCAATCAATTGAATTTACCACAGGTGGACTCCAATCAAGGTGTAGAAACATCTCAAAGATGATCAAGAGAAATGGGAGGCACCTGAGCTAAATTTCAAGTGTCACAGCAAAGGGTCTGAATACTTATGTCAATGTGATATTTCAGTTTCTTATTTTTAATAAATTTGCAAAACTTTCTAAAATCCTGTTTTCTCTTTGTCATTATGGGGTAATGAGTGTAGATTGATGAGGGAAAAAATGAATTAAACGATTTCAGCATAAGGCTGCAACATAACAAAATGTGAAAAAGGTGAAGGGGTATGAATACTTTCTGAGTGTACTGTAGTATCCGGATCCGGATCTTCACCAAAATTGAATCAATTCGTCCCTGTCACACACCTGTCCACCAAATTTCATCCGAATCTGTGCATAACTTTTTGAGATATCCTTCTAACAGAGAGACAGACAAACAGACAGGAGTGAAAAGATAACCTCCGTCCACCTTTGGTGGTGGAAGTAAAAATGTGAAATCATAGTGGAAGAAAGACGGGGGAGATGAAAAGCCAGTTACCAGGTGCTTTGCCCTATACCAGGGTCATGCCGGGTTGCTGCATGTATCGCTTGTGCTTTCCCACTTAAATAAATTGAGGTTTTGACTGCACCCACCTTCCGGTTGGACATCGATTGATTAAAAAAGATTAAGGGTTTTATGACACCGAATCTCCACAGCAACTCCAGAATGCAGACGTTCCTTCAGTAACCCACTCCTGGTTAGACTTCCAAACTCCAGGTAACTGCAGACCTCAATCCTTTTATTCCTTACTTCTTCCATCTGTGAAACTGCATCCATGAGGTTGTTCTATCCCAATCTTCCCTCCAAGGCTTCAAAAGCAGGTGGTGCACCACCCCCTGATGCCATCCCCTATTCTTAACAAAGACCTTTTTTTACCCCCACCTACCCTGTCGACCCTCTTACTTGCAGGTTGCCGTGTTTCCTCTCCTTTTCCTGTTCATTCATTCCCTTGATTGCCTCTAACTGTTGCCTCACTGTCCCCACTGTCAGGTCATACACTCTTCGCTCTTCCAAAGAAAAAGTAGAAATAGTTTAAATTTAATTGCTCAAACCTAATCACCATTAAAAACTCTGACCGGGACAAAACCTTTTACCCCAAGTGAAGTTCCTGGAATACAGTACTATACATTTAATTGTTGCTAAATAAATTACCAGCCAGGGATGGTTGCACCAAACGTATGTACTGGAACTTGCTTCCAGGAACAGTTATTTGATGCAAGGGAGGTGCTCCTGACACTGGCACCGAGAGCGTCTTTAGGCCACCTGGCACTGGGCATACCTGTTCAGTCAGGCAAATTCAACAACAACAACAAAAAAGAATGAATACAGAAAATATGTTTTTAAAGCAAATGAAAAATAAATAAATAAACGAACACACCAACACCAAACAACAGGTATTTTAAGGCCATTTTCCCTGCTAGAGCGGGGGTTAGCCCGAAATAAATAAACGAACGAGCAAACAAATCAATCAATGAATAACACTCAATGATCTATGTGAAGTTTATTTAATTATCTGCAACGACACAAGCGGCTAAATCAACAAGAGGGAGAATTGCTTTGCAATAAATGTTCCCTACTGGTCCCAATGAATATTGCTACAGAATAAGTTGCAGTTTCTGTAACTTATAATAAAACCATGTACCAAGTTTCAGTTGAATACGTTAAAGAGTATGAGAACATGGTCTGGAAAAACCACAGGTGGGATGGACAGACGGACAGACAGACAGACAGACAGATGGAGAGCAAACCCATGGCCCCCTCCGGCGAAACCGGTAAGGGGGAATAATAACATTTTAGAAATGACTTCTAAAAGGACTCTGCTAATGTTGCATTAAATGGCCAACTTTTTAAATTACCACTCTTATACAGTGGCTAAGGCTACACCAATCGTTTTGAAAAATTTAGAATAACATATTAAGCAAATGGCAAACAAGGTTTGAGGGGAAACAATTTTGCCGACAACTTTGGAATGGGCAATCATGGAAGCGCAATGGGGTAATGGAGAAAATAGGGACAGTGCGTTTCAAAAAATCTGCCTCGACATTTTAGTGAGCAATTTTCCCTCCCTACAAATCACAAACGCATGCTGGCAACACTGCCGTGGCAGGGCCAGGGGGTGTGCCCGGCGGCGGAGGCAACTAATTGTTTGGTATAAAAGTTTGCATATGACTGCATAATGTTTGTTGAGGTCACATATTTACTCTTAAAGTAAAGTTGTGTAGAAGGGTACAAGGTTGAAATGTACTGTGGTTAGACCTTTACGTGTACAGGACAGCCGCAGTTTGAGAGATAAATGTTCTCTCTCCGAGGTTATATATTTTGGAAGCAGAGCACAATCGAGAGAGACAGATGAAGAAGAAGTCGAAGGTTGTTTTACGATGGACAATGTCACGTGTACCGTTTCTTTGAGTTCAAATGAACTGAAACGTGGAGTTCACCCGCCTGCTTCGGTGGATCGATAAAGTAAAGAACCTTCAGCTTTTGTATCATAGTGACTTTAAGTCATCACAAAATATTCCTCTTCTTTGTGCCAATCAATTCATCGAGAAATATTCCTCTTCTTTGTGGTTGGTGTAGCGGTTCGGGTGCCAGCTTAGGATCCTAGGATCCTGGGTTCGAATCCCGGTCGATCGCTGAATTAACGCCAGGGGGGTTGACTCAACCTGTCATCCTTCCGAGTTCGGCTAATTGAGTACCAGCTCACTGGTAATTCCCTGTGTGTCGTAAAAGGCGACAAACAGGGTTGGCGGCAGGAAGGGCATCCGGCCGTAAAACATTGCTTCAAAAAGGGGACCAACAAAAACAACAACAACCACGGTGTCCGAAAAAGGCAAACCCCCGCTTTGCGGGGGGAAATGGCCTCTAAAGGTTTTTTTTTTTTTTTTTTGTGCCAATCAAATCATCACGAAATGTTCCTCTTCTTTGTGCCAATCAAATCATCATGAAATATTCCTCTTCCTTGTGCCAATCAAATCATCGTGAAATATTCCTCTTATTTGTGCCAATCAAATCATCACGAAATATTCCTCTTCTTTGTGCCAATCAAATCATCATGAAATATTCCTCTTCTTTGTGCCAATCAAATCATCAAGAAATATTCCTCTTCTTTGTGCCAATCAAATCATCACGAAATATTCCTCTTCTTTGTGCCAATCAAATCATCATGAAATATTCCTCTTCTTTGTGCCAATCAAATCATCATGAAATATTCCTCTTCCTTGTGCCAATCAAATCATCACGAAATATTCCTCTTCTTTGTGCCAATCAAATCATCACGAAATATTCCTCTTCTTTGTGCCAATCAAATCATCATGAAATATTCCTCTTCTTTGTGCCAATCAAATCATCATGAAATATTCCTCTTCCTTGTGCCAATCAAATCATCGTGAAATATTCCTCTTCTTTGTACCAATCAAGTCATCATGCAATATTCCTTTTTGTGCCAACATTAACATTAACGTATTTTGTGAAAACATTTTGCTACCTCAGAGACATGCTGAATGGAGAAGGTGGATCAGACTCGGCAACGGTTGCTGGAGTGAGATGTGCATGGAAGAAGTTTCAGGAACTGAGTGGCGTGCTGACGAGGAGGGGAGTGTCGTTGAAGCTGAAGGGAAAGGTGTATGCTGCATGTGTGAGAAGTGTTATGATTTATGGGAGCGAGACATGGGTAATGAACGTAGAGCAGCAACGAAGGCTGGAAAGGGTGGAAATGCGAATGGTTCGGTGGATGTGTGGAGTATCGTTGAGAGAGAGGAAGACAAATGATGAATTGCGAAAGATGATGGGAATAGAGCCTGTGATTGATGCTGTGAAGAGGAACAGGTTGAGATGGTTTGGTCATGTGTTGAGGAAGGATGAAAGTGACTGGTTGAGAAGAGTGATGGAAATGAATGTAGAAGGAAGTAGAGGACGAAGAAGACCGAGAAAGACTTGACTAAAGGTGGTGGAAGAAGAAATGCGGGCAAGGGGGTTAACAAGGGGAGATGCAGAAAATAGGGCAAAATGGAGAGGATTGTCATGGGGATCGCAAGGCTAACCCCCGCTCTAGCACGGAAAATGGCCTTAAAATGCCTGTTGTGGTTGTTGTTGTTGTATAAACATTAACGTGTTCAGATCGGGAGACGATCACATGGAAGTAGTGTAAAGCTTCATCTTCCTAGGTTCTAAGATTGAAGTGAGTGGAGAATGTGGAGGAGAAATAAATTGATGGTTAGCACTGGCAAAAAGAGCAATGTCAGGATTCACAAAGATCTGGAAAGAAAAAGATGCACAATACAAAGCAAGACGAGACTGGTGTTTATTTGGTGCCTCTAGTATTTCCAGAAGAAATGTATGGATGTGAACCAAAGTCTTTTCAAAAGAAAGAAAGGAAGAAGATTGACAGTTTTGAAAAGTGATGTTGGAGAGCAATGTTAAAATTTCCATGGACTGCAAGAAGAACAAAGAAATCAGGGCTTTAAGAAATTAGAACACCATGTACATCGGAAGTGCTGATGCTAAAACAAAACTGTCATACTTTGGACAAATCATGCGAGCAGAAAACAAGTGTGAAGAAGTCAACCATTCGGGTACGGTTCATGGAAGAAGAGGAAGAGGCAGACCACGACCATAGTCAATCAACCATTTGGCTACTGGAGAATATAATAATACAAGTTCCCTGACAAGGAACTTTGATGTAGGATCAAGCCCATCAAAGCCTGCGCTATTATTACAAACCTATGGTTGTTTGTCCATGCTCTATCATCTTAAATTGCTCAGCTTCAAGCGAGGAAGCAGCATGTACCATTTATAAGTCTTTGGTATGACTAGGTCGGGGCCCCAACCACCGACCTCCCAGACTCAGAGTTGATGCTCTAACCATTACTCCACTGAGACTGGTTAAATGTATGCTTCACACGAATATGAGGGAACACCTTAACATGTTCGTGCATTTCATTGGAGCTGGTACCTTCTTTACATGAAAATATGATGATACATCAATGCTCAATTTCAGTAAGATCCATAATTGTACAATGTAGCCAGCTTCGGGATGGGGTGCGAGGGGGGGGGTGTTGCTCTTCCGTGCCAAGGGAATGTTTGAACATCCCTCATCAAGACAAAAACACAGGGGTTTGTTTTACTACCTGTCACGATCGAAGTAAGCACAATGCATGTCCTGTTTCTGAGAATTTTTTTTTATACGAAACACTCTCACCTTATATTCCTCCAATATTACAAGTTCCATACCTGAGCCAAAGTTTGCACAGAGGAACTGGTGGCAGAAACAGAGGACGCAAGGCTCAGAGCCTATGGATGGGAGTGTAAACACATAAGAAGCTTAGCAGTGAAGAAAGGCAACATTAAGCAGAAAACAGAAAATGGTCAATGTGGAAGAAAACATCAAATAAAAAACAAGACCGGCAGTTATAGCACTGACGGATAGGGCAGGGAACCTATGGAGGACTTACATTGGGTACCTCTGAAACAGTGGATGTGGGTGGCTGCGCCGAAAGAAGAGTAGAAGGTGCCAAAGGCTGGGGTACTGCAGCTACAAGCCGTTTCTGAGGGCTACTGCCCCCTGTCGCTATTGGTATCACAGTTACCTGAAAGAAAGTGCAACAAACATCATCAGAGAAAACACTATGTGCATAAAACTGTTAAAGGGCTGCGAGGTCTACTGTCTACTGTAAGGGCTGTCTACGTTGCTCTAAAATGGGCTCGTGGTCTACAAGTAGGTGATTACTCGGAAAATATCCTGATCTTGTTCTAACTAGCAAAACTGGAGTTTCTGGGGGAAGTGCCAGAGAGGGAATTAACTACTACCCATTGAATTAAAGTCCAATGAACAATGAAATGTTATAGAATGTATGCAAAAATGAAAGGTGTGCCAAGCACTTTTTCAAGTTGACAGAAGTAAAGACAACAAGGCAGAGCATGTAACAATAAACAGCATTCATTATACAGGGTGAGTCAAAAGTAGTGCCCGATTTCTGTTTATATATATATATATATATATATATTTCTGTCAGTTGATTGTTTGTTTGCCATTTGTATTACAGTGTACAAGAAGGTAGAAATAAATGAATGACATGTTTATTTAACCATTTATTCGGGGGAAAATTATTACGGGGGAAACCCTTAGCTAAATTCGTTGCCGTTTTCGGATGACCGGACTTCTTTGCAGTGGCTACCGACCCTGTTGCTTTAAATGTCTCGACAATCAATCGTATGTTTCTTCCCTGGGGTGGGTTAATATCGAATTCCTGTGCCAAACGGCGTGCCGCCATCGTTGGTTGTTCATTACGTTTGTAGTAATGTTTCACGGCCGCAATGCGTTGATTCATTGAAAGGTAATTCATGGTTCAATTTGGTGCAACTTCAGCAACTTACAAAACTCTCAGCAATAACCTGCAAAACAAACAAAAAAAAAATTAAGAAAATTAATAATCTGCAAGACAATTATTAACAACATGACATCCCAGAAAGAATCTGACAGCCGAAAAAACAGAAATCTGGCGCTACTTTTGAATCACCCTGTATATATATAATTATTATTTTTAATTTTTTTTGACAGGACGATTTCCAGAATTAATGAAAATAGCTAAAGCAACACTAATTTAGAAGAAAGGCCAAAATGACAATCCAGGTAATTATCGACCAATATCTGTATTATCTGTTCTAGCCAATGTGTTATGAAAGCATACTTGTTTTTTTTAGAAATGAATCATGTATTTTATAAACAACAGTTTGGTTTGCATAAACAATACAGTACTAAATTATCCTTAATAAAAATGAAAAATATAATATCCTTAATAAAAATAAAAATATAAAAATTTAGTAAATGAAAAATAAATGTTAAAATCTTTGGATGAGGGTAGAATAACTATTGGAGTGTTCATAGGTTTCCAAAAAGCATTCGATGCAATTGATCATGAGATTTTATGTGATAAATTGGCACATTGTGATATACGAGGACTACGTTTACAGTGCTTTATAAATTATTTATTAAATCGAACTGAATTTGTAAATTGTGGTGGAGAAAATTCCTCTAAAATGCCAATATCTTGCTGTGTGCAACAAGGCTTGGTCTTGGGAACAACTTTGTTTCTTGTTTATATTAATGATTTGCCAAATGCCACTGACTATTTCCATTTTAGATTTTTTGCAGACGATTCTCATTTATTTCATACTTTTCCAAAGGGCCAAGCTACAGTAGATACGAGAGAAGTACACATATGGAAATGGTTACAAGTTGTTGTAAGGTAAATAAACTTACAATGAATTTATCTAAGACAAATTATATCCTCATTAGAAGACGACAGAAAACTATCACAGTGCATGGAAGCCTCACAATTGCAGAAAGCACAATAAGTGAGGCTAATGATGCATCATTTGTTGGGTTGATTATAGATAAGCACCTCAATTGAAAAAATACGGAAACGACAAAGAAGAAACTTGCCCATCTCGTGCTACACGAGAAGAACGGGCTGATAAGGGCTTTTTATACTTGACTTTACCCTTTAACATTTTGACCCAATTGTTAATTCATTTTCTCCATATTCTCATTAAAAAGGTCCATATTATCATAATAAATTCTGTTCCAAGTGTGAGAAGACTAAAGAGGAAAGAAAAAGAGAGGTGACAAAAATAAGGAGAGGGAAAGGGGATGGGAGAGAAAGCCATGGGATGGAGCAAACACGAAAATCAATAGAACCGCCTTTAGAGGCCATTTTTCCCCACAGAGCAGGGGTTAGCCTTTTTTCGGGCACCGTGGTCCCCTTTTTGAAGCAATGTTTTATGGCCGGATGCCCTTCCTGACGCCAACCCTGTTAGTCGCTTCTTGCGACACACAGGGAATTACCAGTGAACTGGTAGTCAATTTGCCGACCTTGGAAGGATGACAGGCTGAGTCAACACCCCTGGCGTTAATTCAGCGATCGACCGGGATTTGAACCCAGGATCCTAGGATCCCAAGCAGGCACCCTAACCGCTAAGCCAACACCAGGCTTAAACATGAAAATCAATAAATGTTACAATTACTAAGATATGCAAACTAACCTTCGCAGGTGACTTCAGAGGGGAAATGGCAATCTTCGCTGGGCCGGGTGGCCGACCTGGAGAACTAACCAGGCTGAGCTGGGACAGCGTCAGGGTTTTGGTTGGTGTACTTGGTGTTCCTACAAAACAACAATTGAACATCAACACACAGGACAAGCACCATCATCATTTGTTTTGTTAAAATTAAAAAGGTCCACAATAAAATATGATTTCTAAATATGAACAAAAGCTTCAGCAGACATGGCACTGGTAATTGAAAGCATTGAAAAAGAAAACGAACAAGTTGAAAAAGACATAAAATGTCATAGCCCCCATGGTTTCAGTAATTTTTCTGTACGGAGTTAAAAGCCATCAGTTGGCCATCTTTGGTCGGATTACAGAATAAAATCTTCTGGATATGTATACTCATGTTTGTCTTTCTGCCAAGTTTGAACAAAATTGGTCTGTGCATGGTTGAGAAATGGTTGGGTGACACGTTTAAGTAACAAAATGGCTGCCAATCGGCCATATTGGATCTAATCTCGAAAAATAACGACGTGCATATGTAAGCCATGATTCATTATCTGTGTGCCAACTTTGAATAACATCTGTAAATGCATGTCCGGGAAATAGATGAGTATGTGTTCAATATCAACTAAAATTTACAACTAAAATTGCTGCCAGTCTACCAGTCGGCCATCTTTGATCAGATCGCAAAATAAAGTGAGGTACATGTGCACGCCATCATGTACTGTGCTTGTGCCAAGTTTGATCAAAATCGGGCCATGCATGTTTTACATTGTTGGGGACATGTTTAACTAACGAAATGGCCGCCGGTTGGCCATCTTGGATCTGATCTCACAAGGAAATGGCGTGCATATGAAAACAATAATTCGTTATCTGTGTGTCAAATTTGAACAAAATCGGCCATATTTTGAACAAAATCGGACATACATGTCTGAGATATGGTTGCGGACGCACGGTCGGACAGAGGGAAGATAGGCTAGGGTACCCAATACATAAGCCCCCGTTTCGGACCAACTCCAACTGGATAATAATATCCAAGCAATGATAATCACGAATAGCACAATGGAGCAGCAGGGCGAAAAAATAAGAGGGGAAAAAAACATCAAATGGGGCAGAAGGGTAAAAAATAAATCACGTGATAAATGAACCCTCCACGTACAAAGTCCGTAATCATTGGAACCTCAATTCTGGACTTGCATCCTGTCCTCTTTCCGTGCTATGCCCCGCCCCCTCCAAGTCTCTAAAGAGCGCACGTGGTCGGTCCACCAACCAACAAACCCATTCGACTCACCTCCACTCATTCGTTCTTCATTTCCCCGCCAGTGGAATCAGCTTCCATCTTCTCTTCAATCCTATATCTTTTCCTACAGGTCTTCAAGCTAGCTGTTCACCACCATCTCAAATAGTTATCTATATAAATAAAACACAGTGTGTGGGTGTGTGTGTGTTACCGATAGACTCGTAAACGGAGAGGCTCACGTGCTTGATATTTGGCATAGACATGGCCATTGAGCCTGGGAAGGACATGGCCTACCTAAAAATATTTGACGAGATCCATATTTTTTATTAATATTTACCTCAGCGCATTTCAGCGAGGAACATTATACACGGAATCTCAGCCTGTGCCAGAGCAGCTCGCTGATTCGCTCAGAGCGATCACGTGATGTTCCATCCTCGTTGCCAGGCCACTGAACGGAAAATATATAGAATGACCATTGCTATTCACACCACATAGGTAGAGATGCAGCTGCCATGCGCCATCTTGGTTGGCACTCCATGCTGGGCGATGGTGATTTCCATCACACGTTTGCACGTAATTCAGAGCGAAAAGCGATTGCGTTTTTTCACCTTTTGTGCGATCGTGTTTTGTGTCGATTTTTGTCGATTTTGTGCGATATGAATTAAACGTCTTTGAAACAGCTGTGAAACGTCTTTCCACAACCCTCCCGTAACCGATTGGAGCAGTTTATTGCCGCACAAAATGGCATTTTAACAGTTGTCTGGCTTTTAAAATCTGGGGCACGTTCAAAACAAATGAGATCCGCGAAGCGAGTTGGTCGAGTCGTGTTAACCAAGATGGCGACACGGTGGCTACACTTTTCACGGAGTATGAGCGTTCTATATATTTTCAATTCAGTGCGCCACTCGCTCACGTACTTGATTTGCGGCATAGACATGGCCATTGGGCCTTCACGGTGTAATTTGTGCGAGGCTTTTGTCTGAGTGAACTTGAGTCGAGAGGGCGAATGTACGGGTTGGGAATGTACGGGTGTCCTTTCCCCTGCCCGGCAACGCCGGTACTGGAGGGCATCACAGGATCGGTGAGTCTCCAAAATCCGCTTTGTGCTGTTGTTGCGAAGATGCAGGATGATGTCGCGATTGTTGTGCTGCTCTCCTCCCATGAGAACTGCAACGTCATTGTTGACTGGCCCTCCCCTTCCCGATCCCCTCCCCTCTTCCCCCTCCCTTTCCCCCCTCCCCCTACCCTTCCCCCTCCACCCTACCCTTCCCCGCCTCCCTTTCCCCCCTACTCCTTCCTCTTCCCCCCTCTCTCCTCCCCCCCCCCCCCGTTTCCCTCCCCACCACTTCCCCCTTCCCTCCCCCACCCGGCAATGCCGGGTACTTCTGCTAGTACGTTATAATAACTGACGGACCTGTGCGGTGTCGTAACCTATACACAGAACACGGCTGGAGGAGAACAATACATCATCAGTTCGTTGAAGTGCCCTGAGGTCCATTATTGGTGCCTTGAGGGCAGTTTAGATTTCCATAAGAAGGTCGCCATTTTGAAATTGAAATAACCGAAATTTATCGGAATTTCTCACAATGTCTTTCAAAAACGTGTTAATTACCTCCACCACCCGAAGGTATACACTGGGCAGGTTATGTTTTCAGTCCTGCCTTTTTTTGTCTGTCTGTGAACAAAAAAATTTTTAAAGTTGTGAACGGATTCGCACGAACTTTGGCAGAGATGTAGCGTATGTGATGTGACAAGGACAAAATGTTTAGATTTTGGTGAAGATCCGGATTCGGCTACTAGAATTTTTAAAGTGAATCTTCACCATTGGGAGATTGGGCCAAACACTATACATAGCAGGATATCTCAAAAAGTTGTGGACGGATTTGGACGAAACTTGGTGGACTGGATGGGTGTCTGGCAAGGACAAATATATTCGATTTTGGTGAAGATCTGAATATGGATTCGGATACGAGAATTATTTAATTTCTAAGTGATTCTTCACCATTGAGGAAAAAAAAAAAAAAAACACCTTTGGAGGCCATTTTTTCCCCGCAAGCGGGGGTTGGCCTTTTTCGGGGACCGTGGTTGTTGTTTTTTTGGTCCCCTTTTTGAAGCAATGTTTTACGGCCGGATGCCCTTCCTGGCGCCAACCCTGTTAGTCGCCTTTTGCGACAAACAGGGAATTACCAGTGAACTGGTACTCAATTAGCCGACCTCGGAAGGATGAACAGGCTGAGTCAACCCCCCTGGCGTTAATTCAGCGATCGACCGGGATTCGAACCCAGGATCCTAGGTATCCTAAGCTGGCACCCGAGCCGCTAGCCCAACACCAGGGATTCTTCACCATTGAGAGATCGGGCGAAAAGCTATATACATGATATTTTAAAAAGTTATGGATGAGTTATGACTAAACTTGGTGGATGAGTTGGGATTGGCAACAAGAACACGAGGATTAGATTTTGGTTCAAGTCCGAATCCAGTTCCGGCCTATTAGTGGATACAAAACTAACTGTTCAGCCTGGCGGAGGTATGCGCTCCACCGAGTGTCGTTCTTGTTTATGATAGCGATTGTTAACAATGGCATGACATGTTAAATAGCGCTTATTAGCATATATATGTGGGTGTGTGTGCATGTGTGTGTATGTGTCATGTGTGTATGTATGTGTATGTCTATGTGTGTGTGTACGCAAACACACACACACACACACACACACACACACACACACACACACACACACACACAGTGCCTATAGAAACTCTCCACCCCCTTTGCAAATTTTCACCTTTTGTTACCTTATAACCTGGAATTAAACTGCATTAAATCAGACTTTTTCCACCTTTATTTACACATCGTAACCCACAACTTCCAAGTGAAAAACAAATTCTACAAATTTCAGAAAATTAAATAAAAATACAAAACTAGAATATCTTGGTTGGATAAATGTCCACCCCACTGAGTTAATACTTGGTGGAAGCACCTTTGGCAGCAATTACAGCTGTGAGACTGTTGGTATAGGTCTTCACCAACTTTGCATACCTTGATTGGGCAATATTTGCCCATTATTCTGTACAAAACTGTTCAAGCACAGTCAAGTTGCATGGGGAGCGTTGATGGATAGAAATCTTCAAGTCTGGCCACAGATTTTCCATTGGATTTAGGTCGAGGCTCTGACTGGGCCACTCAAGGGCATTTATGTTTTTGTTCCTTAGCCATTCCAGTGTAGCTTTGGCTGTGTGCTTCGGGTCTTTGTCATGCTGAAAGGTGTAGTTCCGTTCCAATTCAGCTTTCTTGCAGAGGGCAGCAAGTTCTCCTCTCGGATTTTTCTGTATTTTGCTCCATGCATTTTCCCTTATATCCTGACACGTGCCCCAGTCCCTGCTGATGAGAAACATCCCCATAACATGATGCTGCCACCACCATGCTTCACAGTAGGGATGGTGTTCTTTGGCAGCAGAGAAACTTGATTTCAATTTCATTCCATTGCGATCAAACCCAAAAATGCAACACATCAAGGCTGGACAGTTTCTTGGAAGCTTTATTGCAAACATAGAGCAGAGACTGTTTACAACAGCATCCACCACCATCACAAACCAAGGAGCAGCAGTTGAAAACACATCCCAGTATTCGGACTTTGTTCTTGATCTTTATCTTGAAAGAAAGTTTGAAGTTCTTGATCCAGCTAACTGGCCTAAAGGAATGGATGAGCGAGCACTTTGGTGAAATCCAAATCAAACACCTTGTGCGACAGATTCACCTCAATTCTAGAACTGCAACTCAAGTGACTATAAAGAAGACTAGAAAGAGAATAACAGAGTTGTACCAGATGGCGTACTGCTGCTTATTCTCATCCGGAACATTATTCCTGTGAGCTCTGCTGAATGTGAATTGGGATTCATACACAAAAAAATATATTGGAGTGAGAACAGGGAATAAGGCCACCGATCCTGCAGGGAGTGAGCACGCCGAGCCTTCATTGGGTGAGCACACCGAGCCTTCAGCGGGTGAGCACGCCGAGCCTTCAGGGTTGAGCCTTCGGGGGCGAGCACAAAGAGCCTTCATGGGGTGAGCATATTGAGCCTTCAAAACCTTACACCTTTCTACTCAAACCCACCCACGAAACCATTCTACATGATGCCAATGCCACAGGATGCTTCCACCAAGTCAAAGGTTCATCATTGGCCACCACGTGGTTGATAACGGTTACCTTTCCTCGACGCTTGTTCATCCATCCGTCTGTCTGTCTGTCTGTGTAACGTTTTGTCCCCCCATTGATTGGACAGTTCACCGGATTCCAACCACAATTTCAACCTGCCAAAATCATATAGCTGCCATGTTGATGCTTTTTTGACTCCGATATGAAGCCAAAGACATCTTCAGAGCTGTCATCTATCTATAATTCCAGTAATCTCTGTGTGTGTGTCTGTGTGTATGTCTGTGTGTATGTATGTGTGTGTGTATGTGTGTGTGTATGTGTGTGTGTATGTGTGTCTGTGACCGCTGTTTCTCGACAACCACGGGTCCGATATACTTGAAACTTGCCAGGTATATTGCTGGGGACCTGAGGATGTGCCTTTTCAAGGTTTCATATTAATCGGAGAAGTAGTTACCGAGCTATGTCCAAAAAACGATTCAACCAATCAGAGAGCAGCGAGCTATCACGTGTGCCGAACGTGGCAAACAGACTCTGCCTCGGACGGCACATTTGAGAGCGTATTCATTTATTTCACATTGGCAAACTATGTTGGCGCTATGTTGGCGTTAAACTATGTTTTAAAACTAATTAAAACTAATTTGCGATTCATCGTAACTGCGATATGCGACCTTCCGGACAGTCAAATGAGGACGTCACTTCCGGACTTACGGATAGTCATAGTGACGACGTACTGATGCTGAACGTGGCGAGCAGACGCTGTAAGGTACGATCGATTGTAGTACACGTTTATAATAACTCTGCCGATACAGGCCCGATTAACTGCAGCGCCATCCGAGCTGCGGCGTCGGGACGATACATTCATTGTACGGTCACATCACGCACTTACGGGCACGCCCATGGGCCCATGGGCACGCCCATGCATGCATGGGCGAAGACATTTTTTTTTTTTTTTTTTGGCAAGGAACGGGCACCCACGTACGGGCACGTCCTAGTATTCACAATCACCATACCATCCCTATAGGTTTTCCCTTGAGTGCAAAATGACTAAGGTGACAGTGAAAAGGATTTTGAGCCGATGGGCACCACGGGCCTTGTGAAGACAAGTCTCAGCGATCGAGGCAGCAGTTTGTTTATACACCACCCAAATAACTATGTGGCATTCTCTCAAGCAGGGCTTTACCGCAGAGGTTACGCAGGTCCTTGCTATCATTTCCAACTATTTTCTCTTAAACAACTCGACTAGGGACCATAAAAATCCATGTAGTTTTTAAAGTCTTTGTTTGAGGACTTCCAGGAATCTCACAACATCGTGAAAGAAAACATCCGTCATTATTTCCTTTAACGATGTGTATATATTGTTGCGGATTTGAGAATCTTGTTGTAAATATCACCCTGAGTAGTGTAATGATTCCTTGCAAATATCTCCGTTTTGTGTGTAAAGGTCAAAGGTCGTCCTCTTAGTTAGTCCACATACATGCGCGTAGGCCACCATATACCCTTCTAAATAGTTATTTCCATATTATGTGTATTAGTTTAAGGCTGTGTTTCCCATTAATTGACTCTGCATTGCACCGAATTGAAATAAGATAGATCCCCTTTCAATTCCCTCAAAGCCTCTATTGCCAACTGCATTCGCCGCCACTGCCATGTGGTCAAGCCTCGGAGAAGAAAGGCGTGTCTCCACCTTGTCATAAGACAGAGGAGTGACCCAGCCCCGATCAACCAACCAAGCACGAGGGGTATGGCTTGAGAGGGCGGAGAAAGAACGATCGGGCAGTTTCGCGAATGTTCCAGGGTGTGGCGCTATAAAACCCGTCACGCGGCGCCCCCCACCTCAGTTCAGTGGAGGAGGAGAGAGTTGTTGAGTTCAGTGGAGGACGAGCAGCAGAGTTGAGTTCAGTGGAGGAGGAGCTGTGTTGTTGAGTCCAGTGGAGGAGTGAGCACTGAGAGAGTTGAGTGAACAAACCGCAGCTTTGAGTCCACCGCAGGTGAACCAACCGCAGCTTTGAGACCACCGTAGTCCGGCCCCCCTGTGACACGCAGCTTCGACCCACTGCTACGCGGGAATCAGATGGCTGTGGGATCGGTGGCATCGGTGGCCGTCGAGGTCGAGCCCGACGTCCCGGGCGGGAGCAAAACTCCAGCTGAACCTTCCTCCCCTTCCAGCCATTCGTTCCCGTCATTCCTATCATCATTCCCTGTATAAGTCTGACTGTCGTCCGTCTTTTGTATTGTCCTGGGGTTTAAGTGAGACTGCATAGGTAAGCTGGAATTGCTCTGTGTCCTTCTGATCCTTCCATCCTTCTGTAAATTATTTTCGTTTCTTTCCTCCTCCTTGGTTTCTTTCATTGTGTACATAATAGTTAGTAATAAATTATATTTGTTCTTCCTACCTTGCCTTCTTTCCTCACATCCGTTCGTCCTTGTCTTTTCCAAATTGAATACCTGTGGCACGATTTGGCCAACGTTTAAGAATCGGGTCTCGTACTTGCTAATGGTTCGTGCCGCGGCTGCTAATCCGCTCGGCAATTAACATCTTGTCCGCGGTCGCGAACGAGGTTGCTCACCTGCCTCTCCGGAGGGAGCTGAGCAGCTTCAGGAGCGGAGACGGCCAGTGAAGATAGAAGGGGGACTAACCCCCCCCCCCCACCCCAAGGGGAGTGCCGTACTCCGGTTCCGTAACAATTGGTGTCAGGAGCGAGATTCGAACCTGAAGTGCGCTTAGCGCACTCAAATTACGAGTGGTAAAAAATTTTTATTTAACATCCAAATTAAAAATCGTGCCATGGATGCTCAAGGCGATCGGATGCTGGTAGGTGAGTTAGAAGGGGGGTTTGAAGCGACCCAGGACCCCAGGGAAATGTATATGGGGGAGAAAGAAGAGGAGAGCAATGAGGATGTGGTTGCAGAGGTTTCAGGCGCACAAGATGGCGCCCTCGCGCACGTGGTTGGGGGTGCACAAAATGGCGGCCTCCCGTACGTGACGGCGATAGCCGGGCTCACTGTGCAAGACTGGGTGAGCATTGAACTATTGCTAATCCAGATGAATGCAAAAATGGACGCCATGATAGACGAAACAAGGTGTGATACGGGAAAATTGGAGGGCATAAATGACCGAGCCCAAGAAATTAATGAGGGGTTCGCGAGGTGGCAGGCCGCATATGAGGTAAGGGAAGCGGAGAGGGACAGAGACCGCAGGTTGGGCGAGCAGGTCCCAGGGGTGCACGACGAGGTAACGCGACTCGAGAAGCGCTGGTTGAGCGAGTCGGAGCAAAGCACAGGTAACTGGACCGGGGTAGACATCGCGACCCGGGGTATGGAAAAGCCGGCGACCGCTGAGCTAGAGGGAATTTTATTAAAGCCAACGGTCGTCGAGGTGAACAAAGAAATAATGGGTATAGTTGAAATTGAAAAGACGACGGAGGTAGCCCGGGAATTGGAGGAAGGAATGGAAGATGCTCAAAGTCCGTGCTCACACCTTGATGCCGTGCTTAATCCTTATAAAGATTTGCAGGTGTTGGTGCAGGGAGGAAGAAGAACCCCGAAGGTGAGACGGGCTGTATATGGTGCGAAGAGGTTTTTCGGCAGAGTGTTTGGCGCGAAGAGAATTGTCGGGCGCTTGGGATCGCGAAAGCACCCGGGCGTTCGTGGAAGGTCCTTTGTGTGCTGTGTTAAAGCGAATGGCACGCGTGTGAGGAAAAAGTGTGCGTCAAAGAGTGGGCGTGTTATAAGGTGTACGGAGTGTGACACAGAGAGTGAGAGAGATACGGAGTGTACGTGCGAGGGTGAGAGTGACACGGAGAGTGAGTTGGTGGTGGAGCGGGTGCGAGAATGCACGCTTGGAATGGTTGAGAGTGTGCGAGGAAGCACACCTGAGTTGGCTGTGGCGCGGGTGTGGGAGAGCCCATTGAAGCGCGTGAGTGGGTGGATGCGAGAGTGCACGCCCTTGGTGAGAGTTACGGAGGACGTAACGGAGGAGAGTGCGCAAGGTGTGTTAAGGAAGTGTGCGAACGGCGAGTGTGCGCAAGAGGTGTGGGGTGTAACAGGGAGTGCGGTGGTGGAATGGACGGAGTGTGTGGAATGTATGGGCGGCGTTGGAACGCCGGGTTTGGTGAGTGTGAAAAGGGTCGCGTGTGCATGTGAGCATGCGAGTAAGGCATCGACATGGACCGGAGCAGCGTTTAGGGCGACGGATAGCCGAGGCGAGCACTCGGGGCGCGGTGCGCTTTGTTGGATGCGAGGCCCGGCGCGGGTCGGTGCTGCATCGCTTCTCTTCGAAGCGTCGCGCCCGATTCGGGCCTTGCCCCGCTCCGCACGGTCGAGTCCGGGCCTTGTCGGGCAAGGCGACCGGTCCGGTTCAGGAGCAGGTGGGAGGAAGCAGAGCGGTGCCCCCTCGTGGGGGCGGGGTTCCGACAGGGCGAGATTGAGCCATCGGGCCGGAGGCCGCAAGGGTCCGTGCCGGGATGGTGGGTGGAATCTCGGCCCGACCAAACCGCCTCCCCTGAACTGAATGCCGGATGGATTCAACCTGCAGGCGACAAAACCACCCGAATTCATTGCTCGGCTTTGCGAAGCCGAGTTTTAATGATACAACGACGCACCGAGGCTCAGATATAGCGGACTGTGATGATGATAGTGTTTTGGACCCGAAATTGAGGATAGGGAATTTGTGATTGGCAAATTTTTGATTGGCTGGAATTTGATGAGAAAAATTTATAGTGGGACATGCCCGATGTGGTGGGATGGCAACTCTGCCATCCCTCACAAACGGGGCACATGAGCAATAGTTTTATGGGGTTTGGCAGTGAAAACTAGCCCGGGAGGGTTAGGATAATGTATAGGGACATAGAGATGACCATAGGTAACGGTAGAAGTAAGTAGCGACATTGGACAGGTAGTCGGGGACACAGAGAGGTGAGAATGGTTGTTAATGACGTGGTATGTGCTTAGTTTAAAGGGAAGACGGGGAGCACCAAGTTAGCAGGAAACCAGGTAGATCAGATGATGCCGTGTGTTTGTGTTGAAAGTGTATGAAGCAGCGTATGAGGAAAAATTGTGGTTGTGCATTGTATTGAATGAATGAAGAAGCCTGGGAGGAAGGAGGGTGCAGGAAGCACCAGGTGTGATGGCACAGGTGTGCAAGTGAACAGGTGTATGGAGCAGTGTATGACTGAGTAGTGGTGATTGTGTGTTGTGTTGACCGAATGGTCCTGGAGGAAGGAGGGTGCAGGAGGCACCAGGTGTGATGGCACAGGTGTGCAAATACAGGTGTATGGAGAATGGTTGTGTGGAATACATGGAGTATGGAATATATGGAGTATGGAATGGATGGTGTGGAGTGAGTATGGTGGAAACTGTGGAGTGGAGTGCATGGTGCGAAGGTGTGTATGGGGAGGATGGACCCCGTCACGAATACCCGGGGGAGGGTAGTTTAAGAGTTAGGTCGAGGGAGTCGGTAAATTGTGGTTGGATATTGGCATCTGTGGTGCGTGTGGAAGAATGGTGTTTGGATGGGTGCGCTTTAGTGTCGTGGAAATGGCTGTGCGTGTGGCCTGTTAGTGTGTGTAGTTAAATGGGCACTCTGCCACTGTTAGGATGTCGGCCAGGTGAGGCCGCAGGTGGGCTCTGGGAGCCGTTAGAGTTGTGGATGGGGCCCGAGGATCCAAAGGACGGACCCGGGTAGCCCAGTGCCAGAGAGGGCACCGAGTGGGGAGAGCGCCAGAGGGCCTTCCCCAGGTAGATAGGTTAGGGTAAGGAGCAGGTAAGCTCGGAGGCAACTGCAGTGGTGGAGGTGTGCAGGTGGGTAGACTTGCTGGGAGAGCCACACGACCCAGTCCTGAAATTGTGCAAAGGCACAGGGAGTTGAATGGGGGAGTGAGACCCAAATTGATGAAGCACCACAGTTTGGTCAATGGGAATTTGGTTCTTAAAACCGCATAGAGTGTAAGATGGCCAATGGATTGGCAGGGAAAGACCCCGTGTAGTGTAAAGTGTGTTAATGTCATTTCGAGGATAGTTAGGATTAAGAATCTCCTCGCACCATCTACATCCACTCACCTGAGGTGACAGAACGCCACACCATGCCATGTTTTTATTATTATTGTGCAAATGTTGGGATTGTGAGACGCATCATGACGTGGGTGTGACATTGTGTTGTTGTTCCATCTCTCCCTCCTTATGAGGATTGATGATGAATTGGTGATGGCAAATTTTGGATTAGTGGGATTGTGACGAATTTGGTATAGGGGAAATATGGGGAGGATGAGACGTAGTGACGGATTTGTAAAGGTGTAGATTTTTTTGTACATACGGGGGTAAGGGGCAAGGGTAGAACAGGTGACGGTTGGGTGACGTACGATAGGGACGAGCTTTTCTCCGCTCGGTCTCCAAGCGCACCTCACCTTGCATTGCCTTTATTGATGTGTACCCTTGTGACCTTACCCCTCGCTAACCTGCCCTCTCTGTCTTCCTTCCCCGACCCATGGATCATGCTCTCTGGGCACTAAGGGGAGCGTGCGGGAGTCCGCCATTGTGTGCCCAAACCCCCGCAACCAGCTGCTTGCATCGATGCACCACTTAAGGACCACATGTCTGTGGCTGAGCACCACTCATGGACCCCACGGGTTGGGGCATGGCCCCTCTGCTGGGACCGGCCACGATGGCCCAAGACCTTGCTTGCGGACCTCGGTGACGTGGCACCTATGCCACACAGGTGAACCACCCATAGTCGGCCCCTGTGGGCCATAAATTTTAAAAAACAGTGGACACGTTCTGTGCTTTTTTTTATTATTCCAAATAGGCCGCCAGTAAGAAGACCAAGAAAGACAACATCTGGAAGAACAATGGCCAGCAGAGGGAGCTGAAGAGGAAGACCAGCACCAGGGGTTTGGTTTTTATTTGAATTGTGGTGACTGTGCACTCCGGTGCATTTTGGTGCTCTTTATTGGTGCTGGTACGTCGATGCAGCTGGTGCGTTGTCTCCCCCCCCCCAAAAGAACAATCGCAGGTCTTGGGTTGCGTTTTGTAAATACAATCAGCGTCACTTGTAAATAATGCTCCCCACCGTTCATGTATAGTTTGAGAACCATTCCGCAATTCGGTTAGCTGTGGGCGTGAATCTGTTAGGTAGGGTGCAATGCAGCAGAGGGACATACTTATTTGTGTTTTAAAACTGTCGCACTCAGGGTCAGGTTAAATGGAGAGGGAACGACACCTACGTGTCACACTAAGTTAAAGTTTTATAGGCCCGAGCACGTGCCTGGAGGATGAGGGTGCAGTGTTGCGGATTTGAGAATCTTGTTGTAAATATCACCCTGAGTAGTGTAATGATTCCTTGTAAATATTTCCGTTTTGTGTGTAAAGGTCAAAGGTCGTCCTCTTAGTTAGTCCATATACATGTACATAGGCCACCATATACCCTTCTAAATAGTTATTTCCGTATTATGTGTATTGTGTATTAGTTTAAGGCTGTGTTTCCCATTAAATGACTCTGCATTGCACCGAATTGAAATAAGATAGATCCCCTTTCAATTCCCTCAAAGCCTCTATTGCCAACTGCATTCGCCGCCATTGCCATGTGGTCAAGCCTCGGAGAAGAAAGGCGTGTCTCCACCTTGTCATAAGAAGGAGGAGTGAACCAGCCCCGATCAACCAACCAAGCAAGAGGGGTTTGGCTTGAGAGGGCGGAGAAAGAACGATCGGGCAGTTTCGCGATCGTTCCAGGGTGTGGCGCTATAAAACCCGTCACGCGGCGCCCCCCACCTCAGTTCAGTGGAGGAGGAGAGAGTTGTTGAGTTCAGTGGAGGAGGAGCAGCAGAGTTGAGTTCAGTGGAGGAGGAGCTGTGTTGTTGAGTCCAGTGGAGGAGTGAGCACTGAGAGAGTTGAGTGAACAAACCGCAGCTTTGAGTCCACCGCAGCTGAACCAACCGCAGCTTTGAGACCACCGTAGTCCAGCCCCCCTGTGACACGCAGCTTCGACCCGCTGCTACGCGGGAATCAGATTGCTGTGGGATCAGTGGCATCTGTGGCCGTCGAGGTTGAGCCCGACGTCTCGGGCGGGAGCAAAACTCCAGCTGAACCTTCCTCCCCTTCCAGCCATTCGTTCCTGTCATTCCTATCATCATTCACCGTGTAAGTCTGACTGTCGTCCGTCTTTTGTGTTGTCCTGGGTTTAAGTAAGACTGCATAGGTAAGCTAGAATTGCTCTGTGTCCTTCTGATCCTTCCATCCTTCTGCAAATTCTTTTCGTTTCTTTCCTCCTCCTTGGTTTCTTTCATTGTGTACATAATAGTTAGTAATAAATTATATTTGTTCGTCCTACCTTGCCTTCTTTCCTCACATCCGTTCGTCCTTGTCTTTTCCCAATTGAATACCTGTGGCACGATTTGGCCAACGTTTAAGAATCGGGTCTAGTACTTGCTAATGGTTCGTGCCGCGGCTGCTAATCCACTCGGCAATTAACATCGTGTCCGCGGTCACGAATGAGGTTGCTCACCTGCCTCTCCGGAGGGAGCTGAGCAGCTTCAGGAGCAGAGACGGCCAGTGAAGATAGAAGGGGGACTAACCCCCCCCCCCCCCCCCCCCCCCAAGGGGAGTGCCGTACTCCGGTTCCGTAACAATATGCATCAGGAAGATAATTGGTTCTGGGTCTCATGGTCACTTGAGAGTTGCAATTCCACGTGGTTTCCACATATCTCACGGGATTGTGATTTGGGCAGGCAACCATGATGGGTCATCATATGTAGGAGCTGCTTATATTGTGGTTTTGGTGAAGTCTGTGATAGCACGAGTGGAATTGTGAAGCTGGAAGCCGAGTGTTGGCTTAACAGTTAAGGTGGCTTAAGATCTTAGGGTCCTGTTCGACCTCCTTTTGTGGTGTTAAAAATAACTCAGCCTGTCATCCTTCCAAGGTAGATAAAATGAGTACCAGCTTACTGGGAAGAATGAGCCATTCGAGTATCCTGCGTCAGAGTGGCGGCCCGTCCAGAATTGTGCCCTCTACAACAACAACAACAACATGCATTTTAAAGGCCATTTTCCCTACTAGAGCGGGGGTTAGCCTTGCGGTCCCCATGACAATCTTCTCCATTTTGCCGTATTTTCTGCATCTCTCCTTGTTAACCCCCTTGACCGCATTTCTTCTTCCACCATCTTTAGCCAAGTCTTTCTCGGTCTTCCCCGTCCTCTACTTCCTTCTACATTCATTTCCATCACTCTTCTCAACCAGTCACTTTCATCCTTCCTCAACACAAGACCAAACCATCTCAACCTGTTCCTCTTCACAGCATCAATCACAGGCTCTATTCCCATCATCTTTCGCAATTCATCATTTGTCTTCCTCTCTCTCAACGATACTCCGCACATCCGTCGAACCATTCGCATTTCCAGCCTTTCCAACCTTCGTTGCTGCTCTACGTTCATTACCCATGTCTCGCTCCCATAAATCATAACACTTCTCACACATGCAGCATACACCTTTCCCTTCAGCTTCAACGACACTCCCCTCCTCATCAGCACGCCACTCAGTTCCCGAAACTTCTTCCATGCACATCTCACTCTAGCAACCGTTGCCGAGTCTGATCCACGTTCTCCATTCAGCATGTCTCCGAGGTAGCAAAATGTTTTCACACCTTCCAGCTTCACACCATCTCCAAGATCCAACTCAACATTTCCTCCATCTGCAGCTCCCTCTGTGCACACCTTACATTTGAATGTAGCTGCCACACTGGTAAATGACCCTCTCAGACCACTACATTTTTGATGAACCCACTCAGCGCACATTGTACATTGAATGGAGTTCACTCCGACACCCTCCCTACACACAGCACAGGGCCACTTCCCAGTTCTTTCCACCTCCCCACATGCTTTACCACTTGCCATCACCTTCGTCTTTCCGATATTCACCTTCAGACCTTTTGTCTCCATACATTCCTTCCACTTGTTCATCTTTTCCTTCAGTCCATCCATACTTTCCGCAATCAACACCAGATCATCTGCATACAACAACTCCCACGGTAAACCCTCCTTTACGTTCTGAGCCAGCACCTCCATCACAGCTACAAATAGTAGTGGACTTAGTACCGACCCCTGATGCACTCCCACCTTCACCTCAAACTCACCACTGTTCCCGTCCTTCGTCCTTACAGCTGTGCGCACTCTTTTGTACATTGCCATCACTACTCTGATCAACCATTCCTCACTCCTAACTTCCTCAATGCCCATGTCAATACTTTGCGTGGAACCCTATCGAATGCTTTCTCCAGATCAACAAACCAAAGAAACAACTTCTTCCTCTTCTCCATGTACTTCTCCTGCAACTGCCTCACAATGAAAAGCGCGTCTGTCGTTCCTCTTCCTGGCATAAATCCAAACTGCATTTCGTCGATCTTCACTTTCTTCCTTATCCTCCTCTCCAACACCCTTTCCAATACCTTCATTCCATGCTCCAATAACTTCATCGCTCGGTACGAGCCACACTCCAGAGGGTCACCTTTCCCCTTGTATAGAGGGACGAGGGTACTCAGTTCCCAATCCACTGGAATGCGGCCTTCTTTCACCACCAGATTACAGATCTCTGTCATTCTCTTCACACCCCAACTTCCCGCTGCCTTCAACATATCTCCCACAACTCCCGTCGGCCCTCCCGCTTTTCTACCCTTCATTGCTTTTATCGCTTCTTCAACTTCCTTCTCAGTTATCTTCTCTGCCAGTCCTAAAACTGGGTTACTCTCTATGTTTCCATCCCATTCATTCTCTGTATTCAACAGCATTTCCATATATCTTTTCCATCTTCCTTTAATTCCATCTGGGTCGACAACGATTTGTCCCACTTCATCCTTCAAGCAACTCACCCCCATCACATCACACCTCTCTTTCGATATCTGCTTTGCAATCCTGAATACTGCTTTCTGACCCTCTTCCGAATCCAAGCGTTCTCCTCTGTTCAAGTGCCCTCTAACCAATGGAAAACTGCCTCGCCATCTCTGTGCGTTAGAAAATTTGAAATGAGTGGTTGTTCTTCTTCTTTAAGCTGCAATCATTGTTCTTGTTGAGATCGTCATCATCTTGTATGCATATGTGGCTGTGAATTGGCATCATTAATAGGAGAATAGCTGTGCTACTGATGCAGAGCCCCCTTATAGGTTAAGGCAAGAATTTGGAATCTAGTCAGGGTGCCAGCGATAACTCGCCGACTCTTCACAAATGACACCATGGGATCATTAAACATCCATACACTAATGCAAGCAGATGAGACACCCATAATTACCATCCATCTGGGTGATGGGGCACGAGTTGATGGATTGCTCTGCATCGAAGCGACACACCCAGTTCCAATGAAGGGTTAACATCTGAAGCATCAGCTTCTCCTTGATTCAGACAGGGGTTAGCGTCACTCGATCAACATTCTCTTTAGTCCATCCATCGTTCTAACCCGTGCGCCAACGCATAACGATACTAACCTTCACGGGCAAAACTAGTTCATCATTCGATAAATTGATAGATTTATTAATACTAGGGCATGCCCGTACGTGGGTGCAATGCCCGTACGTGGGTACGTGGGTACGTGGGTGCGAGTACGGTGACAATCCCCCCCCTCTATTTACATGAAATGGTTTGGTTCATGAAATGTTTTGGTCCATTCGCAACGCCAAAGCGAACGGCGAACGCTTTACATGAAATGGTTTGGTCCATGAAATGTTTTGGTCCATTCGCAACGCCAAAGCGAACGGCGAACGGCTTGCGAGTACAGTGACAATCCCCCCCCCCCCCCCCCCTCTATTTACATGAAATGGTTTTAATTAGTTTTAAAACATAGTTTAACGCCAACATAGCGGCAACATAGTTTGCCAACGTGAAATAAATGAATACGCTCTCAAATGTGCCGTCCGAGGCAGAGTGTGTTCGCCACGTTCGGCACACGCGATAGCTCGCTGCTCTCTGATTGGTTGAATCGTTTTTTGGACATAGCTCGGTAAGTAATTGTCCGATTAATATGAAACCTTGAAAAGGCACATCCTCGGGTCCACAGCAATATACCTGGCAAGTTTAAAGTATATCGGACCCGTGGTTGTCGAGAAACAGCGGTCACAGACAAACAAACAAACAAACAAACACACATACAGAGATTACTGGAATTATAGATAGATGGTGTTGATGTTGTCCATCATGACTACACTACATGACCAACTGCTTTATGTTCCCTGTATTTCCTCCTTGTGCAGTGTCGATTATCAATCATATAGATCATGAGTCAGAGTGGTGAAGGTGCACCCACATTTAGCAAGATTCGAAGTTGGCTTTGAGTTGCAGCAGTAGGCAAAAAGTTCAACTTTCTACCCACCTAAAAGGAACGGATCATTTACATCAGTGAGTCAGTGAGTGGTTAGAAAGAGCTTTATATATTACATTACAGACAGTGCAAAAGTATTCACCTCCTACAAATAATGCCACATTTAGATAAATTATGAATTATAAATTTTTATAATAATTGAAGAGATCAAATTAAACACTGTTATAGTTGAAGGAGGTCACATGTCAGGAATACCTCGAAGAAACTTGTACAAATCTGTCAATTTTCGACTGATTCTGCAACTGGACCAGACGGCATCAGCCCACGGGTCCTAAAATCCTGCTCTGCCGCTCTTTCACTTCCTCTCTCTGTTCTCTTCACCCTCTCTTTTGCTCAAGGTCATCTGCCATCAGCTTGGAAATCAGCCAACATCACCGCTTTACACAAAAAATGTGCAAAAACAGATCCTTGCAACTACAGACCAATCAGCCTTCTCCCAATTATCAACAAAGTCATGGAATCCATCATTGCTTCGGATATCAAATCTTTCCTCTTCTCCAATGGCTTGATCTCTGATCATCAATTTGGTTTCAGACCAAGTCACTCTACTCTGGACATGCTGCTTCTGCTGTCTCAACAATGGATGGAGGTCCTCAATGCCAAACAGGAAACCAGAGCTGTCTCCCTTGACATATCACGTGCCTTCGATACGGTCTGGCACCCTGCTCTGCTCACCAAACTCTCCTCCTATGGTATCCATGGAAATCTCCACGCATGGCTTGTGGACTTCCTCTCTAGTCGTAGTCAACGTGTGGCCTTGAATGGTTTTCTCTCATCTCCCCTTCCTGTTCAGGCTGGAGTTCTCCAAGGCAGTGTTCTGGGCCCTGTGCTTTTTCTGGTCTTCATCAATGATCTCTATGACTCTCTTGAAAATCCTCTCTATCTCTTTGCTGATGACACCGCTCTCTGCTGCTCCATTCCTCATCCCTCAGATCAGCAGTCTGCAGCCTCCTCACTCTCTGCAGACCTTGACAAAATCACAGACTGGTCAAACAAGTGGAACATGTCTTTCAATCCTGACAAATCTCACACTCATACTATGTCTCTCTGAAAAGACCGACTGGACAACCCTCCCATCTACTTTCTCAACAATCCTCTTGAAGAAGTTCTGTCACTCAAGCTTTTGGGTCTCACTATCTGCCATGATCTTTCCTGGGAAAACCACATTTCCAATCTGGCCTCCAAAGCCAGTCGCCAACTGGGCATCCTCCGTCCTGCGAAGTCCTTCCTTGGCACACCTGAGCTCCTCACCACATACAAGGCTTCCATCCGCAGCTCAATGGAATACTGTTCTCCCCTCTGGGCCGGTGCTCCTGCCTTACACCTAGCTCGGCTTCACGCTGTTGAAACCAAAGCTTTCAGAATCAGTGGAATCTCCCACAATGAAGCTAACTCCGAGGGCCTTTCACTCACTCACCGCAGACAGTTTGGTGGTCTTTCTGTCTTCTACCGACTCCTCTCCGGCCTTGCTCCTCCAGCTCTCTCTGGGCTCTGTCCCCCAAATATTCCTACAGGTCGCACAAGATCTGCCAGCAACCCTCTTATGGTTAAACTGCCAAAATCAAGACTCTCTGCTCACCTTCACTCCTTCATTCCTCTTTTCTCCTGCCTCTGGAACAAACTCCCTCACTCTCTTCAATCCCACTCCTCCCTCCAGGTCTTTAAAAGAGCTGTTCACCACCATCTCTTATCTTCCCCCATCCAAAATCTTGATCTTTTCCACCCCCGCTAATTCACCCCAGATCCACTTTTTTGAAATACCAACTTCTTTCCTGGAAGTCCTTGCAGTTTCCTTGTGTTTTATACTTCTCCCACCCAGTCCCGTCCCCCCCCCACTTCCTACGCCTCCTCCCCCCAAGCCCTCTCCCTCCCACATATCTCCCAATGTCCCTGCTCTCAAATGTTGTGTTTGTGTGCTTCCCCATCTCTCCCCATCTTGTCTACCACTCCCCTTATTATATGTTTTATGTGTCTGCTTGATTTTTTTTTTGTGTGATTAATGTTAGCTCTTTCACGAGCCTCGATCTTGTATACAAAAAAAAATAAAAAATTCATAGGTTGCAAAAGTATTCAGCCCCGTGACAGTACTTGGAAGCACCTTTTGCAGCAATGATTGCTATGAGTCTTTTTAGGTGGGTCTCTACCAGCTTTGCACATGAGATGGTGAAATCTTTGCCCATTATTGATGTGAAAATTGCGCTCGTTCTGCCAAGTTTCATGGGGATCGTCGATGGACTGTAATCTTCAAGTCTCTCCATAAATGTTCAACTCGGTTCAAGTCAGGACCTGAAATCGATCGTTGACTGTTCGTTGACTCAAGAACATTTATGTTCTTCTTATTCAGCCACTCCAGTGTGGCTTTAGAAAATAATTGTCCTGATATGTGAACCTCCTACCCAGTTTCATATTCATGGCCGACTAAAGCAGGTTTTCATCAAGGGTTCTCCTGTACTTTTCACCATCCATTGTTCCGTTTATCCTGCCAAGCTTGCCAGTCCCTGCTGATGAAAAGCAGCCCCATAACATGATGCTGTCACCACCATGCAGGACAGTCGGGATGGTGTTGACTGGGTGATGTGCAGTGTTAGGCTTGCACCAAATGGAACTCTTTGAATTTAGACCAAAAAGTTCAATTTTTGTCTCGCCTGACCACAAAACTTTTCTCCACACACCTGCAGAATCATAAAAATGCTTTTTCGCAAACTCAATATGAGCTTTTAGATGTGTCTTTTTCAGTAATTGCTTCTTCCTTACCACCTGTCCATGGAGGCCAGCTTTGTGAAGAGAAATGGATAATGTTGATTGATGAACACTGACCCACATCTCAGACATAAGGCCTTGCGGATCTTTCAGTCGTTGTTGGATTTATAGTGACATCCCAAACCAGTTTCCTGCTTACCTGGCTGTTGAGTTTGGATGGGCGACCTGATCTGGGCAGAGTCCGGGTGGTATGATTCATCTTCCACTTCTTGATGATGGATTTCACCAAACTCAAAGGGATAATGAGTGACTTTGAAATCTTCTTATTTTTTCGTTAAACCACTGATTACATACAGGTTAAACATATTACACATATTTTGTAACCTTTCAAACAAATAATTTTCTCCTGAAGTGATTTGGGGTTAATTAGGCAAAGGGTTAAAATTTTTATCTGCATTTTAAAATATTTATCACTTTGGAGTAGTTTGTGAGGACTCTATATATTAAGTTTTATTTGAAAGCAGTATGAAATAAGCTCTGGTGGCAAGAAAATGTGACAAGTTTGGAGGGGGTGAACACTTTAGCAGGCCACTGTATAATACGTTCCAATATCTGTGTGTCAGTTTTGCATCTCCCCCAAACCAATGGCGGAACAAAATTGAAAATTGTACCATGGTAAATCTCCAAGAACCCAGGCAGAAAACAAAACATTAGATTTCAAACAAAACATTAGATTTCAAACAAAACATTAGATTTCAAAACATTTGAACTCAACGAAACATTAGATTTCCACAAAAACATTTTCATTATCCACAACTATAAATGCCCACGCAAAGAAAGTGTGAACTCTGCTTTGCCTGGCTTGGCGACAAGTCGTGAACGTGAACTTGGCGACAAATATACCCTTACCGTACCCATTTTTTTGCCATCTCAGCAGACTTGCCATGCAATGTCGATCATCAACTTTACATGTAAGGCATTATTTATTTTTTCTCATGTGTGTAATATGCTAAAACGCAGAAGAAAAACTGTTTCGGAAGGAAAGAAAGGAAGGTTCTCTAGGATAGAAGAAATACAAATATTGAACAGCCAGCACAAAATAAATGGGGGAAATTAACAAAACTAGCCCCAAGTGGGCTGACGGTCATCCCAAGGTTGTAGATCAGACTACTGCTAATTTGGGGCACCCCCATGGGAGCCCCCATGATACAAAATTGAAGAATCTAAGATCGAGCGATCCTGAAGACCATCGAGTAAAAGGGCTGTATTGGGTTTCAGAGCAACCGCTAGTTAAATAAGGGATGAGTAGGGATCCAAAGTTTCAGGGTGCAACCCTCCTCTCCTCCCCTCCCCCAGGAATTCCCCATGATTGAAAATCAAAAAATTTAAGCCTAAGCGATTGTGCGGGTCATCGAGTAGAAGGGCTGCATCAGATTTCAGAGCAATCAGTTGGTAAACAAGCATTCCGAGTATTGCGCTGCAATACATGTCCCCTACCAAAGTTCAAAGTGCCATAACTTTGTCAAAAATGATCGAATATGCAAATTTATGCACGGTTGATGCTGGTTTTCAAACTTGATCTGAAGTATGCTGAGACACATGTGTCACGCCTCGCCTCGTTGATAAGCCCGCAAGGTCACTCCGTGGAGCAGCCTGCACGTATTGCACTGTGTGAATTATATAATTACCAACTCACGGTCTGAGGTACTAGCGATTCAAGAGATATCCATTTTATTTAAATATTTTCGTTTAATTAACGATATCTGCCAAGCCACGAGCCCTATAGCAAATTCCAAAAGGACATTTTAGTAGACTGACATGCTGAACAGATCTGTGAAGTTTCCCCTCGATTGGATCAAAAATGAGGGAGGGGCTCGGTTTTAAAGGTTCATGCTTAAAAACGTCATAACTCGGAAACCATGTGACGCATGATGTCATGCTCGCTGACTTTTTTGTTCGTCATGGGTATGCGATTCTGCCTGCAAAGTTTGGCCTCGATCTGTTCAGCCGTTGCAGAGAAAAAGGGGTTTTCGTGTTTTCATGAAAAACAATATGGCGGCCGAACCACGTGACCTGTGACGTCATAATTACCATTAAAATATTCTACAGACCGAGTCCCCCCTACGTTGAAAATTTGATCTCAATCGGTCAAATTATTGCAGAGAAAATGTTTTTTAAAGGAAATTAAAACTTAAAATGGCACTGAGTTAAGGAGCATCAGAATTATCAGAATTACCAAAGTTCAAAGTGCCATAACCTGGTCAAAAATGATCGAAACGTCGTGAAGTTCGAACATGATCTGTAACTTATCATGAGGAAACCACGTACCACGTTTGAAATCATTAGCATTAAGAGTTTAGAAAAAAAGTCCAGAAAACTGTTCTTTGCGTGACGGACTGACAGACTGACAGACGGGGGGACGGCGTGCAAACCTATAGTCCCCTCCGGTAAGGGACTAATAAGAGATGAGTAGGGAACAGAAGATGTTAATGGACATCTTTACAGAAGTAGGAACAGAAGTAGCAAAAATAGCAAAATGTTAATGGACAGACGGACAGATGACTGGACGGACGGACAGATATCCAGACATCACGACCCATTTTATAAGCTCATCTCCTCGACAATAGAGATGAGATGACCTGGGGCCTACATGCTTGCTTAAACTGATAGCATAATTAAAGTTCACTTATGTTCGGTTAAATGTATTATTACCTCCGCCACCAAAGATAGACGGAGGTAATGTTTTCACACCTGTCTGTTTGTTGGTCTGTGAGCAGAATATCTCAAAGTTGTGGAAATATTCAAACAAAACTTGGTGGACAGGTTGGGTGTGTGGCAAGGACGATTTTATCCAATTTCGATGAAGATCTGAATCCAGAGGCCTATCAGTGGGATCCAAAATGTAACCTGTTCAGCCTGTTGGAGGTAGCCACTCTACCAAATGCCGTTCTCGTTCTCATTGTATGAAAGCATCAATTAAAATCTCATGTTAGTCCAAATAACATGTACTACATACAGAGCATGGGGGAAGAGAGAAGGAAGGCTTTGTGGAACAGAACCCAAGTTATTCCCATTCCATCTAAATCGCATATCAGCTGAACACAGTCTGGCAGAACACAACCGCACAATCGAGTTGTGTCCTACATAATACCCTAGCGAGGTACCCGTGCTATGGACTGGTGGGAGGCAAAATCAAACTGACAATGCAGAAATGGCGAATGACAAACCACAAACCAATAAATTCCATATTCCTGTGACACCTTCAGTCGAATGTCAGGTATGGACAGCCGGTTCGTGAAGGACTTCGGCAAAACACTTACAGCAGCTGAATATTTATACAAGCAGTCAATGGCAAAACTACAAATGCCAAATCCACGCATGTCAAGGATGGAAACCCTCAGGTCATTTCCTCATTCTCTCTATTTACTTTGATTACAAACAGCATCATTCCAATGACAAACTAGAATGGCACTCGGGATATGAGGAAGCCAGGCTGAACAGTTTACGTTTTGTATACCACAGATAGGCCAGATCTGGTTTGGACCTGAACCAAAATCTAATCGGCTTGTTCTCGTCCCCTAACCAACTCATCCACCTCGTTTTGTCATGTGCCGTCCACAACTTTTCGAAACATCATGCTACACTGTATAGTGTATATCGTTTTTGGCCCTATCGATGGTGAAGGTTCATTTAAAATCCTTTAAAATTCTCGTATCTGTATCCATATTCGGATCTACACCAAAATTGAATCAATTCCTCCTGGTCACACACCCAACCTATCCCACCAAATTTCGTCCAAATTCATATACAATTTATTGAAATATCGTGCTATATATCGAATTTGCCCCATCTCTCAATGGTGAAGAATCACTTCAAAAATTCTCAGATGCAGATCTGGATCCCGATCTTCACCAAAATCTAATCAATTCATCCTTGTCACATACGACACATCTCCACCAAATTTCTTACTAATCTGTCCACAACTTTTTGAGGCATCCTATTCACAAACAGGCAAACAAGAAAGATGTCGTACGATACTTGCAAGATACATCCCTCACCTCCCCCCAAAAAGAGTTGCCATGGACACATCAATTTATATTTCATTAAGATTAAAATTTACAATGTTAATTAAAGATCAGGTCAATCGGATGAAAATTGATGATGTTTCAGATGAAAATGGATGATTTTAGAAGTTTGACCTTTTGACCTCAAATATAGTTGGTTTCCCAATTCAGTGATCCAATATGCAAATCATGTTCAAGATTCAAGTCAATCGGATGGAAAATGATGATTTCATAATTTGACCTCAAGATGACCTTTGACCTCAAAATCAATAGGCTCCTCTACAAATTGGTAAAGTTTCACGACGATCGGTTTAGAATTGTGACCTGTAGGCGATTGACAAACAGACAGACAGACAGAATAACAAAGTCGACTGACCAATATAATTGAAAAATAGGGGCAATGTCGGGTGCTCGCCTGGCAGAATAAAGCAGTATACTGCACTGACCACCTAAAGGTATTTTAAACAATGTCACGGTGTTTTAAATCAATTTCAATGGTTGCTAGGAAACAGGGCAGCATGTACAATCATACTAATGTAATCATAAGACTTTAAACAAACAAAAAACACCTATTTTGGGGGAACCCCCCTCCCACCCTCCGTGCCCATGCAGACACCCTTTGGTCCCCGACCTTTCTAATGCCGTGAACAAACTTTGGTACATCACGGTGATGCAGGTTGTGGTCAAATTTCAGTGAAATTGTGTGTGTAGTTTTGGAGAAGAGAGCAAATTTTATGCCTACAGTGGTGAGAAAAAGTTTGAGAACCCTTTAGACGTCTCCGTATTTCTGCATAAATTTGACCTAAAATGTGATCAAATCTTCACCCGTCTTCAATTTTGCAAGTAACAAACAGGTGAAAACCTTTGGGGGCATAGGTAATTAATACTATGCCATTAATATACCAAAATACAATGTTAGAACACTCGATGTAAACAAATATAGACCGATCTGAGGTGATAACCAATACAGACGAATCTGCCGGAGAGAAAGGGCGGATACGAAACACTCCATACGAATCAAAAGTCAAAATCATAATTGTATTCAGAAATTTATGAAACATCCCACCCAACTTACGACACCTACTGGGACACCAAAACGTTCCACAAAATGTTTGGCAGGGCTAACCCCAAAACTGAGAGAGTCGTTTCAGGAAGGATGGACAGACAGACAGACGCTCCTGTTTTATCAAGGGAGGCGCAAAGCACCCCTCCCTTCATATGGGATCGTTTCTCTGTATGCAACTTTAACATAGGTACTGAAAATTAGTTTCTCGGCTTCTACTGGACGAATTCGGCCGCAAATTACAGAAGTAAATACTTTGTACGTCAAGGTAATATGTTTCAAATTTCAGCAACGTCTATTTCCGCATTCTTGAGTTTTAAGAAAACCCTCAAATTCAGGTTTGCGTCTGTCCGTCCATCCGCATAAAATGTGTTGGTGGTTATATCTCAAAGGCCATATATTGGAACTAGCTGAAACTTGGAATATACATCAGCCGATATGTCTAATTAATGGCTTTCAAAACAAATTCCACCTAAGTGCCATAGTTTTTGCTTAAAAATTATATATACTACTGTGTTCAAAAAGTATCCGACCTTTATTTTTCGTGCGTAAAAAAAAAGAAGCTAGGGAGGCGTTGATTGGTGCACGTATGTAGGCGATCCTAATGCGCACGCGTGAATTTTTTCCCACCTGCAGAAGCTGTCATTCGACGGCAGACCGCCGATGAGTGAGGACATGTAAGTGAGCGCCGTCGGATTTTCGTTTTTGACAAAATGACGGAAAAACTTGAACAACGCTACTGCATCAAATTTTGTGTAAAGCTTGGCGATTCCCAAGTGGAAACGATCCGCAAGATTCAACACCGTTCATTCCATTATGAAGGAGGATTTGGGCTTCAGGAGAATCTCAGTGAAGTTCGTACCAAAGCTGCTAACGATTGAGCTGAAGCAACTCCGTTTGGAGATCGCACAGGACATGCTGGAGACTGTGAACAGCGATCCCAGCTTCCTCAACACAGTGATCACTGGCGATGAGTCCTGGGTTTATGGGTACGACCCAGAAACCAAGTTGCAGTCATCACAATGGAAGCATCCAACATCCCCGAGGCCAAAAAAAGCAAGGCAGGTCCGCAGCAATGTCAAAGTCATGCTGACCGTCTTCTTCGACTCCAGAGAAGACATCATGCGGAATGCGACGGACCAGCTGCGCGCCATCCCAAAAGAGGTGTTCCAGCGCTGCTTCCGACAGTGGCAGAACCGTTGGGAGAAGTGTGTGGCGCCCAAGGGGACTACTTTGAACGAGATTATTATTTAAAAAAAATTTTAGCTGGATGCGAGCATCTTTTATGAACAAAGGTCGGATACTTTTTGAACACACTACGTATACACTATACAGTCACGTGAAAAAGTAAATACCCCCCATGTAAAGTTTTGAGTTTGTCAACATATTTCAACATACAGCTATTTGATCTTCATTTCAACAATATTGATAGATAAAGGTGATATAATATAACAAATATCATGAAACATTTACATTTTGGAGTCCATTGTATAATTTAAATAAACATAAATGCAAATTTTGCATGTGGTAAAAGTAAGTACACCCCTACATTTATCACTACTTCAAACACCTAAAATTAGAATCAGGTGCACCAGCTCAGGTGCAAATGATTAGAACATTGTTAGAGTGGATCTTGGAGGAACCTGTCTTGGAGAAACCTCAGACATTTAGTTTGGTTTGGTTTGCTTTTTGTTGTTGAAGTGTGCGGCGTCACCATGCCTAGATCAAAAGAGCTCTCTGAGGCCTTCAGAAAGAAGGTTATAGATACCGTGGGAACCCCACTGGCATGGATGTGTGACATTTGGACATCTTGAGTTTGATGCTGCATATTCAGCTTTACAAATTTATTACTAGCAATTCATCAGATCCACAAATGATGTAATCTACACAATATGTTACCCCTCACCCATTTCTCCCCCAATCCCCCTCCCCACCCCCCCCCCCCCCCACCTCCCCCTGTCACTCCACTCCTCTTTCCCCCTCATTCCTCTCCAATTCCTCCTCATTCCTCTCTTCCCTTTACTCCTCTCCCTCTCACTCCTTTCCAACTCCTCCCACTCCTCTCTTCGCTTTACTCCTCTCCCCTCACTCCTTTCCAACACATCCTCACTCCTTTCCAACTCCTCCCCACTCCTCTCTTCACTTTACTCCTCTCCCCTCACTCCTTTCCAACTCTTCCTCACCCCTCTCTTCCCCTTACTCCTTACCCCTCTCTTCCCCTTACTCATCTACCCTCACTCCCTTCCAACTCTTCCTCACTCCTCTCTTCCCTTTACTCCTCTCCCCTCACCCCTCTCCAACCCTTCCTCTCCTCCTCCCCGACTCTCCTCTTCACCCCTCACTCCGGCAGTATAATAGAGTAAACTTATATGGTTAAGTTTGTACATTTGTGACCAAAACAAAACGTCTTCTTCAAATTAAAATAACACCCAAAAACACAGTCGGTGAACTCTGAATTAGGTACTGTTGGAATATACCTTTTGACACTTTAGACTGCTGAGACCCCACAGACCTTTGAGGACCCTGTAAGTCCCCCAAGACCCTTAAGACCACCAAGACCCCAAAAGACCCTTAAAGACTCCAAAGAGCCAAAATACCCCGAAGATCCAAAAGACCCATAAAGACCCAGATGACCCAAAATACCCTGAATACCCAAAAACCCCAAAGACCCAAAACACCCTGAAGACTCAAAAGACCCTAAAATACCCCGAAGAACCAAAATACCCCAAAGACCCAGAGGATCCAAAAGACCCAAATGACCCCGGAGACCCAAATGACCCCGAAGACCCAAATGACTCCGAAGACTGAAAACACCCTGAATACCCAAAAGACCCTGAAGACCCCAAAGACCCAGAAGGCCCAAAAGATCGCAAAAACCCCAAAATACCCCAAAAATCCCAAAGAGACCCTTAAAGACCCAAAATACCACAAAGACCGAAAAGACCCTGAAGACCCTTAAAGACCCAAAAGACCCCGAAAATGCTTAAATACCCCCAAATACCCAGAAGACTCAAAATACCACGAAGACCCAAAATACCGCGAAGAACCAAAATACCACGAAGAACCAAAATACCGCGAAGAACCAAAATACTGCGAAGACCCAAAATACCGCGAAGACCCAAAATACCATGAAGACCCAAAATACTGCGAAGACCCAAAATACTGTGAAGACCAAGAAGACTAGCAAGAAGAAATGATATCCCAAAATACCACGAACACTGAAAAGACGCAGAAGACCCATGGAATCATGTTTCAACAGCATGTAATTTATAGATGTACTCAGTGTAATTAATAGATGTACTCAGGTTGTTTCCATAGCATGTAATTAATGGACATACTGTACTCATATTCCAATAGTATGTATTTAATAGACGTATTCAGTCAGGTTTCAATAGCATATAATTAATAGACGTACTCACGTTTCAATAGCATGTAATTAATAGTCATGCTGTACTCATATTCCAATAGTATGTATTTAATAGATGTACTCAGTCAGGTTTCAATGGTATGTAATTAATAGATGTACAGTACTCATTTTTCAATATCATGTAATTAATAGACGTCGTCTGGTTTTAATTGGACAAAACGAATCAACGGTCAGGTTTCAATAGTATGTAATAAATAGATGTATTCAAGTTTCAATGATATCATTTTATATTATAATGGAGCAAACGTATGTGTTTATGTTTGTATGTTTGACCAAAACGTCTTCTTCTTCTTCAAATTTTCTTTAAAATACATGATATTGAATTCAATTCTTCCTTTCACAATTCCATCATGTTATTTATATATTTAAAGGTAACCTAAGAAACACATTCGTGACTTATCCGTATTCATCAGCGCTACTTTTTTTGTTACTTTGACTTGATTAATCGAGATGTAGATCGTGATATGGGCAAAATAAAAGATACATCGTAAGAACCCGGCCGGAAGTCTAAGGTAGGTGGTGTATTGGGGGCACATCTGCTCTGTCAGGCTGGAAGTTCAACTTTCCCATCCAGTTTTTCATAAATTTGTATTGACCTTCTCTTCCAGGTCTAACTGATAATCTATATATATAAACACTGTGTGTGTGTGTGTGTGTGTGTGTGTGTGTGTGTGTGTGTGTGTGTGTGTGTGTGTGTGTGTGTGTGTGTGTGTGTGTGTGTAATGTTACCGATAGACTCCTAAACGGAGAGGCTTACGTGCTTGATATTTGGCATAGACATGGCCATTGAGCCTGGGACGAACATGGCCGAACTCAAAATATTTGACGATCCATATTTTTTATTCATATTTACCTCAGCGCATTTCAGCGCACAGAATCAACGGAATCAGAGCAGGTGGGCGCTGATTCGCTCAGAGCGATCACGTGATGACGCTATGACGCTATGAACGATATGACGCTATGACGCTGTGAACGCTATGACGCTATGACGCTATGGAAAAAAAAATCGCTATGACACTAAGAACGCTATGAAAAAAAAAATCGCTCGCTTTGCCATGGGGCTCGCTCCCCCCCCCCCCCCCCGTTTTCCCCTCCCCTCCCCTTCCCCCTCCCCCGCCCGGCAATGCCGGGTACTTCTGCTAGTTTAAAATAAATATAAATTTATGCTCAGTTCCTTTTTATTTATACGTGTGGGTTCTGATTTCTGATTTACAGTCGATATATTCAATTAGAGCACAAAATTTATTTGGCCGACCTCCCCCACCATCCTCCCACCATCACCATCACCATCACCCACAGCACAATCCACTCCGTCCCCCCTCCACCGTTTCCCCACCTCCCCACGATCCCCAACCACCATCCCTCACTCCCTGAGAAAGCAGGCATGGTCAAAGATACTTATCTCTCTGAAGCGACGTGTGGTGAGGCGGCGGAGCGCACCGAGCCATGCTAGTACAGTCGGACCCCGCTATTCACTGTGCCGCTATTCGCGGGTTCAGCATATTCGCGGGTGATAAAATGCGACCTGTTTCTCTATTCGCGGAAGTGTCCCACGAATTCGCGGAAGTGTCCCACGAATTCGCGGTTTTTTTCCTATTCGCGGCCATGTTCCGCGAATTCGCAGTTTTTCAGGGGCACAAAAAAAAAATCATGAGTCAGCCTTACATACGGTATTTATAAAAACCCATCTTTCACTAGTTATGCATAAAGCAGCTGGACATACGCAAAAAAAACATCTGCGAGCCGCGAGCATGACCTGCTCCTGCGTTTGCTGCCATGTGCTTTGCATTTTCACGACTTTTGCGGGATATCCCGTCATTCACACTGTGAACAACTTCACGTGATATTCCACCGTCCACAGGTAAACATTGCTTCGCGGGATATCCCACCAGCTGCATAACACATCATCCCTGCGAGTTACTGTACAGAATGAAAACACTCCACAGTATCTATTAGTGCAATTAGCTGTGTCCCTTTTCCCCATTGGAACAATGGCACAGCATGCATTCGTGGCTTATTGCCGACATTCGAGGGTTTTATCTTGCCATTCCCGGGACGTTCATCGACCTTCGCGCATTATCGTCGACATTCCCGGGAATTGCATCACCATTCGTGGATTTTGCCTCGCCGTTCGCGGTTTGCTCCTCTCTATTCGCGGATTTTCACGGCTCGGGAACCCATCCCCTCTTTTTTTCCATTGAAACAACGCCCAGCTATTCGTGGATTTTCCATAAACGTATCCCCCGGGAAAAGCGGGGTCCGACTGAAAATATAAATCTCCATATACAGTCACGTGAAAAAGTAAGTACACCCCATGTAAAGTTTTGACTTTTTCAACATATTTCCATATACAGCTATTTGATCTTCATTTCAACAATATTGATAGATAAAGGTGATATAACATAACAAATATCATGAACATTTACATTTTGTAGTCCATTGTATAATTTAAATAAACATAAATGCAAATTTCGCATGTGGAAAAAGTAAGTACACCCCTACATTTATCACTACTTCAAATACCTAAAATTAGAATCAGGTGCACCAGCTCAGGTGCAAATGATTAGAACATCGTTAGAGAGGATCTTGGAGGAACCTGTCTTATTTAAACCTCAGACATTTAGTTTGGTTTGCTTTTTGTTGTTGAAGTGTGCGGCGTCACCATGCCTAGATCAAAAGAGCTCTCTGAGGCCTTCGAAAGAAGGTTATAGATGCCTACGAGTCTGAGAAGGGATTTAAAAAGATCTCCAAACAATTTGAAATCAATCATTCGACTGTCCGGAAGATCATCTACAAGTGGAGAAGATTCCAACCAACTGCTAACTTGTTCAGGCCAGGCCGCCCCAGCAAGTTCAACCCGAGAGCAGACTGCAAGATGCTGAAAGAAGTCTCTAAGAACCCCAGAATGTCATCACGGGACGTCCAGGTAGCTCTTGCCACTGTTGATGTCAAAGTGCACGAGTCTACCATTAGAAAGAGGCTGCATAACTTTGATCTACATGGGAGGTGTGCCAGGAGGAAACCTTTGCTGTCCAGAAAGAACATCAGGGCAAGACTAAAGTTTGCCAATGAACACCTAGGCAAAGACCAGCATTTCTGGAACAATGTGCTCTGGACAGATGAGTCAAAGGTAGAGCTATTTGGCCACAGTACCAGAAGACATGTTTGGCGAAAACCAAAGACAGCATTTGACCACAAGAACCTGATACCATATCACAAGAACCATATCCCTGCGCATCGTAAGAGGCGACCAAGGGTTGGCATCAGGAAGGGCATCCGGCCATAAAAACATTGCCTCAAACAGGGAACCATGATTGTCATGGGGCCCGCAAGGCTAACCCCCGCTCTAGCGGGGAAAATGGCCTTAAAACGATCATTCATTCATTCATTCAACCTGATACCAACTGTAAAGCATGGTGATGGAAATATTATGGTTTGGGGCAGCTTTGCTGCATCAGGGCCTGGGCAGCTCATCATCATAGAATCCACTACAAATTCTTCATTGTATCAGAGCGTGCTTGAGGATAATGTGAGGCCATCTGTCGGAAAGTTGAAGCTCAACCGAAGGTGGACCTTGCAACATGACAATGACCCTAAACATACAAGTAAATCCACCAAGGAATGGCTGAAAAGAATGAAATGGAGGGTTCTGGAATGGCCAAGTCAAAGCCCGGATCTAAATCCCATCGAGATGTTGTGGGAGGATTTGAAACGAGCTGTGCATGCAAGAAACCCCTCAAACATTGCACAGCTGAAAGAATTCTGCATGGAGGAATGGGCAAAAATTTCTCCCAGTCGATGTCAGAGACTGGTAGACAGTTATAAGAAACGCCTACTTGAGGTTGTTTCTGCCAAAGGGGGCAATACCACCTATTAGAGCCAAGGGTGTACTTACTTTTTCCACATGCGAAATTTGCATTTATGTTTATTTAAATTACACAATGGACTACAAAATGTAAATGTTTCATGATATTTGTTATATTAGATCACCTTCATCTATCAATATTGTTGAAATTAAGATAAAATAGCTGTATGTTGAAATATGTTGAAAAAGTCAAAACTTTACATGGGGTGTACTTACTTTTTCACATGACTGTATATATACACTTTATACCCCTTCACAAAAAAATTGAAAAAAATCTAACGTGCTGGCCCAATGTCCCAATGGATAACGAATGTAAATTTATGATGTCATCGCTCACATGGACTGACAGCCAACTTTGGGAAAATGCCAGGAGCATAGAAAAGGCCCCTTTATATGGTATGTCCCATGTGGCAAACTATAGAAAAGAAGGGACATTCCACAGCTTATAGAAAATTCCAAACAATAGAAAAGAAGGGACATTCCAAAAATCTCGTGTGCCTGCTGGACTACCCTCGTGTTCTTAGGAGGAACCAAGTAATGCTCTAGAAAAGTTCACATAAAGGGGTGCCAATTTGATTCATACACCTGCATGGAGAAGTATATGTATTTTATTTGCCAGATGTAGGGCGCCCCTTTACATGAACTTTTCTAGGGCATTACTTGGTTCCTCCTAAGAACACATAGGAATTCCAGCATGCACACGAGATTTTTTTGAATGTCCCTTCTTTTCTATTGGTTGGCCTTTTCTACAAACTATGGAATGTTCCTTCTTTTCAATACTTTGCCAAATGACACATACGATATAAAGGGGCCTTTTCTATGCCCCTGGCATTTTCCCCAAGAATGTTAATATAGATATCATGCAGTAAATGATTTATGTTATTTCATGGTTACCTCCGCTTTATGGTTTATCATGTAGTCACCGATGTTTATGGGAGTGAGACATGGGTAATGACCGTAGAGCAGCAACGAAGGCTGGAAAGGGTGGAAATGCGAATGGTTCGGTGGATGTGTGGAGTATCGTTGAGAGAGAGGAAGACAAATTATGAATTGCGAAAGATGATGGGAATATTGCCTGTGATTGATGCTGTGAAGAGAAACAGGTTGAGATGGTTTGGTCATGTGTTGAGGAAGGATGAAAGTGACTGGTTGAGAAGAGTGATGGAAATGAATGTAGAAGGAAGTAGAGGACGGGGAAGACCGAGAAAGACTTGGCTAAAGATGGTCGAAGAAGAAATGCGGGCAAGGGGGTTAACAAGGGGAGATGCAGAAAATAGGGCAAAATGGAGAACATTGTCATGGGGACCACAAGGCTAACACCCACTCTTGCAGGGAAAATGGCCTTAAAATGCCTGTTGTTGTTGTTGTTGTTGTATGGTTACCTCCGCACACCAAAGGTGGATGGAGGTTGTGTTTTCACCCCTGTCTGTTTGTCTGTGTGCAGGATATATCTTCAGATGAAACTTGGTGGGCATGTTGGGAGTGTGACAAGGAAGAATCGCTTTTATTTTGGTTCAGATCCAAAATACAGATCCGGCCCATCAGTGCGATACAAAATGTAAACTAATCAGCCTGGCAGAGGTATGCGCTCTACCGAATGCCCTTCTGGTTTGCACAGTGATGACAATGAAGCATATCTAAAGAATAATCATTTTATGATCAAGTAATACCTGGTGTGTCTTGTGGTCGTCCAGCTAGTCTGCTCCCAGCAACAGGTTTGAAGATAAACTTGGCTAGCACAGGACCCATTCCAGGCATAGTCACCATTCTGGTCACCTTTCAAAAAACACCAAAATAAAAGTTAATGAAATCAAATAAAACACACTTTACATGCATTCAAACTCTGTTATATTGTTGAACAGCAACTAACTAAAACTACACAAACATGCGTAAACAACTTTTTCGGCATTATACAAAAAAAAAAACAACTTTAATCTTCTAGCGTATAAATGGCAACGAATTAAAGTGGTAAAACGTATTTAGCAATCTGTGCTACTGTCATTATCAAAACCACAAAAATAGCTTATTTGAACCCTGATGCCAAGAAACTCAGATAACCTTTTCTTCTTCTTCCTCTTCTTATTCTTCTTCTTCTTCTTCTTCTCAAACGGGCCCAATTATTCGCAACTTCTTGTGGGGTCATTCGGGGGTGCGATTCTGGGCTAAGCCTTTGACGAACTGGCTGGCCAGGCCTGATGGTCGACTTGCAGGAATTTGCAAATTGTTCAGGGTGCCGGCGATAACTTGCCGGCTCTTTGTGAAGGGCACACTCTGGGAGTTTTAAAACGTTCTCCAATGCCCCCAGTGCCGGAAGACGAGTCCTCTGGCGCGTCTTCTTTCCGATGGATGGCACACACATCCGTACATCACACCGGATGCAAAATATCAGGATGATAGTTGAAAGCTGGGTCGAGATTTAAACCCAGGTTGAACAGCTCTAATGTGCACAGCTACAGTCGTGGCCAAAAATATTGGTACTCTTGCACTTTTTTCAAATAATGCACCATTTCTTGCAGAAAATTGTTGAAATAAAAAACTCCTTTAGTATCCACATAGGTATATATTTGGTTTGCAGGGGAACAAAACAAAAAAAGCTGAAGGAACTACTAAATCTAAGCTTATTTCTCACAGAAATCCTAAAATGGCCCGGACAATATTATTGGCACCTTTTAAAAGTTGTTTGAAATACAGACTTGGCATTTAAAATGGAATATTTTTTTTTTCTTGACTTGGGTTTACTTTCTTAACTCAGTATATCAATCTGGGGAGTTTCTTTTACACTTTGGTGATTTATTTGTTAAAAGAACCATGTCACTGATTGTCTGACGCAGCAAGAAGTCAACAACAGGATTATATCACAGGTGGCGTGGCAAAATGTACGGACAGGTGCATTTGATGATTGGCTTCACAGTCGGGTATACAAGGGTTGTTGCGTTCTGTATTAGTGGAAAACAACTGCTGCACGTCTCCAAAGGTTAATGCCGCTTCCTCTGGAGATGGTCCGTCAACTCGACAATGCTGTTTGTCATGGAGTGGTGGCTTTACGAAATTCCGGCATGAAACAGCATGCTATTGCTCGGCAGTATGGCATCACTCAAGGTCAGGTGTCAAAGATCCTGAAACGAAATGCTCAGAGGGGTGTGCCTACTCCAATACCGAGGCCAGGACGTCCCCGCAGTACCACAAGGAGGGATGATCGCCAGCTGCACCGGTTAGTCTGCAATGGCCGTACCAAGTCAGCTAATCGGCTTAGGGCTGAGTACCAGCAACTGACAAATGTGCCTGTATCCAGAAGGCTAGTCAACCAACGACTGGTTCAAGCAGGCTATCGCACCAGGCGTCCCCTGAGAAAGCCACGCCTGACCAGACAACACCGCCAGCGCCGATTGCAGTGGGCCAGAGAGCACCGTCAATGGCAGCCAGGACACGGGAATCACGTAATCTTCAGTGACGAGTCTATATTTCTGGTCTATCGTCAAGATGGCCGCGTCCGAGTGCGCAGACAAGTGCATGAAGACTACAACAAAGATTGTATAGTGCCAAGAGTCCAGGCTGGAGGTGGTGGGGTGACCGTTTGGGCTGCTTTTCATGCAGGGGGCGAAACTGACCTGGTCGTTCTGAATGGAAACCTGAACCAGTTCAAGTACAGGGCCATTTTGGAAGAAACATTGCTTCCATTTGCTCGTGAAGCCTTTCGAGGAAACTTTGTCTTCCAAGATGACAATGCATGGCCTCATCATGCTCGCATGATCCAACACTTTCTTGCTGACCGTGGTGTGGAGCATACGGAATGGCCTGCCATGTCCCTGGATATGAATCCGATAGAGAACATGTGGGCAGAATTAACGCGTCAAATCGACCACTTGGACCAGTAGCCGACCTCTGTGCGTGAATTGCAGCAGGCTGTCACTGCATGGCAAGCGATTCCTGTCCAAACCTTGGCAAATCTCATGAACAGCATGCCTCAACATGTACGTGCTCTCCTGAATGCTCGTGGGGTTACACAAAGTACTGAACTGTAATTTTACTGTCCGTAATCCCAGTCAGAATTAGCTTTTGTTTTTCGTTTAAAATTTTTTGGCTAATGTGCAAAATAAAGAGATACTTCTGGAAAACGTACAGATGTTTAACACAGTACTGTCCATGAATTGAGTTCGATATCAGTTTACATCACTTTCAAGGATCAATTTATTTGTTTCGAAATGTCAAATGTGGTTTTTGTTTCTTTTAAAGGTCACAATAACAAAATCTAGAATAATTTCAACATAATTCCAATGAACTTTTGGTTCTAAGACATCTTGAAAAGTAAGTTCACCCCCACAAAAAAAATATTCCATATTAAATGCCAAGTCTGTAATTACATTTCAAGCAGGTGATTCTCCTTTACTTTGGAATTGAACTCACCTGTGGTAAGTTGAAGGTGCCTGCAATATAAGTCATTCTGCTGAGTTGTGTCACTGTGTGTACCACAATGAGCATGAAGAAAAGAAAGAAAACCAGGAAATTGTCTGAGGAGGTCAGACACAAGATTGTAGCCAAGCATGGACAATCTCAAGGCTACAAGTCCATCTCCAGAGACTTTGATGTTCCTGTATCCACCGTACGCAATGTTATCAGGAAGTTTAATGCCCATGACACTGTAGCCAACCTCCCTGGACGTGGCCGCAAGAGAAAACTTGATCGAAGATTGCAGCAAAGGATTGTTCAAATGGTGGAGAAAGCACCTCAATCAACTGCCAAACAGATTCAAGCTGACCTTCAGACACAAGGTATGACAGTTTCAACTCGCACCATCCGTCACCAACTCAATGAAAGGGCGTTCTATGGTAGGAGACCTAAGAGGACCCCACTGCTGAGAGAGAGACGTAAGAAAGCCTGACTGGAGTTTGCCAAAACACTCCTGAACAAGCCAAAATCCTTTTGGGAGAATGTCCTGGAGGAAGATGAGACCAAATTAGAGCTTTTTGGTAAAGCACATCATCTCTATGTTAACAGAAAACAAAATGAAGCCTTCAAAAGAAAAACCACCTTCCCTACAGTCAAACATGGTCTGGTTCAGTGATGTTTTGGGGTTGCTGTGCTGCGCCTCTGGCACTGGGTGCCTTGAATGTGTGCATGGCATCATGAAATCAGTAGATTACCAAGGCATTTTGGAGCACAATGTTCAACCCAGTGTCAGAAATCTAGGTCTCTGTCGAAGGTCATGGGTCTTACAGCAGGACAATGACCCCAAACACACTTCAAAAAGTACCCAGGAATGGTTCAAGATAAAACGCTGGACTGTTCTGAGGTGGCCAGCTATGAGTCCAGATCTAAATCCCATTGAACACGTGGAGCGATCTGAAAACAGCAGTTGGGAGAAGGCACCCTTCAAATCTGGGAGAACTGGAGGAGTTTGCACAAGAGTGGACCAACCTGCCAGGAGAGAGGTGCAGGAAGCTCAATCATGGCTATAGGAAGTGCATGACTGCAGTTATTTTGTCCACAGGCCGTGCTACCAAATATTAAGGCGAAGGGGGCCAATAATTTTGTTAATGCCATTTCTTTTTATTTTCTGATTTAAAAGGATATACTAAGTTCTGAATCAAAAACAAAGGTTCTGTAATATTAATAGTGAAATAAAGAATTGTGAAGACTAAATACTTCAGTCAATGTCAACTTAGTTTTAGAGAAAATTGTGAGTTATTTGAAAAAAGTGCAAGGGTGCCAATATTTTTGGCCATGACTACACATCAATTTGCTATTCTGCCACCCCTAAACAACTCAAAACCATCACTGAAAAATTAGTATAAGCAGTCAGAACAATCACACTTGTTAAACTACTAACATATATCTCTTTCCAAAATCCTACGAATTATTTGTTTCCACTTCAATAGTCTTAAATCACCATTCCTATAAACCACGACACGAGCATTTCACATGATAAAAATTCATCTTCATCACCCACTGGTGCTGCAGTAATTGGTGTTGATGAGGGAGCTGAGCCTGTGGCTCGTGATGCATCATTTGTTCCTCCGACTACCGGCACAACCCGGACGCCGTGCTGCCGGCTTACAGGTCCCGACGTGACAGTGGCCACTTTCGACAGGACACCAGTCTTGGCATCTCCACCTGCAGAAGCAGCTTTACTCGGAAACGCCATCACCATTCTCCGTTCAGCACCTTGCCCACCGACGGTCTGCACAGCAACCAACAGCGGTTGACCCTGAGACTCAGAAAATGAGGCAGAACTTTCAGGGACCCCTTCGGATGGCTTCCGTGGCCCTGGCATGGTGAGGAATACAGGCGGTTGTGGCCCCTCCTTCCTCGTGTCCACAATACCTGCACCGAGTGTCTCAAAACTTTTCGCTGGTAACGTCACCAAAGCATTCTCTCCAGAAGAGAAGGATGGCATCAGAATGCATTGTTGTTGTTGTTGTTGCTGGCAAGTTGGTAGTGAGAGCAACCCTCCTTGGATTGTCAGATCTACAGAGGCAAGACCCTGTGGGAAAGTTTGTGCTGCCTCGCTCTTCAGACCTCCCACAAGCTCAGGGCCATTGACACAAGGCATATCATGCTGGCCTTCTTCTCCATCCTTCTCTTTCTCCATTTGGTCTGCTCTCTAAGCATGCAAGAGAGTTAACAGTCAATTAGAGCTTTCAAATCTCCCTGAATCACAATCATCATCATCATAATCATCAACAGTAAATTAGAGCTTTCAGATCTGTCGACATCATCTTACTATAATTCATCACTTGTTCGTCCGTCCGTCTGTCTGTCTGTCTGTCCGTTCGAAGGTACCACAAAAACTGCTGAACAAATCGCAACGATATTTTGGGTGGGTAATCCTGGGATCTCCAGGAGTAAAATAGGCCATTTCGTTTTTCCAATTTCAGCTTTGGTCTCCAGCATTCTCAGGTTTGGACTCCCGCATAACATTCGCGTTCGCATAACGTTCATTGTGACGATGTTTTCATTGTAACGATGTTGCGACGATGTATGTGTTCACGATAGTGTTTGACGTGAAGGTGTGAACGTAATTTCGTAATGTTTTTCGTTTCGTAATCCTTTAATGAACGTTTAATGTTTAATGAACGTTTAATGAGCGTAAGAATGAGCGTCATGAAATATAAATCGTTTAAGTGACAATGTATTCATTGTGAAAACGTGCGGATCCGAACGCATTGTGAAAACGTGCGTCCTATAGAAACGTGCGGATCCGAAGTAACACTGCAGCGTGTGCAAAGCGACTGAGAAACATGTTTAGCGGCCGCTTCTGTGTTAGATTCGGCGCGCACTCTTCACACATAAACGTGCGACTGAGAAAGACGTGTAGCGGCCGCTTCCGTTTTGCAGATTTCAATCCTTTTAACTGGGAACCATGTACTGTTTAGATTTTGATGATTTGCGTGTGATATGATTCAACGGATGTTTACACGAATTGTTTAAAATAAAAAAGCCTTCAATTTCTGATATTTTACCTTTTCATTTGGGCCTCCCAATTGAAGCGCCACCCGTAGGGCGGGTACCGTTGCTAGTCATAATAATCCACAGTGAATTAAAGATTTCAGATCTGCCTCAAACATCAGCAACAGTGAATTAGAGCTTTCAGATCTGCCTGAATCATCATAATCATAATAAACAGTGAATTAGAGCTTTCAGATCTGTGTCAATCATCATCAACAGTGAATTCGAGCTTTCAAATCTGCCTGCATAATCATCATCAACAGCGAATTAGAACTTTCAAATCTGTGCACATCATCATAATCATCAACAGTGAATTAGAGCTTTCAGATCTGCCTCAATCATCATTATCGTAAGAGTGAATTGGAGCTTTCTAATCTGCCTACATAATCATAATCATAATCAACAGTGAATTAGAGCTTTCAGATCTGCCTCAATCATCATTATCGTAAGAGTGAATTGGAGCTTTCTAATCTGCCTACATAATCATAATCATAATCAACAGTGAATTAGAGCTTTTAGATCTGCCTCAATCATCTTCAAAAGTGATTTAGAGCTTTCAAATCTGCCTGCATAATCATAATCAACAGTGAATTAGAGCTTTCAGATCTGTAGACATCATAATCATCAACAGTGAATTAAAGCTTTCAGATCTGCCTCAATCATCATCAACAGTGAATTAGAGCTTTCAAATCTGCCTGCATAATCATAAGCAACAGTGAATTAGAGCTTTCAGATCTGCTGACATCATCATAATCATCAACAATGAAATAGAGGTTTCAGATCTGCGTCAATCATCATTATCATAAGAGTGAATTGGAGCTTTCTAATCTGCCTACATAATCATAATCAACACTGAATTAGAGCTTTCATATCTGCCTGAATCATCATCAACAGTGAATTAGAACTTTCAAATCTGCCTGCTTCATCATCATCGTTAACAATGAATTAGAGCTTTCAGATCTGCCTCAATCGTCATAATCAAAAGTGAATTAGAGCTTTCAGATCTGCCTCAATCATCATAATCAACAGTGAATTAGAGCTCTCAGATCTGCCTGAATAATCATCATAATCAACAGTGAATTAGAGCTTTCAGATCTGCCTGCATCATCATAATCAACAGTGAATTAGTGCTTTCAAATCTGCCTGCTTCATCATCATCATTAACAATGAATTAGAGCTTTCAGATCTGCCTCAATCGTCATAATCAACAGTGAATTAGAGCTTTCAGATCTGTCTGAATAATCATCAAAATCAACAGTGAATTACAGCTTTCAGATCTGCTTGCATCATCATAATCAACAGTGAATGAATTCGTGCTTTCAGATCTGCCTGAATAATCATCATAATCAACAGTAAATTAGAGCTTTCAGATCTGCCTGAATCATCATCATCATCATCATCATTAACAGTGAATAGGAGCTATCAAATCTGCCTGAATCATCATAATCATGAACAGTGAATTAGATCTTTCAGATCTGCCCCAATCATCATAATCATTAACAGTGAATTAGAGCCTTCAGATCTGCCTGAATCATCATCATCATCAACAGTGAATAGGAGCTTTCAAATCTGTCTGAATCATCATCATTAACAGTGAATTAGACCTTTCATATCTGCCGCAATCATCATTAACAGTGAATTAGAGCTTTCAGATCTGCCTCAATAATCATTAACAGTGAATTAGAGCTTTCAGATCTGCCTGAATCATCATAATCATTAACAGTGAATTAGAGCTTTCAGATCTGCCCGAATCATCAATCATCATTGGCCCAAAAACGCTCACCAAGTCCACCCATAACTTTGCCCTCAACATCGACGGTATCCCAGTATCCACCTCCCCTCACATCCGGAATCTTGGCATCATCTTTGACCAAACCCTCTCCTTCGACAAATACACTAAACAGATCACAAAGACAGCCTTCTTTCACCTGAAAAACATCGCCCGTCTCCGTCCATCCCTCTCCTCCGTGGCTGCAGAAACCCTCATCCACGCCTTCATCACTTCCCGTCTGGACTACTGCAATAGCCTCCTTTATGGTTCACCCTCAACAATCACCAATAAACTCCAATACATTCAGAACTCCGCTGCCCGTCTACTCACCCATTCCCGGACCCGTGACCACATCACCCCCGTCCTTTACAAGCTTCACTGGCTCCCCATCTCCCAGAGAATCCAGTACAAAATCCTCCTCTTGACCTACAAAGCCCTCCATAACCTGGCCCCATCCTACCTGGCTGACCTCCTCTCCAGACACACTCCCACCCGCAACCTCCGCTCTGCTGGTACCAACCTCCTGACCCCCCCCCCCCCCCCCATCCGGACCAAATTTAGATCCTGGGGGGACAGGGCCTTCTCCATCGCTGCTCCCACCCTCTGGAACTCGCTACCTCACACCATCAGAGACTCCTCCTCACTCACCACATTCAAAACATCACTCAAGACCCACCTGTTCAACACTGCATTCAACATTTAACCCACAGCATCTAACCCCTGACTATCTCCTCTCCTTCTCCCTCCTTTGTGCTTTGAATATTTCCCTATTGATTCTTCTTTTTTTGCAATTGTTTTTATGTTTTGCTATGCATTATGTTTTGCACTCTGTCAAAGCGTCTTTGGGCTTCCTGAAAAGCGGTATATAAAATAAATGCATTATTATTATTATTATTATCATCATCATTAACAGTGAATTAGAGCTTTCAGATCTGCCTGAATCTTCATAATCATTAACAGTGAATTTGAGCTTTCAGATCTGCCTGAATCATCATCATCATGAACAGTGAATCGGAGCTTTCAAATCTGCCTGAAACATCATCATTAACAGTGAATTAGAGCTTTCAAATCTGCCTCAATCATCATCATTAACATGGAATTAGAGCTTTCAGATCTGCCTCAATCATCATTAACAGTGAATTAGAGCTTTCAGATCTGCCTCAATCATCATCATTAACAGTGAATGAGAGCTTTCAGATCTGCCTCAATCATCATCATTCACAATGAATTAAAGCTTTCAGATCTGCCTGAATCATCATAATAATTAACAGTGAATTCGAGTTTTCAGATCTGCCTCAATCATCATAATCATTAACAGTGAATTAGAGCTTTCAGATCTTCCTCAATCATCATAATCATTAAGTGAATTAGAGCTTTCAGATCTGCCTCAATCATCATAATCATTAACAGTGAAATTAAAGCTTTCAGATCTGCCTGAATCATCTTTTTTTTTCTTTCTTTTTTTTTGTATACTGAATCGAGGCTCGTGAAAGAGCTAACATTAACTTCACAAACAAATCGACCAGACAAACAAAATACACAAAAAGAGGGAGCGGAAGACAAGATGGGGAGAAAAGGGGAAGCACACACACACAACATCCGAGAGCAGGGAGATGTGTGGAAGGGAGAGGGCCCGGGGGGAGGAGGCATGGGAAGGGGGGGGGGGAGGGAGAAGTATAAAGCACAAGGACACCAAGGACTTCCAGGACAAAAGTTGGTATTTCAAAAAGTGGAATTGGGGTGAAATTAGCGGGGGTAGAAAAGATCAAGGTTTTGGATGGGGGAAGATAAGAGATGGTGGTGAACAGCTGTTTTAAAGACTTGGAGGGTGGAGTGGGATTGAAGAGAGTGAGGGAGTTTGTTCCAGAGGCGGGAGAAAAGAGGAATGAAGGAGTGAAGGTGAGCAGAGAGTCTTGATTTTGGCAGTTTAACCAAAAGAGGGTTGCAGGCAGATCTTGTGCGACCTGAAGGAATATTTGCGGGACAGAGCCCAGAGAGAGCTGGGGGGGCAAGGCCAGAGAGGAGTCGGTAGAAGACGGAAAGACCACCAACCTGCCTGCGGTGAGTGAGTGAGAGGCCCTTGGAGTTAGCTTCATCGCGGGAGATTCCAATGATTCTGAATGCTTTGGTTTCAACAGCGTGAAGGCGAGCTAGGTGTGAGGCAGGAGCACCAGCCCAGAGGGGAGAGCAGTATTCCATTGAGCTGCGGATGAAAGCCTTGTATGTGGTGAGGAGCTCAGGTGTGCCAAGGAAGGACTTCGCACGACGGAGGATGCCCAGTCGGCGTCTGGCTTTGGAGGCCAGATTTGAAATGTGGTTTTTCCAGGAAAGATCATGGCAGATAGTGAGACCCAAAAGCTTGAGTGACAGAACTTCTTGGAGAGGATTATTCAGCAAGTGGATGGGAGGGTTGTCCAGTCGGTCTTTTCGGAGAGACATCGTAAGAGTGTGAGATTTGTCAGGATTGAAAGACATGTTCCACTTGTTTGCCCAGTCTGTGATTTTGTCAAGGTCTGCAGAGAGTGAGGAGGCTGCAGACTGCCGATCTGAGGGATGAAGAATGGAGCGACAGAGAGTAGAATCATTAACAGTGAATAGGAGCTTTCAAATCTGCCTCAATCATCATCATTAACAGTGAATTAGAGCTTTCAGATCTGCCTGAATCATCATTATCATTAACAGTGAATTAAAGCTTTCAGATCTGCCTGAATCATCATAATCATTAACAGTGAATAGGAGCTTTCAGATCTGCCTCAATCATCATCATTAACAGTGAATTAGAGCTTTCAGATCTGCCTCAATCATCATCATTAACAGTGAATTGGAGCTTTCAGATCTGCCTCAATCATCATCATTAACAGTGAATTAGAGCTTTCAGATCTGCCTCAATCATCATCATTAACAGTGAATTAGAGCTTTCAGATCTGCCTCAATCATCATCATTAACAGTGAATTAGAGCTTTCAGATCTGCCTCAATCATCATCATTAACAGTGTATTAGAGCTTTCAGATCTGCCTCAATCATCATAATCATTAACAGTGAATTAGAGCTTTCAGATCTGCCTCAATCATCATCATTAACAGTGTGTTAGAGCTTTCAGATCTGCCTCAATCATCATAATCATTAACAGTGAATGAGAGCTTTCAGATCTACCTCAATCATCATAATCATTAACAGTGTATTAGCGCTTTCAGATCTGCCTCAATCATCATAATCATTAACAGTGAATTAGAGCTTTCAGATCTGCCTCAATCATCATAATCATGAACAGTAAATTAGAGCTTTCAGATCTGCCTCAATCATCATCATTAACAGTGTATCAGAGCTTTCAGATCTGCCTCAATCATCATCATTAACAGTGAATTAGAGCTTTCAGATCTGCCTCAATCATAATCATTAACAGTGAATTAGAGCTTTCAGATCTGCCTCAATCATCATAATCATTAACAGTGAATTAGAGCTTTCAGATCTGCCTGCATCATCATCATTAACAGTGAATTAGAGCTTTCAGATCTGCCTGCATCATCATCATTAACAGTGAATTAGAGCTTTCAGATCTGCCTGAATCATCATAATCATTAACAGTGAATTAGAGCTTTCAGATCTGCCTCAATCATCATTAACAGTGAATTAGAGCTTTCAGATCTGCCTCAATCATCATCATTAACAGTGAATTAGAGCTTCCAGATCTGTCTGCATCATCATCATTAACAGTGAATTAGAGCTTTCAGATCTGCCTGCATCATCATCATTAACAGTGAATTAGAGCTTTCAGATCTGCCTGCATCATCATCATTAACAGTGAATTAGAGCTTTCAGATCTGCCTCAATCATCATCATTAACAGTGTACTAGAGCTTTCAGATCTGCCTGAATCATCATCATTAACAGTGAATTAGAGCTTCCAGATCTGCCTGCATCATCATCAACAACAACAGTGAATTAGAGCTTTCAGATCTGCCTGCATCATCATCATTAACAGTGAATTAGAGCTTTCAAATCTGCCTGAATCATCATTATCATTAACAGTGAATTAGAGCTTCCAGATCTACCTCAATCATCATCATTAACAGTGAATTAGAGCTTTCAGATCTGCCTCAATCATCTAATCATTAACAGTGAATTCGAGCTTTCAGATCTGCCTCAATCATCATCATTAACAGTGTATTAGAGCTTTCAGATCTGCCTCAATCATCATCATTAAGAGTGAATTAGAGCTTCCAGATCTGGGTCAATCATCATCATTAACAGTGAATTAGAGTTTTCAGATCTACCTCAATCATCATAATCATTAACAGTGAATTAGAGCTTTCAGATGTGCATGCATCATCATCATTAACAGTGAATTCGAGCTTTCAGATCTGCCTCAATCATCATCATTAACAGTGAATTAGAGCTTCCAGATCTGCGTCAATCATCATCATTAACAGTGAATTAGAGTTTTCAGATCTACCTCAATCATCATAATCATTAACAGTGAATTAGAGCTTTCAGATGTGCATGCATCATCATCATTAACAGTGAATTCGAGCTTTCAGATCTGCCTGAATCATCATAATCATTAACAGTGAATTAGAGCTTCCAGATCTACCTCAATCATAATCATTAACAGTGAATTAGAGCTTCCAGATCTACCTCAATCATAATCATTAACAGTGAATTAGAGCTTTCAGATCTACCTCAATCATCATCATTAACAGTGAATTAGAGCTTTCAGATCTGCCTCAATCATCATAATCATTAACAGTGTATTAGAGTTTTCAGATCTGCCTCAAGCATCAAAATCATTAACAGTGAATTAGAGCTTTCAGATCTGCCTCAATCATCATCATTAACAGTGAATTAGAGCTTTCAGATCTGCCTGCATCATCATCATTAACAGTGAATTAGAGCTTTCAGATCTGCCTCAATCATCATCATTAACAGTGAATTGGAGCTTTCAGATCGACCTCAATCATCATCATCATTAACAGTGTATCAGAGCTTTCAGATCTGCCTCAATCATCATCATTAACAGTGTATTGGAGCTTTCAGATCTGCCTCAATCATCATCATTAACAGTGAATTGGAGCTTTCAGATCTGCCTCAATCATCATCATTAACAGTGAATTAGAGCTTTCAGATCTGCCGCAATCATCATAAACAGTGAATTAGAGCTTCAGATCTGCCTCAATCATCATCATTAACAGTGAATTAGACTTTTCAGATCTGCCTCAATCATCATAATCATTAACAGTGAATTAGAGCTTTCAGATCTGCCTGCATCATCATCATTAACAGTGAATTAGAGCTTTCAGATCTGCCTGCATCATCATCATCATTAACAGTGAATTCGAGCTTTCAGATCTGCCTGAATCATCATAATCATCAACAGTGAATTAGAGCTTTCAGATCTGCCTCAATCATCTAATCATTAACAGTGAATTAGAGCTTTCAGATCTGCCTGAATCATCATAATCATTAACAGTGAATTAGAGCTTCCAGATCTACCTCAATCATCATCATTAACAGTGAATTAGAGCTTTCAGATCTGCCTCAATCATCATCATTAACAGTGAATTAAAGCTTTCAGATCTACCTCAATCATCATTAACAGTGAATTAGAGCTTTCAGATCTGCCTCAATCATCATTAACAGTGAATTAGAGCTTTCAGATCTGCCTCAATCATCATAATCATTAACAGTGAATTAAAGCTTTCAGATCTGCCTGCATCATCATCATCAACAGTGAATTCGAGCTTTCAGATCGACCTCAATCATCATAATCATTAACAGTGAATTAGAGCTTTCAGATCTGCCTCAATCATCATCATTAACAGTGAATTGGAGCTTTCAGATCTGCCACAATCATCATCATTAACAGTGAATTGGAGCTTTCAGATCTGCCTCAATCATCATCATTAACAGTGAATTAGAGCTTTCAGATCTGCATGCATCATCATCATTAACAGTGAATTAAAGCTTTCAGATCTGCCTGCATCATCATTAAGTGAATTAAAGCTTTCAGATCTGCCTGCATCATCATCATTAGGTGAATTAAAGCTTTCAGATCTCCCTCAATCATCATTAACAGTGAATTAGAGTTTTCAGATCTGCCACAATCATCATCATTAACAGTGAATTAGAGCTTTCAGATCTGCCTGCATCATCATCATTAACAGTGAATTGGAGCTTTCAGATCTGCCTGCATCATCATCATTAATAGTGAATTAAAGCTTTTAGATCTGCCTGCATCATCATTAAGTGAATTAAAGCTTTCAGATCTGCCTGCATCATAATCAACAGTGAATTAGAGCTTTCAGATCGACCTCAATCATCATAATCATTAACAGTGAATTAGAGCTTTCAGATCTGCCTGCATCATCATTAACAGTGAATTAGAGCTTTCAGATCTGCCTGCATCATCATCATCATTAACAGTGAATTAGAGCTTTCAGATCTGCCTCAATCATCATTAACAGTGAATTAGAGTTTTCAGATCTGCCTCAATCATCATAATCATTAACAGTGAATTAGAGCTTCCAGATCTGCCTCAATCATCATAATCATTTACAGTGAATTAGAGCTTTCATATCTGCCTCAATCATCATAATCATTAACAGTGAATTAGAGCTTTCAGATCTGCCTCAATAATCATAATCATTAACAGTGAATTAAAGCTTTCAGATCTGCCTGCATCATCATCATTAACAGTGAATTGGAGCTTTCAGATCTGCCTCAATCATCATCATTAACAGTGAATTAAAGCTTTCAGATCTGCCTCAATCATCATTAACAGTGAATTAAAGCTTTCAGATCTGCCACAATCATCATCATTAACAGTGAATTAGAGCTTTCAGATCTGCCTCAATCATCATTAACAGTGAACTAGAGCTTTCAGATCTGCCACAATCATCATTAACAGTGAATTAGAGCTTTCAGATCTACCTCAATCATCATCATTAACAGTGAATTAGAGCTTTCAGATCTGCCACAATCATCATCATTAACAGTGAATTAGAGCTTTCAGATCTGCCACAATCATCATCATTAACAGTGAATTGGAGCTTTCAGATCTGCCACAATCATAATCATTAACAGTGAATTAGAGCTTTCAGATCTGTCTCAATCATCATCATTAACAGTGAATTAGAGCTTTCAGATCTGCCTCAATCATCATCATTAACAGTGAATTAGAGCTTTCAGATCTGCCACAATCATCATCATTAACAGTGAATTGGAGCTTTCAGATCTGCCACAATCATAATCATTAACAGTGAATTAGAGCTTTCAGATCTGCCTCAATCATCATCATTAACAGTGAATTAGAGCTTTCAGATCTGCCTCAATCATCATCATTAACAGTGAATTAGAGCTTTCAGATCTACCTCAATCATTATCATTAACAGTGAATTGGAGCTTTCAGATCTGCCTCAATCATCATCATTAACAGTGAATTAGAGCTTTCAGATCTGCCTCAATCATCATAATCATTAACAGTGAATTAGAGCTTTCAGATCTGCCTGAATCATCATAATCATTAACAGTGAATTAGAGCTTTCAGATCTGCCACAATCATCATCATTAACAGTGAATTAGAGCTTTCAGATCTGCCTCAATCATCATTAACAGTGAATTAGAGCTTTCAGATCTGCCTCAATCATCATCATTAACAGTGAATTAGAGCTTTCAGATCTGCCTCAATCATCATCATTAACAGTGAATTAGAGCTTTCAGATCTACCTCAATCATCATCATTAACAGTGAATTAGAGCTTTCAGATATACCTCAATCATTATCATTAACAGTGAATTGGAGCTTTCAGATCTGCCTCAATCATCATCATTAACAGTGAATTAGAGCTTTCAGATCTGCCTCAATCATCATAATCATTAACAGTGAATTAGAGCTTTCAGATCTGCCTGAATCATCATAATCATTAACAGTGAATTAGAGCTTTCAGATCTACCTCAATCATTATCATTAACAGTGAATTGGAGCTTTCAGATCTGCCTCAATCATCATCATTAACAGTGAATTAGAGCTTTCAGATCTGCCTCAATCATCATAATCATTAACAGTGAATTGGAGCTTTCAGATCTGCCTCAATCATCATCATTAACAGTGAATTAGAGCTTTCAGATCTGCCTCAATCATCATAATCATTAACAGTGAATTGGAGCTTTCAGATCTGCCACAATCATCATCATTAACAGTGAATTAGAGCTTTCAGATCTGCCTCAATCATCATCATTAACAGTGAATTAGAGCTTTCAGATCTACCTCAATCATCATCATTAACAGTGAATTAGAGCTTTCAGATCTACCTCAATCATTATCATTAACAGTGAATTGGAGCTTTCAGATCTGCCTCAATCATCATCATTAACAGTGAATTGGAGCTTTCAGATCTGCCTGCATCATCATCATTAACAGTGAATTAAAGCTTTCAGATCTGCCTCAATCATCATTAACAGTGAATTAGAGCTTTCAGATCTGCCTCAATCATCATAATCATTAACAGTGAATTAGAGCTTTCAGATCTGCCTGCATCATCATCATTAACAGTGAATTAAAGCTTTCAGATCTGCCTCAATCATCATTAACAGTGAATTAGAGCTTTCAGATCTGCCTGCATCATCATCATCATCATCCCACTTTGCAGACATCTCTGCTTGGAGCAAACCTGCACCAACCAGGCTCTACCTGCATTTGAGAACAAGTATGTAATGAATAGCAATAGACAACAAGTAGTGTACAGTGTACAGTACACGCAAAACTCGACTTTATTTAATATGTGGAACTAATGTAATGGTTCCGATTGGTGTCAAATCACGTGACCGGGACACCTTTGCACGGTCACCAATCCCCACCTGCCTTTCGGCATCAAAAGTCAGATGTCCCATTCCATGAGTCGCACCCTTTCCTTCCCCAAACTGCCATCTCCGCACGTACTCAGCTCATCCTAAATATAGTCGGGATATGTGCGTCTACTGTCTGTCCAAAATGACCGGCTGTCACTTCAACATCCCTCCACGACCGTCACCCCCTTTGGAGTTCAGGTTCGGGGTCAAATCGCTCATTTCCCCGGGAAGTGCCGCTGCGGACACTCTGCGATCCTCCCTCGCTGGCGTTGCGTCTAAATGTCGTCCGAGCGCAATCTCTCGCCAGTCTTGTCGATGTCGTCCCCGATACGTCCGTCCATCCCTCCCCCTCTTCCCCCCGGGCCTGTTTTCCCCACTAATCATCTCCCCTCGTACCACAGGACGCCTCTCTTGAGCCTCCAATCGAGCCGTCCCTCCAGCGCTGCGGAACGGGCCTCCAGTACCCGCCTAGAGGCGCGGCGGGGCTTGATCAGATGTACGTTGTTCAAAATCGCCCGCCGCTCGCCTCCTCCGCCTGTCGGCCGTACTTCCCGCGCCGCCATTCCGGGCTGGGACGTGTCATCGCCTGACGTCACCCAAACACCACAATTACCACGTTCGACAATCCTCGACACAACGTTTTGTGAGGGGAACATAAAACGCGCCACGGAGCGTTCGTCAAAATGAAAGTTTGGGTTTGCGCCAAAATTTCGACCGCATCGGTAAACGGGACTCGAAACATTCACCGCCCGGAACTCGACATTCGGTCCGGAGCGTTGGCGGTGTCGTCGTCGTGGTGGTGGCGGTGACGAGGTGAAGACGATTGGTGGGCACGAACTTGGCCAGGGTACCGTCGCACTTTGTCTTTCGCTTTACGAAAGGTGCTGCGGCCTCTTGACCGACGCTTGCATGACGTCGACCAACGTGAGGGAGCTCACTGCTCAGTCAGCGTCGCGTCCCTCCGAGGGAGGGCGTACTCATTGACGTGATATGCATGTTTGTGAGGGAAGTACCACGGTGATCGGAACAACACTGGCCTGCCAAGCGAAACTCGACCCATAAACGTCTTCCGAGTGAACTAATCGACGGGACCTCCGGTCTTGGATGAGCGACCGATGGTACGACCGAGCCAATTCAATTGACCTTGCCATGTTGGACTGGCCCATCGAGGTCGTGCTCGCATGATCAGTACCCGGTGTTGACTGTTTGAAGATGATTTGAAGTTCCAACTAAACGATCACAAACAACGATCACACCACTAAACGAAACACAGTAACCGTACAAGGTAACACTCTGAATTACTGAACACTGTAACCGTTCAAGGTAACACTCAATTACTGAAACGCCACGAAACCAAACACTGTAACTGTACAAGTTAACACTCTCAATTACTGAACCACCACGAGACTAAACACGGTAACTGTACAAGATAACACACTCAATTACTGAACCACCACGAGACTAAACACTGTAACCGTACAAGATAACACTCTCAATTACTGAACCACCACGAGACTAAACACTGCAACCGTACAAGATAACACTCTCAATTACTGAAACACCACTGGACTAAACACGGTAACCGTCCAAGATAACACTCTCAATTACTGAGCCACCACGAGACTAAACACGGTAACTGTACAAGTTTAACACTCAATTACTGAACCACTAGACTAAACACGGTAACCGTACAAGTTAACACTCTCAATTACTGAAACACCACTGGACTAAACACGGTAACCGTACAAGTTAACACTCTCAATTACTGAAACACCACGAAACTAAACACGGTAACCGTACAAGTTAACACTCTCAATTACTGAAACGCCACGAAAGCAAACACTAACCGTACAAGATAACACTCTCAATTACTGAAACACCACTAAACTAAACACAGTAACCGCACAAGATAACATTCTCAATAACTGAAACGCCACTAAACCAAACATTGCAACCGTACAAATTAACACTCTCAATTACTGAACCACCATGAGACTACACATGGTAACTGTACAAGTTAACACTCAATTACTGAAACACCACTAAACTAAACACAGTAACCATACAAGGTAACTCTCAATTACAGAACCACCACTAAACTAAACAGTAACCGTACAAATTAACACTCTCAATTACTGAACCACCACTAGACTAAACACGGTAACTGCACAAGTTAACACTCAATTACTGAAACACCACTAAACTAAACACAGTAACCATACAAGGTAACACTCAATTACTGAACTAAACACATCAACCGTACAAGATAACACTCTCAATTACTGAACCGCCACTGAACTAAACACGTTAACTGCACAAGTTAACACTCTCAATTACTGAAACACCACTAAACTAAACACAGAAACCATACAAGATAACTCTCTCAATTGCTGAACCACCACTGAACTAAACACATTAACCGTACAAGTTAACACTCTCAATTACTGAAACGCCACTAAACGAAACACTGTAACCGTACAAGATAACACTCTCACTTACTGAAACACCATTAAACTAAACACAGTAACCGTACAAGTTAACACTCTCAATTACTGAAACACCATTAAACTAAACACAGTAACCGTACAAGTTAACACTCTCAATTACTGAACCACCACTAAACTAAACACAGCAACCATACAAGTTAACACTCTCAATTACTGAAACACCATTAAACTAAACACAGTAACCGTACAAGTTAACACTCTCAATTACTGAACCACCACTAAACTAAACACATTAACCGTACAAGTTAACACTCAATTACTGAACCACCACTAAACTAAACACAGTAACCATCCAAGTTAACACTCTCAATGACTGAACAACCACTAAACCAAAGACTGTAAACATACCAGTTAACACTCTCAATCACTGAACCACCACTAAACCAAACACTGTAACCATACAAGATAACACTCTCAATTACTGAAACACCACTAAACTAAACACAGTAACCGTACAAGTTAACACTCTCAATTACTGAACCACCACTAAACTAAACACATTAACCGTACAAGTTAACACTCAATTACTGAACCACCACTAAACTAAACACAGTAACCATCCAAGTTAACACTCTCAATTACTGAACCACCACTAAACCAAACACTGTAACCGTACAAGATAACACTCTCAATTACTGAAACACCACTAAACCAAACACTGTAACCATACAAGTTAACACTCTCAATTACTGAACCACCACAAAACTAAACACTGCAACCATACAAGTTAACACTCTCAATTACTGAACCACCACTAAACTAAACACATTAACCGTACAAGTTAACACTCAATTACTGAACCACCACTAAACTAAACACAGTAACCATCCAAGTTAACACTCTCAATTACTGAACCACCACTAAACCAAACACTGTAACCGTACAAGATAACACTCTCAATTACTGAAACACCACTAAACCAAACACTGTAACCATACAAGTTAACACTCTCAATTACTGAACCACCCCAAAACTAAACACTGCAACCGTACAAGATAACACTCTCAATTGCTGAACCACCACTAAACTAAACACATTAACCGTACAAGTTAACACTCAATTACTGAACCACCACTAAACTAAACACAGTAACCATCCAAGTTAACACTCTCAATTACTGAACCACCCCAAAACTAAACACTGCAACCGTACAAGATAACACTCTCAATTGCTGAACCACCACCAAACCAAACACGGTAACCGTACAAGTTAACACTCTCATTTACTGACTCATAGAAAAGCGCCATCATGGTTTTGTCAACCCGAAATTATTTAAGGAGCCGAATAAAGTCGAGGCGCTGTTGTCCTTTAGAAACCATCGATTTGCAGAGTTCTGGCCATGAGAGATTATCCTCAATGATGATTGATGACACCTAAATACTTATAGGAGTGAACAGTCTCAATTATCAACATTGTTGATCATGACTGGGTATAAATAACGAGCTGAGGTACCCGGCTTCGCCCGGGTTGAATAAGAATAATACAAATATATGATGAAAAGAACATGTATATTTTAGAGCAATATCACAGTACATTTCCTACATGACGTTTTTTCAATTTTCATTTTCTCAAAACCTCTTGGTATACAACATTTCTGGTTTTCTTACTTGGTGCCAAGACATAAAGATTGCTTGGTTTTCCAACCCTCGAGCAGCCCACGTACAGCTGGCCATGGGCAAACACTTGTTCTGTGAAGTTCAGGCCTACAACCTTCATTGATTGCCCCTGCGCCAGAAATGTCTTGAAATATTCCTGAAATAAGTTGTTGACCTTTTGGCCTATGTTAACCTCAAAAATAATTGGTGGTTTAATTCAGTGATCTGATATGCAAATCCTCTTCAAATTTCAAGTCAATTAGATGAAAATTGACGATTTTAGAAATTTGGCCCATATTGATATTTTCACCTTTAGACCTCAAAAATAATTGGTGGTTGAATTAGGTGACCCGATATGCAAATCCTATCCAAATTTCAAGTCAATTGGATGAAAACTTCACCTTAAGTTGTTGACCTTTGGCCTATGTTTACTTTTTGGCCTATACAACAACACAACACAACATGCATTTTAAAAGGCAATTTTCCCTGCTAGAGCGGGGGTTAGCCTTGCGGTCCCCATGACAATCTTCTCCATTTTGCCTTATTTTCTGCATCTCTCCTTATTAACCCCCTTGCCCGCATTTCTTCTTCCACCATCTTTAGCCAAGTCTTTCTCGGTCTTCCCCGTCCTCTACTTCCTTCCACATTCATTTCCATCACTTCTCACCCAGTCACTTTCATCCTTCCTCAACACATGACCAAACCATCTCAACCTGTTCCTCTTCACAGCATCAATCACAGGCTCTATTCCCATCATCTTTCGCAATTCATCATTTGTCTTCCTCTCTCTCAACGATACTCCGCACATCCGTCGAACCATTCGCATTTCCACCCTTTCCAACCTTCGTTGCTGCTCTACGTTCATTACCCATGTCTCGCTCCCATAAATCATAACACTTCTCACACATGCAGCATACACCTATCCCTTCAGCTTCAACGACACTCCCCTCATCATCAGCACGCCACTCAATTCCCGAAACTTCTTCCATGCACATCTCACTCGAGCAACCGTTGCCGAGTCTGATCCACCTTCTCCATTCAGCATGTCTCCGAGGTAGCAAAATGTTTTCACACCTTCCAGCTTCACGCCGTCTCCAAGATCCAACTCAACATTTCCTCCATCTGCAGCTCCCTCTGTGCAAACCTTACATTTGAATGTAGCTGCCACACTGGTTAATGACCCTTTCAGACCACTACATTTTTGATGAACCCACTCAGCGCACATTGTACACTGAATGGAGTTCACTCCGACACCCTTCCTACACACAGCACAGGGCCACTTCCTAGTTCTTTCCACCTCACCACATGCTTTACCACTTGCCATCACCTTCGTCTTTCCGATATTCACCTTCAGACCTTTTGTCTCCATACATTCCTTCCACGTGTTCATCTTTTCCTTGTTGTTGACCTTTGGCCTATGTTTACTTTTTGGCCTATGCTGACCTCAAAAACAATTGGTGGTTCAATTTCAGTGACCTGATATGCAAATCCTCTTCACATTTCAAGTCAATCAGATGAAAGTTGAGGATTTTAGAAATTTGAAATTGTTGTTGACTTTTGGCCTATGTTGCTCTTTTGGCCTATGGTGATCTCAAAAATAGTTGTTGGTTGAATTCAGTTTGCTGATATGTAAATCCCATTCAAATTTCAAGTGAATCGGATGAAAATTGAGGATTTTAGAAACTAAAAAAAAAAAGTGGTTGACCTTTGGCCTACGTTGACATTTTGGCCTATGCCAATCTCAAAAATAGTTGGTGGTTTAATTCAGGAAGCCGATATGTAAATCCTATTCAAAGTTCAAGTCAATAGGATGAAAATTAAGGATTTTAGAATTGAGGCTGACTGTTGACAAACTCAGTTGGGAGGTTTACTGCCCGATCTTCATGTCACTTTGTCAAGAGAATCATAATTTCTTTCATGACCGGGCAGCGAACGTCATTATGTGCGACTTTACGTCACTCCTACGGACGTGAAAACATTTGTTTTCCTTAAAAATATATTTAAAATAAAAAAAATAGTACATAAATTAACAATAAAAGAAGCTAAAAAAACAATTTAAAATACAATAAAAAGCACATTAAAAATATATAAATATGTACGTACAGTATACTGTACATACGCGCAACCGCTGATTCTCATTCAAAACAGAGGCGACATACAGTATTCCTTTACTGTGTCTGTGTTAGCCATGGGCCCGAAGAAGGATAATGCTAGTGTTTCCAAGCGTAATGTGGTTACGATGGACGATAAGGTAAATCTGATTAGAAGGTATGGAAAAGGTGGAAAAGTGTCGGTGATAGCGCATAGACCTTATCGCGAATCGGAACCGCAATGCATCATGGGATCGGAAAGGGGCAATACGCCGCCACAAACTACACCATGGAATTGCAGCTGGCCCGGTTTTTTAAACCATTGATATTAAAATAAAAAGTAGCCTATAGCCACAGGAATTTTATGCTGATTCCGAATCTGTGTCTAAAACTTTTCTCCGATGTGTAGTTCTTGAGTTATAAGCGGACATCCAGACAGACACACAGACACTCCTCCTTTATATATAGAGACAGGGTTCGATCGTCCGAAGACAAAAATGATCTCTTTAGTCTTTTGGTGTTCATCTTAAGAAAACTTTTACTGCACCACGTAACAAAATTCTGAATCGTGTTTCTATAATCCAGTTCACTACTTTTAAGAAAATCAACTGTGCAGTCACCTTGGTGCGAGACAACTCTTCTGTTTTTGAAGAGTTTTTTTTCTTTGATCCAATATGGCTGCCAAACCACATGAGCAATTACATCATAAATTAATATCCTCTGATATAATTGTTGCATAGATAATGCTCAATAAATTTCAAACTGATCAGACAAAGTATTGTCGCTGTCGAATTATGACGTCATAATTAAGGTACCAATGACCATCGTTAACACCACTTATTCCCCATATAGGCTATGAGCCGAGGGGTCGACCATGCTCAATCAGAGGGAGGATGGCTAACAGTTATTTTTGGCAAGGCCAAGGTCCCTAGTGCTGAAAAAAATGTGATAGCAGTGTGAAACTCTTAGCCGTATCTGTGTTATCATCACATTTGTCAGATCACCCATTTATCGCTTTTCGGGTCATTTTTCCCGCTTAAGATTTAGGGGGTGGGGTTAGTTTTTTGGCTCTCAAATAATATCACGTGTATATATCAGCTAGTGTGGTATATCAGGTAAAAGGTTATTGAATTACCTTTCAAATGATGTATAGAAAGTGCCTGTGTGATCTATAGCAACCTCTTTATAATGATTATTAAAACATAATTATTTCCACCAACTCTCAAAACTTCATCACAAAATCCCCAATTTTAGGAACAAAAATAGGCAAAAATCAAAAGGTATGTAAAAGGTATGTTTCGATTTGAGACACACATACAGTATAATTAGAGTCAATATCCTCACACATATGATCATGATGTGCTATGAAATTCAATGCAATATGTGTAGACATGCTAATACGAATGTTGTCATCAATGTCAATATTTTCATTATATTTTAGGTGATTTGCAACCATGACAGCGGTGCACGACATCTAATGTATTTCTCTTTGTTGATTTGTTGGTGCAGAATACATTTTTAAGCAACTGATGCTAATTTGTAGTAGTGGTGGTGGTGGTGGTCTCATTCGATATTATGTGTCTTTCCAGGTGAGACGGTGGTGGTGATATTGGTGGTGGTGAAACAGAGTGTACCGCAGATAGACAATTGAACAAATACTTGCAATGGAGATTGCGATCACTCAGAAAGTTCCCAAGGACGTTTGTATCATTCATAAGCTATCGTTAGATGTCAAACCAGAAGATCCGCTCATAAGCCCTCAAACATTCGATTCGTGGACTACATTGCTGGATGCGGCCAAAATACGGAACCATGCACCCATTCTCGACCTTGCTCAGTCGCTGCCAGAGAAGGAGATTCCCCGAGTATTCTACCACAGGCAGTGCAGGAGCGTGTTCACCATGAAGCGAGATTTGGAAGCACTGAAACGAAAAGCTGAATCCAATTTAACCGACGATGCTGCTGCAACATGTTCAGCGAGCAAGAGACAAGCCAGAAGGGCATCTTCGGAATCACGCATCTATGAACCGGATTGTATATTCTGTGGAAAGACCAAGTGGTGCAAGGGAACGTCATCCCGTGAAAAGTTGAGCAAGGCTGTTGATCTGAGAGCAGATGAAACACTGCGAAGCAGCGCCGTGCATAAATGTGACACGAAAATCATGGCTGCCACAAGTAGAGACATTGTGGCAGCTGAAGCACGATACCATTTCTCTTGCTACAGAAGTTACACGAGACCAAGCACTAAAGATGCACATGACAGAAACACGGCCGCCACAAACGAATCTGACTACACTGAAGAAGAAGCATACAATGAGTTGCTAGTATACATCCGGAACCATATAATCCCGAATAAGGAAATTGTTAGGATGACAACGCTGGTAGAGCACCTACAATCGATAATGACATCAAGAGGGTTGCATGGGATAAGAACTGCTACAAGAAAAAACCTCACACGGAAACTGGAAACTGATCTTGGAAATAGCGTTCACATCTTTCAAGACAACAGTGGAAAACTGATTGTCGTACCTGATAATGTAACACTACAAGATGCTGTCGAAGAAATACAAACACTTAAACAACAACTGAGCATTTGGAAAGGGAAATCATCAAACATGTCCAAAGTCATTGATCAGACATCGACACACATCAGATCGATGATAAGGAAGGATAACAAACCAACTCCATGGCCCTATCATCCAGCCGACGTCGACAATGACTCTTTCGTCGTTCCCGTCTATCTCCAGCGCTTTATGCTTGGCCTCTTGACTGGAGATCCGGAAAACGAGCTTCCATCAAACAGGGTCATCATGCTGATGCAATCTTTCAGCCAGGACATTATCTATGCAGTGAGCTGTGGACAACAAAAGCCTCCGAAACACATGTTGCTCCCATATGCAGTTAAGACTCTCACAGGGAACGTAGAACTAATTCGCACATTGAACCATCTTGGACATGCAATATCCTACACTCAACTGGAGGAAAATGACACTGCACTATGTCTTCAAAAACTTGCAGCAAACTTAAATGAGCAAACAGTCCTTCCAAGCAGCATCCAGCCGTATGTATTCACAAACTTGGCATGGGATAACATTGATAGACTGGAAGAGACGCTGACCGGGAAAGGAACAACACATCGAGTCAATGGCATTGCAGTGCAGGCCAAAATGTATGGACCACACCTTCCAAAGGAGCCACTTCCGAAGATCGAGAAGCTCAAGCAAAGAACAGTCTGCATAACAGAAGAAACACTGCCTGTCTACATTGCAGGTGAACATGTTGGGCCTCATCCACTACAAACATTATCAACAGCTGCAGCGGAAAACAAGATGGCTATGGAAGTTGCTCAAATCAAGAATCTTCTTTGGGTCATTGCCCGTCAGGTGGACCCAGTAACACAAAAAACACCAAGTTGGACAGGATTCAACATCACCGCCAGGGCATCTATCAGCGTCTCTCAGGATATTGTTAGATATATGCCTACAATAAATGCACCAGCTACAGAGATGTCCACAGTCGCAGAAATCTTGAAGCAGTCTGAAAGCGTCCGACAGATCCTACACTTGCAGGACATCGTCGTCGTCATGGATCAGGCCCTGTATGCTAAGGCTGCCGAGATCGTCTGGAAACACACAGACACATATGCTAACATCGTACTTCGCCTCGGCACGTTCCACACAATCTGCAATGTGATGTCGATTCTTGGTGCTCGTTTCCAAGATGCTGGTCTTAGAGACTTTTGCATCGAAACAGGAATCGTCGCAGAAGGCTCACTCAATCGGGTTATGGAGGGGAAGATGTACAACCGAGCAGTCCGTGTACATAAGAGCATCTACGAAGCATTCATGAGGCTTGCGTGGATTGAATTTCTCCCTTGGTTGGAAAAGATGCGACCAGAGGCAACACAGACGGTCACTACGTTGTTAGCAGAAGTTGCTGAATTGGGACAAGATGAGAGCCAGTGGAACAACCTGTTGGAAGATCAATCGTGTGAAGAAGTTCAGGCTGTTTGGAAGCAATTCCTGCATCACCTTCGTCATGATAATGGTGAATTGTCATTCTGGATGTCGTACGTGGATATCGTTGAAACGGTCTTGCTTGCTCTACTGCGCACTTCCCGAGAAGGTAATTGGCCATTACATCTATCTGCTATCCAAGCCATGATTCCTTGGTGCTTCGCATACGACAAAATCAACTATGCACGGTATTTATCAGCATACTACGCACAAATGACAAACCTTCCAACGCAGCACCCTGGCATCTTCCAAGCGTTCTCGGATGGGTACTTCTCAGTTCAAATGTCAAAAAGCAATCCGTTTGGACGCATTCCAGTTGACCAAACTACTGAGGTCACTGTCAACAAAGACACACAGACACCAGGTGGCACTACCAGGTTCAACTTGAAATCTGGAGCAGTGAAGCGCTACTATGTCACATCCGAACACAGGAGTGCGTTTCTCCGCCAGATGAGGGAAATGGTGAATGTGAACAACACACACGTACAACACGCGGATCTGCAGCAAACACGGATCAAGAAAGATGAGGACGCTGTATCATCTGGGTATCATATATACCCAGATGACGCTGTATCATAACTCTGATCCAGAGTTGGGTGAACCCATTCACTATGGCCAGCTCTCATCAGTATTTCCACCGCACGCGCAGCCCCTCCAAATATTGCCAAGGATCTGGAGAAAGCATGGGAAGTCGGACACAAGTGCTACACAAACTTCAAGATTGAGCGACTTGAGAGCAACCCACCAATCAAGAAATTCCACGACCCTTTGCAACTGAACAAGCTGAAGACTTTCAGCAACCTCACTAAGAAGAAGGAATGCAGAAGCAATGGCAGGGCAGTAATTCTTCAAGCAGACAGAGCTCTATTTGGTAGAATTATCGTGATGGCACAGGGCCAAGATCTTCACATGGCAGAGGTGCTATCTCATCCTCTAGGTCCCTTGCCATGGGCCCTGGCGACACCCGAAGGCCTTCTACGGAAAACCAACAAAGCTGCCCTAGCCACGGCCTTGCAAAGGACTGTGACCCCGGCTGAAAGGATACCCGACAATTCGGCAACAATTATTGACGGGATGCTCCTTATACAGAAGGTGGCAGGTGATCAAACTACATTTGCCGAAGTGGCTATGATTGTCCTATCCATGGCCCGGAAGGATGGATGCAGTAGCCAGAGGATCGATGTCGTCTTTGACACCTACAAGGAGACTTCCATCAAAAACAGCGAACGGTTAACCAGGGGGGAAGAACTTGGACTTGAGCTGAAAAACATCACGGCATCTCAAATTGTAAGGCAATGGCGCAAGTTTCTCAGCTATGTTGGGAACAAGTCAAGTCTTATCATGTTCCTGGTCGAAGAGTGGAAGAAACCAGAGTACATCAGACGCCTACAGGGAAAGGTTCTCTTTGTAACATGCGATGACAAGTGTTATCAGATCACATCTGATGCTAGCCAAGAAGTAGTGGCCCTGGAAAGCACACACGAGGAAGCAGATGGTCGTCTGTTCTTGCATGCTGCCCATGCTGCCGCACATGGATACCAGTCTGTGCTTATTAGCTCAGATGACACCGACGTACTTGTCATTGGCTTGGCATTTCATACCAAGATTCATGCCAAGTTGTTTCAGAAATGTGGCACCAAAGCAAGGGCTAAAATCCTAGACATAGGGAAAATAGGAAAGTCAGTCGGCACAAATGTATGTCAGGCCCTAATTGGAATGCATGCCTATACCGGATGCGACACAGTCAGCATGTTCGCTGGACGAGGAAAACTGACTGCACTAAAACTCATCAGAACCAACAAAGATGTGCAGGATGCATGTACACAGCTGGGAGAGGACTGGGACGTCAGTGAGGAACTGATGGATAAATTGGAGAACTTCACTTGTCTCATGTACGCACCGAAGTCGGGGACAGTGAAGGTGAATGACTTGAGATATCACCTGTTCTGTGCCAAGAGGGGAGAGATCGACAGTCACCAGCTACCTCCGTGCAAAGACTGCTTAACCAAACATGCACAGCGAGCCAACTATCAAGCCGCTATTTGGAAGAGGAGTCTCAAGATGGATCCAGCAGTACCAAGTCCAATCGGGAAAGGATGGCACTGGGATACCCAGGATGGTCGCGTGCAGCTGGCAGTCGACTGGATGCAAGGACAGCCCGCACCACAGGCGGTTCTGGATTTACTGGCATGCACCTGTTCGAAAAGATGCACACTACCCATGTGTGTCTGCATGGCCAGTGGTTTGAAGTGCACAGACATGTGCAAACTCACCACATGTGACAACCAGAGAGTGTATGGTGAGAGTGATGACAGTTCGGCAGAAGACGATGAAGAAGACGACGACGATGACGAGGATAACTTCTGAATTGTAGAACTGTATGGAGAAAGATCATGTACATATGTGTAACAAATATGGTGTACGCTGAATTGATAACTCGTGTACTTTATGGTATGATGTCTATAAATATATGTTGCTTAAATAGAAAGTACATTGTTTTCCTTTGGTTTACTTTATGTATAGCTGGTAATATAAGAGAACCATATAACACGACAAGACTAAAAACGTTTGCATGAATATGATGTAAATTATCTCGCCAAGTTAGTACATCAGGATACATACATATACATGGAGTAGGTTAATCATCACATGCATCATACGTCTGTGGTATATTCAAGAACACCACATACAGTTTGGTCATAATGCCTTCATATTTTTAGAATTAGACATTTCTGACACCAATTTCAGTACTTTTTGGCCTATATATGGCTGACATCCCAATATTATATATACTATTTTTAGACCAATAATGGTATACAAACTATATACATGCTGTCGGTCAAAAATCGTAAAATGTAAATCAATATATCATAAGAGCGGAAAGATATACATTTATGGATTTTAGGTCATGGTTACAGCAACTACTGTATATTGGATTTTCTCATCTTTATCAAGGTGTATGAGATTTAAGGCCCAAATTTGACTTTAATCATACTGTGTGTTTCTCAAATTCAAAAATTCATTTAATATCCGCCAAACTGAATTTTTGCCTAATTTTGTTTTCATTGGGGATTTTGTGATAAATTTTTGAGGGTTGGCGGAAATAATTATGTTTTAATGATCATAAAGAGGTTACTATATATCACACAGGCACTTTCTATACATCATGTGAAAGATAATTCAATTACCTTTCACCTGGTATACAACACTAACTGATACATATAGGAGATATTATTTGAAAGCCCCAAAACGAACCCTACCCCCTAAATCTTAGGCGGAAAAATTACCGAAAGCGTTATTGGGGTGGTCTGACAAATGTGATGATAACACAGATACGGCTAAGAGTTTCACACTGCTATCACATTTTTTTCAGCACTAGGGTCCCTGGCCTTGCCAAAAATAACTGTTAGCCATCCTCCCTCGGATTGAGCATAATGTCGAAAATTTGAGGGTCTGGCTCATAGCCTAATATAGAGTTCTTTACAATGAGCTATGTTTCAATTTTTTCCATGGAGTGGTTTCAGAGATATAGAGGTGCAACGTTTTTCCAAGATGGTGCCTGTGCCACATGACCTATAACGTCATAATTATCATTTTAAAATTCTACAGGAGGAGACGCTCCTATGGTGAGAATATCGTGTCCATCACACTAGCAGTTGCAGAGAACCTTTTTTTTCATACTTATCAGATCGTGTTTACTTGTCGAATTATGACGTCACAATGAAGGCACCGATGACATCATGGGGAGTACTTGACAATGAGCCTCGTTTCACTTTTTTGCATTGAGCTGTTTTGGAGAAGATATAGAGGTGCAACGTTTTTCCAACATGGTGCCTGTGCCACATGACCTATAACGTCGTAATTATCATTTAAAAATTCTACAGGATCGGCCATCGCTGGTATCGGCCATCTTGGAAATATGCAAATTAGGTACCTTCCACCCCCAGGAATTATGGGGAACTTTCTGCAAAGCTTTTATAGGGTACTTAGGTCATTTCAGCCAATTTTCATCTCTGTCCCCAAATTTTCCCACATCATGCCAATTTCTAGCTAATCTTCCTCCACTAAAATTTCGTGTCAATCAGACCAATGGTTGCCGAGACGATGAATTCTAAAAGTGCAGACACGTATGCCACACGCACGTACGGCAGACGTACGTACGCTTGCAACCGAATGCCTTAACCTGTTTTTCACTTCTCGAGCACAGGGTAACAAGGTTAATGCAATCAGCCTGTAGTCATTCAATTCAGAAGGTCACGCTCGCTTGGGGACTGGGACAGCGACAGCAGATTTCCAGGTGGATGGGATTGAATGTAGATCCACTGACTGCTGGAAGAGATCAGAGTGGGGCACTGCCAGCTGTCTGAAGCATAGTTTAAGGACCCGGCCGCATATCTTATCCGGACCGACTACTTTGCGAAGCTTTAAATTCTTAAACGGTTTTTCCACTTCATCAACTATAAGCTGGCTGTAAAATTGATTAAATTCCTTTGCTATCAACATTGGGTTTCCTAAATCAAGGAACAAGTCGTGTTTTTTCCTTTTAGAGAAACCTGTGATATTTTGCAGTCCCTGCCATGCTTCTCGTGGGTTGTTTGTCATGAAGCACTTTTCCATTCTTTCTTTGTAGTTTTCCTTCGCATTTTCGACTGTTAACGACAGTTTTACTTGTAGCGTTTTAAGTTTATTTTAGTCCTTCATTTGAAAAGCTTGGTTCCTTTCAAAAAGCATCTTTTTTAAGAAGAAGACCCTTTCGAAACCCAGGGTTTGTCTTTGGGATATATTTTTACAGTCTTTACGAGGATACGAAGGGCTCAACAAAAATTTACATATTCGTTGCTTATATTTGTGGCCTCGTCGATGTTTTCCGTTTCATTCAAAAAGCGCTTCCCAATCGGCGATTCAAAGCACGTTCAAAGTTAACGATTGAGGACTTGTTCCACACCCTGACGTCCTTTTTCCGTGGTTTCTCAGTTTTAAGTTTTTGTCTATTTAAGCAGAAGATGAACAATGTTGTGGGCAGAACGACCAATACCTGGTCTTCTGATTGGTTTGTAAGCCTCCTTCACTGAACCGAAATGGTGGTCGAGGATATTTATGACGTAGCCTCATCACATATTGAAAATAGTGGGGCAAGATCCCATCCAATTTGCGGTCGTTGAAATCATCCAGATGAACTTTGGCGAGTCCGGTGATGAGCCCTCCATACGTTGAAGTCCCTAGATCACCCAGCTGCCTCGTTGGCATCAGCATCTGGAGCAATGTACGCAAGAAAGACGTGCACTTGGTTAAATTCTTTGGGCAAAGGACAAACTTTGGGCAAAAGATAAGGTCTGAAGGACAAAGAAAGTCGTTCAATGTTTGAATTGCAGATTGCTGCCCTTACTTTGAAGTTATTGCACCAACGTTTGTTAACATACATGCGTACTTTACACCCGCAGATTTTACCTGTATACGAGATATGTCTTATATCAGTGATCAAGCCAAATCAAGAGTCCATCGATATCTTCAGATTAATTGGGGGTGTCCGGATGTAACCATGTTTCACAGAAACATAGAATACTGGAGTGACGAAAGTCATTGAGATATCTGACACGAACGAGGGTAGGAGGAATGTGGTGCAGAGGAGGATGCATGGGATGGACAACACAAGGTGGATACAGTATCAAACTCTCAGGAAGGAAAAACTGGAAAGTTGGAAATTGGTGGGCTTCGGGACAGGGTTAACGGCGGTATAAAAGACTTTAAGAAGGACGTCGTGGTGTTTTGAACGTCCACCACGTAATGCGGATAGGTGGGTCTGCGTCTTCACATCCACTCGAGAGAGAGTTGCCATAGCAATTCATGAAGCACCTGCAATGCCTAAGAAACGCCAGACAGTTTATTAGCCGGGTCTAATAACTCTGCACCAACCTGTTAGACAGGTGAAAGCTAATCGTAAAGGAATCAAATTCTCACCCAAGAGATACAAACATATATTATTACTGAAGTTCCGACTCGGCACAAAGAGCAACTGTGATGAAAGCCAAAAACACAAAGATAATGTATTTCAAAATAAGATGAACCGAAATGATTAATTTTATCACCAGGACTGTTTTGAAAACGATGATATGCAGGCAAGACTGATTTAGTGGACGAAGGTTATGTTTTCAGCCCTATCTGTCCGCTAGTTTGTCTGTGGAGCAGGATATCTCAAAACATTATGGACAGATTCAGATGAAACTCCATGGGCAGGTTGGGTGTTGCAAACTCCAGGCGTGCTGTCATAAAACCTAGATTTGTGAGGTGCTGCAGAGATTGTTGTCCTTCCAGCAGGTTCTCCCATCTCAGCCAAGGGACTCTGTAGTTTGGTCAGAATGGTCATTGGGTTCTTGCTCACCTCCCTGACCAAGGTCCTGCTTGCCCGGTTGCTCAATTTGTTTGGACAGCCAGCTAAAGGAAGAGTCTGGGTCGTTAATATTCTTTCCATTTCCTTATGATGGAGCTCACTGTGCTCTTGAGAACTTTCAACACTCTAGAAATTGCTTTATACCTTTCTGCAGATCCTTGCCTCCTCACAATTTGATCTCGGAATTCTATGGACAGTTCCATGGACTTCATGGTGGCGTTTCTTCTCTGACATGCACTATCAACTGTCGGACCTCATATAGAAAGGTGTGTTTCTTTGTAAATCATGTGCACTCAATTGAATTGGCCACAGGTGGAATCTAATCAAGTTGTCGAGACATCTCAAGGATAATTGCAGGAAATTGTATGCACCTGAGCTCAATTTGGAATGTCATAACAAAGAGGTTGAATCCTTATTGAATCAAGACGTTTCAAGCTATTCCTTTTTTAAATTTTTTTTTTTTTTTTTTTTTTTTTTTTGTATACAATATCGAGGCTCGTGAAAGAGCGAACATTAATCACACAGAAAGACAAACCGACACATAAAACATATAACATAGGGAGCGGTAGACAAGATGGGGAGAGAGGGGGAAGGACACAAACACAACATTTGAGAGCAGGGACCGAGAGACATGGAGACATCGAGAGATCTGAGAGAGGGCGAGGGCTTTGGGGGGGGGGGGGCGTGGGAAGGGGGCAGTGGGAGAGGTATAAAACATATGGACACTGCCAGGACTTCCAGGAAAGAAGTTGGAATTTCAAACAAGGTGGATCTGGGGTGAATTAGCGGGGGTAGAAAAGATCAAGGTTTTGGATGGGGGAAGATAAGAGATGGTGGTGAACAGCTGTTTTAAAGACCTGGAGGGAGGAGTGGGATTGAAGGGAGTGAGGGAGTTTGTTCCAGAGGCGGGAGAAAAGAGGAATGAAAGAGTGAAGGTGAGCGGAGAGCCGAGATTTCGGCAGTTTAACCATCAGAGGGTTGCTGGCAGATCTTGTGCGACCTGTAGGAATATTTGGGGGACAGAGCACAGAGAGAGCTGGGGGTGCAAGGCCGGAGAGGAGTCGGTAGAAGACAGAAAGACCACCTACCTGCCTGCGGTGAGTGAGTGAAAGGCCCTCAGAGATAGCTTCATCGCGGGAGATTCCAATAATTCTGAAAGCTTTGGTTTCAACAGCGTGAAGCCGAGCTAGGTGTGAGGCAGGAGCACCGGCCCATAGGGGAGAACAGTATTCCATTGAGCTGCGGATGAAAGCCTTGTATGTGGTGAGGAGCTCAGGTGTGCCGAGGAAGGACTTCGCACGACGGAGGATGCCCAGTCGGCGACTGGCTTTGGAGGCCAGCTTGGAAATGTGGTTTTCCCAAGAAAGATCATGGCAGATAGTGAGACCCAAAATCTTGAGCGACAGAACTTCTTGGAGAGGATTGTTGAGAAAGTAGATGGGAGGGTTGTCCAGTCGATCTTTTCGGAGAGACATAGTAAGAGTGTGAGATTTGTCAGGATTGAAAGACATGTTCCACTTGTTTGACCAGTCTGTGATTTTGTCCAGGTCTTCAGAGAGTGAGGAGGCAGCAGACTGCCGATCTGAGGGAAGAGGAATGGAGCGGCAGAGAGTGGAGTCATCAGCAAAGAGATAGAGAGGATTTTCGAGAGAGTCAGAGAGATCATTGATGAAGACCAGAAAAAGCACGGGGCCCAGAACACTGCCTTGGGGAACTCCAGCCTGAACAGGAAGAGGAGATGAGAGAAACCCATTCAGGGCCACACGTTGACGACGACTAGAGAGGAAGTCCGCCAGCCATGCGTGGAGATTTCCATGGATACCAAAGGAGGAGAGTTTGGTGAGCAGAGCGGGGTGCCAGACCGTGTCGAAGGCACGTGATATGTCGAGGGAGACAGCTCTAATTTCCTGTTTGGCATTGAGGACCTCCATCCATTGTTGAGACAGCAGAAGCAGCATGTCCAGAGTAGAGTGACCTGGTCTGAAACCAAATTGATGATCAGAGATCAAGCCATTGGAGAAGAGGAAATATTTCATATCAGAAGCAATGATGGATTCCATGACTTTGCTGATAATTGGGAGAAGGCTGATTGGTCTGTAGTTGCTAGGATCTGTTTTTGCACCTTTTTTGTGCAAAGCGGTGATGTTGGCTGATTTCCAAGCAGATGGCAGTTGACCTTGAGCAAAAGAGAGGGTGAAGAGAACAGAGAGAGGGTGAGATAGAGCAGCAGAGCAGGATTTTAGGACCCGTGGGCTGATGCCGTCGGGTCCAGTTGCAGAATCAGAGTCGAGGGTTGACAGAAACTTTTCCACCTTGTCAGGAGGAAAGGACACGGAGTCCAGGAGCAGCAGGGTACGACTGGGTATGGTGGGTACAGAGAGGGATGGGTTTGGGACACAAGATTTAGAGGCAAACACAGAGTTGAGGCATTCAGCTTTTTCACGTGCGGAGTCAGCTGTGTAGCCGTTTGAGGTAAGGGAGGGGATGGAGGGGGAACAAACACCAGAAACGGATTTGACCAGACGCCACCAGGATTTGGAAGAGGGAGACAGATAAGAGAGTTCGGTCTTGAGAACGGAGAGATATTGTTTCCTGGCTCTCCTGAGGGTGGACACACACTTGTTTCGGGCTTTGTGAAAGGAAATGAGATTTCCTTCCGTTGGATTTGCTTTCCAGGAGACGAAGGCAAGTTGTTTCTGGGCAACAGCCTCACCACAAGATTCCGTGTACCATGGACGGGAGGAAGGGTATGACAACTGAAGACGAGATGGGATAAATCTGTGCATGAGAGAGAGCAATTTACTTTGGAAGAATTCCCAGGATGAGTTGATGTCAGAGTTGGTAGAGATGGGAGACCAGTCCAGATGATTGATGGCTGCTTGAAGACCGTGCCAGTTGGCCTGAGTGAAATGCCAGACTCGTCGACGCTGAGCAGGCTCCCTGAGGATGGTCAGAGAGATGTCCACTTTAACAAGGACATGATCAGATGTTCCGATCGGAGCAGAAGAAGAGCAGCAGACATTTTCAGGGAAGTTAGTCATAACCAAGTCCAGAAGAGAAGATGTTCCGTTGACTGAGATCCGGGTCGGGAAATTGACAGATTGTGTCAGTCCCAGTGAGTCGCAGAAGTCCTTTGCTGAGGAGCCATGGCTGGTGAGAGAGGTACCCACACCCAGCCAACCGGCATGATGACAGTTGAAATCACCACATATGAGGAAGAGAGAGTTGGGATGAGTAGATAGAAGTTGGTCCATATCATCAGACAGCGAGATGTAGATGGAGTCATCACTGTTTGGTGGACGGTACAACACACATATGAACAAGAGGTGGGAGCGAAGGGGAAGCCGTAGCCAGAGGTATTCCTGGGGGTGAGGTGGAGAGAGTGCAGTGCAGGGCGAGTGAGGAAGAGAGTTTTTGATAAAGATAGCAACCCCGCCTCCAGGACGAGGCTCAGGTCTATCATACCGGAGGAGGGAGTAGCCCGGGAGAGATACTATGGAATCAGAGACATCATAAAGGAGGAAAGTTTCTGTTAAGCAGATCACGTCTGGTTTGACAGAAGCAACCTGTATGGAGAGATCGGTTAAGTTTGAACGAAGGCCCCGGATGTTTGAGGTCCATACCGTTAATGAAGAGGAAGGGGGAGCATCAGATACAGAACAGGGGGGAGGAGGGGTAGGGTAAGATGTGGAAGAGGTGGAAGAGGTAGGGAGAGCTGTTGAAGGTGTGTCAGAGATTTCAGAATAGCTCGGAGAAAGGGAAGGATGGGGCGGACAAAAGGTTTGATGGTGATTGGGTGAGCCACAATGAGGTGTTATTTGAGGAGGGGGAAGAGCGAGGCAGAAGGTTGGGGGAGATGGAGGTGAGAGTTTGAAGGGGGAAGAAGCGGGGAGGACGCTTTGAGGAGGGGGAGTGAGCGGGGGGAAATTGAGAAGCAATGAGGGTGGGGAGATTTGAAGGGGAGGGGTGAGGGGGGAGTTTGGGAGGGAAGGGACAAGGGGAGGGATTTGAAAGGGATGGGATATGGGGGAGATTTGGAGGGGAGGGGTGAGGCAGGAGTCTAGGAGGGGAGGGGCGAGGGGGCGTCTTGGCGGGGAGGGGTGAGGGGGTAGTTTAGGAGGGAGGGGGCAAGGGGGGAGATTTGAAAGGGATGGGTGATGGGGAAGATTTGGAGGGGAGGGGTGATGGGGAAGATTTGGAGGGGAGGGGTTATGGGGAAGATTTGGAGGGGAGGGGTGAGATTGGATTTTTGAAAGTGTACGATTTATGGGAAACGAACATTTATTGCAAAATGAGTTTCTTGTGACCTTCGAGTTAAAAATACGTTTAAGGACGCTGGATGGAGGATGGAGTGCAGGAGAGTTTAGGGAATGTAGAACAAAGGCACTATAGGAGATGGATATTTTTTTGGGGATGAATTGATTTGGTGAGCAAGTCGAAAGCAGCCTTTTAAAGAAGAAGAAGAAAAAGGTGTTATAAAATATGACGGAATACATAACTTGAGGGGAAAGTGTAAACATTGAAGGTTAATGAGTGAAAACTATCTGGGGAAATGGGGGAGAAACACGTGGTCGAAGAACGAACGAATGAATAAGAATGAATAAACGAATGAGAACAGAGAAGGAAATGTTTTTTTTTTTTTTTTTTTTTGAGTTGAGATTTACACAAGGAAGTAGGCTATGGGTGAAAAGACTGGGAATACAGAGAACGAAAGTTATTGGATCACAAACGACGGACCACTGAGAGAAAAACAAAGCCTCAAGGTTGTACAGTGCACACTGTACAAGGCCTTGCTCGCGACACGGCAAACAGACGATCAATTTATGAAAGATAAACACCGAGAAACAACCAAAGTTGCACACAATAACTTCACACACCGAAAGATAAATACAGTTTCGACAAAATACAATTGTGAACAGACTTAACTTCGAAAAACGTGGAGACCGTGTGGAGCTTCGAAAATCCCTGCCGCCGTCTCCAAGATCTCGCGAGATGAGATGAATACCAATTTTTTAAGAATTAATAAAAAAAGAAATTCCCACTTTAACATAATGGGGTATTATGTGCAGATCAGTAACAAAACATCTCAATTTAATCCATTTTAAATTCAGGTTTTAACACAACAAAATGTGAAAAAGTGAAGGGGTGTGAATACTTTCTGAAGGCACTGTAGCACAATATCTCAAGTTATGGATGAGTTATGACAACTTGGTGGATGAGTTGGTTAGGTGACAAAAACAAGCCAATTCGATATTGGTTCAGGTCTGGATCCAGATCCGGCCTATCGGTGGATACAAAACGTAAACTGTTCAGCCTGGCGGAGGTATGCTCTCTACCGAATGCATCGTAGTTTAAAATGCTTCTATTACAAATTGTAAATAACTTTATACACTGCTGTACAATAGTTAAGCATTTTGCATTTTTCTCCTATGATTCATAATAATGAATCTAACAGTATTTAATGCAAATACACCTTTATGAAAAATACTTTTTTAAATAACCATATTATACACAATATACCTTGATATGAACTACTCTCGAGTTTGTCTACCCTTTTCCTTCAAAACCATGCATTGAAATTCTTCTCGGGACACTTTCAAATACCAATTTTGTTTCGTATTTCTTTGTTTACCAACAGGTCTTACATCACTGAAGATATTATGGTTGATTAAAATGTATTTGTAGCATTTTTCCAATACACTTGAGGATATGCACCCTGAACCCGAATTGAACCACCTCCATGCTTAATTGTTGGCTTCAAGCAAAGATTTTTAGAAGATTCAGATTTTCGTCGTCGCACGTAGTCTTTGATTAGGTACATATAAGCTGGGGACCTATTTTGTGGAGCCCGCCCCGTCATGGGGAGAGGTCGGGGTTCTCGACTGTTTTCTGGACGGATTTTCGCGTCACCTGCGCCCCATTAGTATGTGACAGAGTGGTCTGTTTTGCCCTCTTGGGGGCTGAGTCCATGGAATGGGGACCTGGGACCTTCTCAGGACTCTGGGAGCAGGTGCGACCCTGTTCCCGGGCCCCAGGGGGATCCACGAAGAAGGCCTCTGCGTCCTCACTCTTTAAATATATATGACCATTGGTTGTATAGTCCAATTTCTGTGTTATTGTGCATGTTTATGCTTTTTATTCTTGTTACCTTTTCTTAACAGAAGTTTTCTTACTGCAACAACCTTCAAGTCCTGATTTCAAAAGTGACTTTCATACTACTGATGGATGGACAATGATACCTGAGCCTTCTGCCAGTTCTATTGTCAATTCAACACTTGTCTTCTTTCTATTCCTTAAGGAATATATTATCTTCAAGTATTTCTCATCCTCATTACACAGCTTTTGGGGTCTTCCAGCCCTGGGATTGTCAATTACAGATAATGTTTATCTATACTTGTTGATTGTGTTTCGGATACCACACCTTGAAAATCGAGTAATGCGGAGCTATTTCATTCAATGCGTTTCCTTTATGCAGAAACACAATTCGATGTTGATCTTTTTACTTTGAGTTGTTGTGATCACAAGTTTTTGAAGATTCTGCTCGATGTGAATTAAAGATTGCTAAATGACAAGCTTGGTTTCTTCAAAACAAACAAAGCTGTAGTAACAACAATCAACGTTATAATCTTACTATAATTCACCAAATGTCTGTCTGTCCGTTCGAAGGTACCACAAAAACGGCTGAACTGATCGCAACGATATTTTGGGTGGGTAATCCTGGGATCTCCTGGAGTAAAATAGGGTATATTATTTTTCCAATTTCAGCTCTGGCCTCCAACATTTCCAGGTTTGGACTCCCGCATAACGTTATTTTCCCGTGTGCCGCACAAACGGCTGCACCGATCGCTGAACGGCTGCACCGATCAGACTCGGTGACCTCGGAAAAAGACCTTTTATAAGGACATGGATTGAATCCCTGCTTGAGAGAATGCCAACCCCCTCGCCGCCATCACGGTCGTCTCTCCAACTCACAATCCCACGAGATATGCGGAAAGGCTGACCCAAAACCAATTATCTTTTTTTTTTGATTCGTATATAAACATCATTAAAAGTAAAAAATGACCTCGGCCAAAGTTCAAACGACGTGAGTTTAATCTCTACATGAGAATTCCACATAGCTATTTGGGCGGTGTATACGCTAACGGATCGCTGTCTCCATTGATCTTGCCGGGCCCGTAACACCTATCGGCTCAAAATCCTTTTAACTGTTGACTTGGTAGTTTTTACAATGAAGGAAACATCAACAATGTTGTTAACAGTTTATTTTGTGATTAATTTGTGATTGGAAATATGTTCTTTGGAATGAAAAAAAGAGATATCGAGTTCAAGTAATGACGACATGCCGTGATGGTTTCTACTTTCCAAACGTGAACTTCGCGGAACGCCATATGCAGATTCGCCACGGACCCACGATCGAAGTTTCTATACGTGAACGTACCCGTTTGTGAACGGGTACGTTTTTCATGGAAGTCCTTCACGAACTTGCTGTCCATGTCCGACGTGCGACTGAAGGTGCCACAGGAATGTGGAATTTATTGGTTTCGTGCTTTGGCATTCGCCTTATCTGCATTGCCCGTTTGCTTCTGGCCTCCCACCCGTGTGTAGCATGGGTATCTCACCAGTAGCAAAAAAACGAGCTTTGAGTAAATTGTTGATGATCATAACATCTATATATTGTAACTTCTGAATGTGCAGAAGACCTTTTCACAGCAGCGTAATTTAGAGCAGATAATTTGCATGAAAGGCCTGATACATAAACAAAAAATAGCACCGCAAAGCGGGCGTAACCCCTCAGCCCATGCATGATGGAAACCAATTTCAAGATGGCTGCCGTGGCGGCCATATTGAAAATCGCAGCGTGCCCATTTTCGAAAGGAACCTTCCTCTACCCAACCCCAACACACACTGCAAAAATGGATTAAATTGGACAAGCTGTTCTGCTTGAAATTGACGAAAACCAATTTCAAGATGGCTGCCGTGGCGGCCATATTGAAAATCGCAGCGCGCCCATGAACCTTCCTCTACTCAACCCCAACACACTGCAAAAATGGATTTAATCGGACAAGCCGTTCTGCTCAAAATTGACGGAAACCAATTTCAAGATGGCTACCATATTGAAAATCGCAGCGTGCCCATTTTCGAAAAGAACCTTCCTCTACCCAACCCCAACACACACTGCAAAAATGAATTTAATCGGACAAGCCATTCTGCTCGAAATTGAAGGAAACCAATTTCAAGATGGCTCCCGTGGCGTCCATATTGAAAATCGCAGCGTGCCCATTTTCGAAAAGAACCTTCCTCTACTCAACCCCAACACACTGCAAAAATGGATTTAATCGGACAAGCCGTTCTTCTTGAAATTGACGGAAACCAAAAGTTGACGGACACCCGGACGACGCTACCCCTTAGCCCAATTTGGGCTGAGGGGTTAAAAGTGAAACATTTATACACTCGCAACCTCATACCACCTACATCACTCGTTCCTCTCCTCAACCTCTTCTTTCTCCTCTCCATATTGCATTATCGTTGTGGAGTATCTCCACCCCGCCCTGCCCCACTCCCCTTACTCCAACAGCAAACGACTCTTTTGTTCGGATAAAGTGTAAACGCAGTGTTCCACAACAATATCGTGAACCTATGCTGCATTGTCAAGGTGGCGGACCGAAGATCTTATGGTCTTGAGTTTGAGCCCCTGTCGTGCCGTTGAAAAAACACCAGGTGGGTTGACTCAGCCTGTCATCCTTCTGAAGTCGGCAAAATGAGTATCCTGTGTCGGAGTGGTGACCCGTCCAGGATTGTACTCCTCAGCAGCTCCGATGTGCCTCATGGAATGAAAGGAATGGTTATTGTTTTATTATATGCTGCATTGTCATGTTACATCCACTAGTGACCTGGTCAAAACCCCAGCTTAAACCAAATCATTGGATCCGGTACACCTCGGGATGCTGTTCAAGGGTCAGGTTCAACAGACGAAGCGAAAACTGAACTTGCTCTGAAGGAGGAATGGTACAAAATTGTGCTGATATCTGCCAACTTTTGATAGAAAGTTTTAGTGACAGACGCATACTTACTCATCTGAAAAAAAAAACACAGAAAAAAGATAAACGGGCCGACTTCCTTATTGTCCCAATACTTTATAGTGTATGTTACTCAAGCAAAACAGTACTGGTAGGAGAAAGGACATCCATTTATCAAAGCCATCCAACCGAGTCGATTTCCATCTTGCTTGTTGAATTTATTTTACATGTACAATATTGGATTACACGTTATTGTTGTAGGACAAGCTCCAAATACTCAGTTTTTGTTCCATAACTGCTAGAAATGAAATGAACCGCTGATGTGGAATAATGAATCTAGTTGTGCTTAATCACTCATGGGTGCAGTACAAAACGGCATTGGGGGAAATGGTGAAAAAGGAAAGTTGTGAATAATCTTTAAGGCAAACGATCAACACGTTGTTCAGACCTCGTCCTGTGCCTCAAGGTTTGGTAACCCTCTTTCACAATGGCACTCACAAACAACAATGCACCAGCAATGCACAAGACAAATCCAGCAGCCCTGTATCGATGGCCATAACCTGTCAAAGGGAGCAGCCAGGCAGGTCGCAGCAGACCGGTGTAGCCGAGATCGAGCAGTGCCACGCCGAATGGGGAGAGAGCATGCAGGCAGGCCAGGAGGGAGAGCTGCAAGAGCATATTGAGGATGATAATGGCCATCAGTAGACCGAGGAAGACCAGACTGTCCCAGCTTCCTTTGCTCACAAACATGTAGAATTCCTTAGGGAATATCACAGGACATTCAACCACAGAACACAATCCCCAAACACAAAGAATTGCAAAAAGACCACGCAATGGTGAATCTAAACACTCTGGCTATCGTCTCTTGCAAAAATTGACACAGTATACATATACCAATAATGCATCTATTTCTGGCACATACAAAAATATCAGGATATTTGCACAATACACCTCCTTTCTCCTTTTCTTCTGCACTCATAACTTTTCTCTCTTTCACCCTAACTTCCATTTTCCTCATTTTCTCAACTTATCCCTCCTCCTTCCACATGGGTCAGTATGTAATAAATAAGTGGCCGACAGATACACTCACATCCAAGCTGTCTAGCCTGGGCACAGGCAGGGTGATTCATCAGTGTCTGCCATCCCCTGGATGGATGTTAACTGGGAATCCCATCCACCAAAATTTGTTGGTGGATGTTAAAGATCCCATGGTGTCCTTTGCGAGCGAAGAGCAAGTGGGCAAGCTATCGCCGGCACCATGGCCAACTTCCTGCCCTAACTATAACTGGGAGGGAGATGGCAAACTACCCAGCATGACCCACGTGGCCAAGAAACTCCTTCGCAGAACCAACGCTCTGCGCTCAACCAAGAACACAAATTATTTTCACACCATGCCCGAGTTTAATCACCAATTAACGGTTGAGAACGAGCACTCCAGTGTCACCAACTGACTATTTACGTGCGATGCCACAGTGCCACTGACCTCTCCATGAAACAACAGAATGGCAAGAACGAAAGGCAGGCTTCCCAGGGAAGACAGGAACAGAAGTGAAGGCACCGTCATATGCACCGTCTCTTGGTCAGCTTGTTTACACATGCCAAACATGGGTTCCAGCAGGGATAAGTAGAGTACACGTCCAATCAATGAAACACCATCAACCAAAGCCTGTGGAGAGATAATCCCCTGCCAAAAATGTTGTCCTGTGAAAACAAAATTCCAACATTATTCAGCCTTTAACCAATTGCTCATGGAACCAATTCAGAATCCTGAGAGTGAAATACAGGGAGGCCGCTAATACGTCGGAGGTGAGTGCAAGATAAATGACTTAACTGGATGCAAATACAATACTTACTTGCTGTAAATTCACCAGCTGAGACAAGAACGACACTTGCTATGCAGACAGCAGAGGTGTGGGATGATGTGGACAGGATTAGTGGCAAAACGAAGGCAACAAGTGGTGCAATGCATTGAACTAGCGGGTGGCAAGCCTGCCTGTATGGAGTGACGGACCACAACCAGGTTTGGTACTGGCAAACAAATGCAGCACCGGGTAGGATGAAAGGTGAGAGCGAATGCCAAGAAGTTGTCGTGGGGGCAACGAGACCCAGCTTTTGGAGAATCCCCAAGAAAATAAGAGTTGTAGAAATCTGTTGGGGGTACGTGGATGGATAGGGAAACAAACCTAATTCCTCGATGGAAAAAATTCTGAACTTCCATTTGAAAAAAGGCTAAATCAAGAGTCATCGTCGTGATTCGACCCATGTTAATCCGAGACACCAATGCAGCAATTCAAAAAAAGGGCATGAGAAGAAGAAAAAGAAGAAGAAGTCTAGTTTACACAAATTCCAGAAAATGCAAACCTTGACATCTGATATGACATTTCCAGTGCCTCAAATAAACCCGGTTTGAATTAGCTTGCAGACAAAGACACTCATTGTCCGACGGGTTTTTTACACAAGATGTACACTTCTATTTTGAGCCGTATAGTCCGGGTTCGACTTTGACCCAACTATAAACTGTCGATAGGTGCTTTGTGGGCAGGCGTCGGTTGCATCATAAAACACGCTCCTTCCGAAGGATATAAAGCTGGGGATCCCATTTGCTAACATTAGTTGGTAGACATTAAAAATAGCATGGTGTCCTTTGCGAACAGTAGGTGCGTTTTTACCACCACTCTAGCTAAATTTCAAATGGCAGTCGCCATTATTCAAACAAAAAGACATATCGAGCCAGTTTGTAAAAGGTGGGTCAAAACTTTTCTCCAGCCGACCCCATTAGAAGGTAGGAGTGAGTAGTTAGGATCGCTAAATAGGTAGTAGTAGCCTCAGACCTTGCATATCATGTATGGACAATGGTTTACAAATTAAATGTGTCCATTTGGAGAAACTAGTGCACTCCCCAAGGCAGCGGCAGGAAGTCTTGTTATTGTCCTCTCTGTGGTATATAGATTACAGTAGATCTAACCTCTGGGCTGTTATGCTGTGGGGACGCGACAAGTTTATGCCTCAAGAATACCAGGTTTCCACCCTTTAAGTTAATCGTTAAACAGCAGTAGCAACAGTTTAAAAAGGCAATCATACGTGTTTGTGGTTTATAATACATTTTTTACTTCCAGTGGGGGTTTCCTGACAAAACGCCGAAGCTATTTATACACGTTAACACGGCATTTGGCCAAGGAAGAAAAACCCATTTTGGAGAGGGGCAAATTGATTTGCTACTACCTCCATCATGTGACCCTTACTCCTTCTATCAAGTTTGTTTGACATTGGAAAAGTAATGAGCGACCGAATGTATTGTGGTCAGACAAACAGACATCAAATTGTGTATTTTAGTATGATGACAGATGCATGCATTTCTGAACTTTGGTAAACAAAATGTCCTCATAAAATTGCAATATAATAATGTGGGATTAAAAAAAATACATGCAGAAGTAATTAATACAGAAAATGTTTTATGAAAACCTTTCATCTTTTATGGTAGATTTGACATTACAGTGGCTATAGAGAAAGTCTATAACCCTTGCAAATTTTTCACCTTTTGTTACCTTATAACCTGGAATTAAATTGCATTAAATCAGACTTTTTCCACCTTTATTTACACATCGTAACCCACAACTTCCAAGTGAAAAACAAATTCTACAAATTTCAGAAAATTAATTTAAAATACAAAACTAGATTATCTTGGTTGAATAAGTGCTGACCTCTGCAAGAAAGCGGAAATTGGGACGGAAGTTCACCTTTCAGAATGATAACGACCCGAAGCACAAAGCCAAAGATACACCGGAGTGGCTAAGGAACAAAAACATAAACGTCCTTGAGTGGCCCAGTCAGAGCCCTGACCTAAATCCAATCTAAAATCTGTGGCCTGACTTGAAGATTTCTGTCCATCAACGCTCCCCACGCAACTTGACTGAGCTTGAACAGTTTTGTACAGAAGAATGGGAAAATATTGCCCAATCAAGGTATGCAAAGTTGGTGGAGACCCATACCAACAGACCCACAGCTGTAATTGCTGCCAAAGGTGCTTCCACCAGGTATCAAGTCATGGTGGTGGACACTTATATAAATATGAATGAATGAAAAATGAATGATCGTTTTAAGGCCATTTTTCCCCGTTAGAGCGGGGGTTAGCCTTGCGGGCCCCATGACAATCATGGTTCCCTTTTTGAGGCAATGTTTTTTTTATGGCCGGATGCCCTTCCCGACGCCAACCCTTGGTCACGCTCTTACGATGCGCAGGGAGTGGTGGACACTTATCCACCAAGATATTCTAGTTTTGTATTTTTAATTAATTTTCTGAAATCTGTAGAACTTGTTTTACACTTGGAGGTTGTGGTGGTAAATAAAGTGTGTAAATAATTTTATTTGCATGGAACATGTAATGCAATTTAATTTCAGGCTAGAAGACAACAAAAGGTGAAAATTTTGAAAGGAGATGTGGCAATTAAAGGTTTAAACGATGTGAAAATTCAATACAATCATGAGAATCCAGTGGCCCATTCAATGCACTTTTGCCATGCTACTCACTTAACTCCCTCGTGCATTCCCAGAATTTTATGGGAATGTTTGTAGGCCAATGAAGACTCCATTAAAATGAGAGTTTAAACAAGAATTTGGATCATGAAATTAGCACACCTTGGCACGGCGTTTCTGAATACACTTCTTGGAGGAAGCACGAGCACAGCTATGCTATGTGCAATCGCTTGTGGATGTTAAATAACTTACGATGCATTTGGAAGAGAAGCTTTGTGTACGACTATCCTGGTCTATTTTCCATAATGTGATCCTGTGCAAAATTACAGTTTATTTTGAGAATTTGTTTTGCCTTTTTTACCTCCACCACTGATGGTGGGCAGGTTATGCTTTCATGCTTGTCCCTCTGTCCCGTCCATTAGCAGGATATCTCAAAGTCTCAAAGTTTGGATGGAATTTGGTCGAGAGGTTGGGTGTGTGACAAACACTAACTGATTCGATTTTGGTGAAGATCCGGATCCAATAATTTTTAAGTGATTCTTCATTGAGAATTTGGGCCAAAAACGACAGTACAGTATAGCATGATGTTTCAAAAAGTTGTGGACGAGTTATGACAAAACTAGGTGGATGAGCTGGTTTGGTGACAAGAACAAGTCGATTCGATTTTGGTGAAGATCCAATTCTGGATCCTGATACAACAATTGTTTTTAATTTCTCACAGTGATTCTTCACCATCGAGTGATAGGGCCAAAAACGATATGTAACACAATATCTCAAGAAGTTGTGGACGAGTTATGACCAAACTTGGTGGATGAGTTGGGTAAGTGACAAGAACAAGCGGATTAGATTTTGCTTCAGGTTCAGATGATCCAGATCTGACCTATCAGTGGGATACAAAATGTAAACTGTTCAGCCTGGTGGAGGCATGTGCTCTCTAGTGCGCCGTTCTGGTTTATAAATCTTGTCGTCCAAACTTTATAAATGGTCTCGCATTGTAATGATACAGTAATGTACGTATGTTGTAGACGATATAACATACGGTCAAATGTGTCTAGCGGCTCTGCCCCAATCAGGCTGATTGACAGTCGTTGTCCCGCCCACCCCTCTTGGCACTTCATTACCCAATTCGTAAATACGCAGGTACACCTAGTTTTCGTGGAATCTTTCGTTGTCCCGCCCACCCCTCTTGGCACTTCATTACCCAATTCGTAAATACGCAGGTACACCTAGTTTCGTGGAATCTTTTCAAATTGTGAAAAAATTGTTGTGATATGCACCACACACACATACACTCCAAAATGCACTAGATTCGTGATTGAACAAAGTACTGAGTTTAACCCAATTTTGAGTTACTATCTGAAAAGAGGAATTGCAAACGGGTGTTGCGGATTCGTCACTTCCGCTGGGGTGGTTTTCGCCCACTGGACATGTTTCTGATATTATGTATTATTATTATTTTCACAAAGGTTTATTATTCACGAACGGTTATCAAAAGTTAAAAAGGATAACTGTAAGTGAAACAGGAAACCGAACCGGAAGACAAGGAGGTGAGGGAGAAGCGGCGCGAGCAAAGTCAGAGAAGACGCATGACGTCAGCGCTCCGTAATGAGCAAGGTCTACCGACAGTCGCGAGGGAATTTTGAGTTCCTTGAAATACATCCGGCGATAGGAAGTATCGCTGGAGGGGGAGAAATCTGCGTAGTCAGATTTGGGCACTGTGATTCCGACGAATCCCCACCTCGTCGCATCGGCTCAAGCAGGAACCGTCGGCCATTTTGAACCCCGCGCTTCGGATACCAACGAAGGTTTTGCCTCGCGTCATCTTCACACCAACATCCTACCGTCTGTCGGGGATGTGTGTGTGCGACCGCATAGTCTCCAATTACGTTGGGGGTTGCTGAGTGAACGGTGAAGGTGCGCCTCTGGAGGGCGCCCTTGTACAGTTTGGTGGGGCGATCTCCAAGGCCAACTGTACGCGCTTCGGATATCGACTGGAGAGCGAGATTCGGGCTTCGACCGGATTTCATTCTATCGACCGCTGGAGTGAATCACATTCGCCTTGGGAAAAGTTATAGAGACATTGAGGAGTGTCCTTTCACTCGCTGGCAGCGCAGTGGGTTACCTGACTTTATATAAGATATATATAGAGTGCACTCTTAATGGCCATCTGTTATACTGTTATTCCTGTGTGTGATATCTAATACAATTTTGTTCATTTGTAATCATTGGTGTGGTTTCACTATTGATTTTCAACACAGGGTAACATATTCTTTCTGCCGGGGCTCCTCTCGGGGTTCGGAGGTTACCGAGACCAGGAGATTGTAGACTCCGTAACACGGGCTATTTTTGTTATGTCGATTTTGTAGTTCAGCGATGTCCAAACGTTTAACCCTTTTTGTGCTGCTGTTGCAGATTTGTGACTAGATAAAAATTATTCTTTTTTTAAACAAAAAAAAAAAAAAAAAAAAGTAGTTTTAAATGAGTATTTTGAAAAACAGATGTAGCACACAAAGGGTTAATGAGTGTTATTTGATGTTAAATCTTCCAAACATGACTGACTGGTAAATACTATCATAGGTTTACAAGTTTGTATCTTGGTAGACTCTCTTTTTTGAGGAATTGTGTGTCATCCCCACATGGGAAGTCTTCTGACTTCCTGATATCAAACTTCAAATTGAATTGATGATATATCAGATTTAAAATTGGTGACTATTTATGAGATATCAAATTCATGAAATGATTAAATATATAACAATCTTCTCATTAAATGCAGCTATTATTAATTTATCATTCAGTGTCAGGGAGAGTTCTTTAGTGTTTGGAAAGAAGAAACCTGAGAACACACAAAGGGAAATGAAAACAACAGCAGGAATGCATAGTTATCTTTAGCAAAGCAACTACCCGTGCAAGTTATAGCGCAGTGCACTGCACATGCCAGTTATTGTGCAGTGCACGTGCAAGTTATAGTGCAATGCAAGTGCAAGTTATAGTGCAGTGCAAGTGCAAGTTATAGTGCAGTGCAAGTGCAAGTTATAGTGCAGTGCACTGCACGTGCAAGTTATAGTGCAGTGCACTGCACGTGCAAGTTATAGTGCAGTGCACTGCACGTGCAAGTTATAGTGCAGTGCACTGCACGTGCAAGTTATAGTGCACTGCACGTGCAAGTTATAGTGCAGTGCACTGCACATGCAAGTTATAGTGCAGTGCACTGCACGTGCAAGTTATTGTACACGAGAGGAGTGCAGGTATCGCTCAAGATACGAGTACGGTACGACTCGTGAAAAAGCAGTTTCATATTGACATTCCACTCTTTATTTTCCCCTTTGGGTTCTTAGCGGTCACTGGCACCACGTGACCAATCGGAATATAAACATTACCTGTCCGCAACCGCACTCTGTCCACGTGATCAATCGGTATATGAACATTACCTATCCGCAACCGTACTCGGTCCACGTGACTGTCCCAGTTTATTACACGTCTCGCCAACAAATTCTTACCTGGAGTGCAAAGACCGCGGTGGGAACAACGGTATCGAACAAGTTGAAGAACAAGTGAGAGGTGTCTTCGTGTCCGAAGCAGAGGACAAGGTAGCAGACGGCCGAGCACAGAGTGTATATCAACCTGGATAGTAGCACACTCTTACCTGCCGTCTGCTTAACGTTCATAATTCCGCTCATGCGGATTGTCTCTCATTGATCCCCGTAACTGTTCCACCTGTGCATCCGATTGAAACCGCTCCCTTGTTTCAGTGACATGAGCAGGCACAACACGCGCACGATTGATGTGATTGGTGGATGAGCGGGAGGCTCCGGTCAAGGGGCGGGGCCAACATTACGATGCTATGGTTCTTGAGAATGAGAGAATGAGACACATATATATCTATCTATAACTCAAGCTGCTTTTATTATTTACAGTCAGGGTTATCCAGCGTTGCTCGGGTGTCCGGTGTGGGGGAAGCGGCAGAATAACCGACGGGGTGGGGATAGGCGGGAGGGGGCAGGAGAACCGACGGGGTGGGGATAGGCGGGAGGGGGTGGGGATAGGCGGGAAGGGGCAGGAGAACCGACGGGGTGGGGATAGGCGGGAGGGGGCAGGAGAACCGACGGGGTGGGGATAGGCGGGAGGGGGCAGGAGAACCGACGGGGTGGGGACAGGCGGGAGGGGGCAGGAGAACCGATGGGGTGGGGACAGGTGGGAGGGGGCAGGAGAACCGACGGGGTGGGGATAGGCGGGAGGGGGCAGGAGTACCGACGGGGTGGGGATAGGCGGGAGGGGGCAGGAAAACCGACGGGGTGGGGATAGGCGGGAGGGGGCAGGAAAACCGACGGGGTGGGGATAGGCGGGAGGGGGCAGGAGAACCGACGGGGTGGGGATAGGCGGGAGGGGGCAGGAAAACCGACGGGGTGGGGATAGGCGGGAGGGGGCAGGAAAACCGACGGGGTGGGGATAGGCGGGAGGGGGCAGGAGAACCGACGGGGTGGGGATAGGCGGGAGGGGGCAGGAGAACCGACGGGGTGGGGACAGGCGGGAGGGGGCAGGAGAACCGACGGGGTGGGGACAGGTGGGAGGGGGCAGGAGAACCGACGGGGTGGGGATAGGCGGGAGGGGGCAGGAGAACCGACGGGGTGGGGATAGGCGGGAGGGGGCAGGAAAACCGACGGGGTGGGGATAGGCGGGAGGGGGCAGGAAAACCGACGGGGTGGGGATAGGCGGGAGGGGGCAGGAGAACCGACGTGGTGGGGATAGGCGGGAGGTGGCAGGAGAACCGACGGGGTGGGGACAGGCGGGAGGGGGCAGGAGAACCGACGGGGTGGGGATAGGCGGGAGGGGGCAGGAGAACCGACGGGGTGTGGATAGGCGGGAGGGGGCAGGAAAACCGACGGGGTGGGGATAGGCGGGAGGGGGCAGGAGAACCGAAGGGGTGGGGATAGGCGGGAGGTGGCAGGAGAACCGACGGGGTGGGGACAGGCGGGAGGGGGCAGGAGAACCGACGGGGTGGGGATAGGCGGGGGGGGGGGCAGGAGAACCGACGGGGTGGGGATAGGCGGGAGGGGACAGGAGAACCGACGGGGTGGGGATAGGCGGGAGGGGGCAGGAGAACCGACGGGGTGGGGATAGGCGGGAGGGGGCAGGAGAACCGACGGGGTGGGGACAGGCGGGAGGGGGCAGGAGAACCGACGGGGTGGGGATAGGCGGGAGGTGGCAGGAGAACCGACGGGGTGGGGACAGGCGGGAGGGGGCAGGAGAATCTACGGGGTGGGGCAGGAGATTCGATGGTATGGGGACAGGTGAGAGGAGGCAGGAGAATCGATGGGGTGGGGGCAGGCGGGAGGGGGCAGCATAATCGACGGGGTGGGGATAGACAGGAGGGGGCAGGATAATCGACGGGGTGGGGGCAGGCGGGAGGGGGCAGGAGGTCAGGCGGGAAGGGGCAGGAGGACAGACAGGAGGGGGCAGGAGAACCGACTGCGTGGGGACAGGTGGCAGGGGGCAGGATAATCGATGGGGTGGGGACAGGAGAATCGATGGGGTGGGCGTAGGAGAACCAACAGGGTGGGGACAGGCGGGAGGGGGCAGGAGAACCGACGGGGTGGGAGCAGGAGGGAGGAGGCAGGAGAATCGACGGGGTGGGGGCAGGTGGGAGGGGGCAGGAGAATCGACGGGGTGGGGACAGGCAGGAGGGGGCAGGAGAACCAACAGGGTGGGGACAGGTGGTAGGGGGCAGGAGAGCCGACCGGTTGGGGACAGGCGGGAGGGGGCAGGAGAGCCGACCGGTTGGGGACAGGCGCGAGGAGGCAGGAGAATCGACGGGGTTGTGGCACGGGCAGGTGGGAGGGAGCAAGATAATCGACGGGGTGGGGGCAGGCGGGTGGGGGCAGGAGAACTGACTGGGTGGGGACAGGCGGGAGGGGCCAGGAGAATCGACGGGGTTGTGGCACGGGCAGGTGGGAGGGAGCAAGAGAATCGACGGGGTGGGGACAGGCGGGAGGGGGCAGGAGAGCCGACCGGTTGGGGACAGGCGCGAGGAGGCAGGAGAATCGACGGGGTTGTGGCACGGGCAGGTGGGAGGGAGCAAGAGAATCGACGGGGTGGGGACAGGCGGGAGGGGGCAGGAGAGCCGACCGGTTGGGGACAGGCGGGAGGGGGCAGGAGAATCGACGGGGTGGGGGCAGGCGGGTGGGGGCAGGAGAACTGACTGGGTGGGGACTGGCGGGAGGGGGCAGGAGAATCGACGGGGTTGTGGCACGGGCAGGTGGGAGGGAGCAAGAGAATCGACGGGGTGGGGACAGGCGGGAGGGGGCAGGAGAGCCGACCGGTTGGGGACAGGCGCGAGGAGGCAGGAGAATCGACGGGGTTGTGGCACGGGCAGGTGGGAGGGAGCAAGAGAATCGACGGAGTGGGGACAGGCGGGAGGGGGCAGGAGAACTGACGGGGTGGGAGCAGGGGTATGGGAGAAATTGAGATGGTGGCAGTAAAGCCAGTGGCAGGAGGATATGAGAACCGCAGGAAAGAGAGGGGGGAGGATAGGGGAAAAACTGAGAAGGGGCAAGAAAGCGGAAGCGAGGCGGGGGGGGGGGGCAGGTGGGTTTATTTTAAATGGCGAGTTGTGGTGATGCCTGTTGTTAAAGCTTGAGGTCTTTGGGGTCTTACAATACGTTTGGGTGTGGGGTGGGGTGGGTTGGGTTGGGTTGGTGTGCTGCTGTCTATGACCATGAGGGCGAGTTTCCTCGTGGATTGGATGATTTATTGGTAGGGGTTGGGTACGGGAGTGTAGCTACCCATGTTGAATTATTTTTAAATTTAATAAAGTTACATGATTATTGGATGGAAAATGTGGCCGGAGTTCCAAAAAGTTTGTTTTCTGTAGGCATGGGTTGCAGGGTGTTTCATGTATTCATGAATAAATGGCCTGGAGGCTCCAGGCTGGAGTCCTCGACCTCGCGAACATCATTGCTATGTTGATTGTTGACCCTTAATTGTATATTGAAGGAGCCGGGGCTCCCACGTCGATCGGAAGAATGGACGCGACAAAAAGCTAGAATTCATCTGAGTTGCTTTAATGAAATCAAACACTCAGGCACTCTGAAAAACCGTTTATCAGTCAGCAATATATATCTATTCCGCCAGGGGGTTTGCCCAGGCCCGGCGCCAGGGGGCGTGGCCCAGCGTCCTGGCTGCGGCCTGGCAAGTTGAGGGCGAGCCTGCCCGGGCATGCCCGGGCATGCCCGGGCGTCCCGACTGAGGCCTGGCAAGTTGAGCGCGGGCCTGGGCGTCCTGGACGAGCCCGGCATGGTGATCGCTCCGCGTCCTTGATAGGTGCAAGGCGATTGTGAAAACTCAGCGGCAGCCGCTACACACGTCCCCCCAGAATCGACTTGCACCGGCAGGGTCAATTTGAGGGGGGTCCTGATGACCCGGCCGAAGCGACCCCTGGCGGGTCATGGGAGGGGGTCCGGTGAGGTGGTGGGCGGTCGAGTGGGGGGCACCGTGGATGGGGGACGGCCTCGCCGCGGCGGAAGGGCCACCCGTGGTGGGTGGTCGACGTCCACGTGCGCCGGCTTGAGGCGGTCCACAGCAATCCGGTCCGACCTGCCGCCGATGTCGATGACGAACGACTTGTCGTCCCGTCGCAGCACCCGGAAGGGCCCGTCGTACGGCGGCTGGAGTGGCCACCGATGTGCGTCGTGACGCACAAAAACATACTCCGCTGTGCGGAGTGCTGGGGGGACGTAGGACTGGGGGTCACCGTGGTGGGATGTTGGCACGGGGGCAAACCGTCGGGCGGCCTCCTGGAGGTCCGAGCGCTGGTGAGCTGCGGACCAGGGACTGGTAGCGTCGGGCACAAATTCGCCCGGGATGCGTAGCACCTGGCCATAGACAAGCTCGGCGGTGGATGCCTGGAGGTCCTCCTTGGGGGCCGTGCGAAGGCCCAAAAGGACCCACGGCAGCCGGTCGGCCCACCCGACGTCTTGAAGGCCGGCCATGAGCGCGGCCTTCATGGAGCGGTGGAATCGCTCGCACAACCCGTTTGCTTGGGGGTGGTAGGCCGTAGTACGGTGGAGCTTGATCCCCAGGTTGCGGGCGACCGCGCCCCACAGCTCGGAGGTGAACTGTGGACCGCGGTCTGACGAGATGTCCGCCGGTGCGCCGAAGCGGGCGACCCAGGTGGCGATGAAAGCCTGTGCCACGTCGGCGGTGGTGGTGGAGACGAGGGGAACGGCCTCCGGCCACCTGGTGGTCCTGTCCACCATGGTGAGCAGGTGTGTGAACCCCCGTGACGGGGGGAGGGGGCCCACCAGATCCACGTTGACGTGGTCGAAACGTCGTTCGGGCACGGTGAAAGGTGCCAGCGGGGCCTGGGTGTGTCGGTGGACCTTGGCCCGTTGGCAGGCCGTGCAGGCGCTGGTCCAATCGCGGACGTCCCGACGAAGGCCGTGCCAGACGAAACGCGCCGACACCAGCTTCTGGGAAGCTTTCCGGCCCGGGTGGGAAAGGCCGTGGAGGGAGGCGAAGATGCGGCGTTGCCAGGCGACGGGCACGATGGGGCGAGGCTGGCCTTGGGAGACGTCGCAGAGCCGGACAGTGTCCGCGCAGGGGATGTCGGCCAGGCGGAGGCCCGTGTCCGCCGCCCGGAGGGCTTGCACCGTGGTGTCGGTGGTTTGGTCCGCCGCCATAAGTGCAAAATCCACGCCCAGGTGGACCGCGTTCGCGCTGGCCCGGGAAAGACAGTCGGCCACGGCGTTGTTTTTGCCGGCGACGTGCCGGATGTCCGTGGTAAACTCCGACACGGCGGAGAGGTGGCGCTGTTGGCGGGCCGACCATGGCTCCGTGACCTTGGCCATGGCGTAAACCAACGGCTTGTGGTCGACGAACGCCGTGAAAGGTCGGCCCTCCAGGAGGTGGCGGAAATGGCGGACGGCCAGGTGTAGACCGAGGAGCTCCCGGTCAAACGTGCTGTATTTGAGCTCGTTCGGCCGGAGCTGCCGGCTGAAAAAAGCGAGTGGCTGCCAAACCCCGTTCACCCATTGCTCATGTACGGCGCCCACCGCGTAGTCGGAGGCATCCGTGGTGAGGGCGATGGGAGCGTTGAGCACCGGGTGAGCGAGCAATGTTGCGTCGGCGAGGGCCCGCTTTGAGCCTTGGAAGGCCGCATCCATTGCTGCGGACCAGGCGATGTCGTGCTTGGCCGGCATGCCCCGGAGGGCTTCGTAGAGGGGCCGCATGAGCTGAGCAGCGCGGGGCACGAAGCGGTGATAAAAATTCACCATTCCCAGGAATTCCTGCAGGGCCTTTATGGTGCGGGGACGCGGGAACGTGGTGATGGCCTCGACCTTGGTTGGCAGCGGCACGGCCCCGTTCTTGGTGATGTGATGGCCCAAAAAATCAACGGCCGTCGTGCCGAAGTGGCATTTGGCCGGGTTGACGATGAGGCCGTGCTCGCTGAGGCGCTCGAACAGTGTCCGGAGGTGGAGGAGGTGCTCGGCCCGGGACGTGCTGGCGACGAGGATGTCGTCCAGGTAAACGAAAAGGAACGGCAGGTCACGCAGCACGCCGTCCATCATGCGCTGGAACGCCTGAGCCGCGTTCTTGAGACCAAATGGCATCCGCAAGAATTCGAATAAGCCGAACGGCGTGATGACTGCCGTTTTAGGGACGTCGGCCGCCCTGACAGGTACCTGGTGATATCCCCGTATGAGGTCAATTTTCGAAAAAATGACCCGTCCCGCCAGACGGGCGGAGAAGTCTTGGATATGCGGGATCGGGTACCTGTCGGGGGTGGTAGCATCATTGAGACGGCGGTAGTCGCCACACGGGCGCCATCCACCCCCCGGCTTTGGCACGATGTGCAGTGGCGAGGCCCACGCGCTATCGGAGCGCCGCACGATGCCGAGGTGCTCCAACACGTCGAATTCGGCCTTCGCTACGGCGAGCTTGGCTGGGTCGAGGCGGCGGGCCCTGGCGTACACCGGCGGGCCCGTGGTTGGTATGTGGTGCTCGATCCCATGCCGTACTGCGACGGCCGAAAACGTCGGCCGCGTGAGGGCCGGGAACTCCGTGAGCAGGCGAGCAAACTCGTTCGCCGCCGGGACGGCGCATGCCAGCTCGGTCGGCGCAGAGCTGCTCAATGTGCATACCAGGGAGCTGAAGGTTTCAGCGTTGATTAAACGACGCCGTTGGACGTCCACCAGCAGTCCGTGTGCGCAGAGGAAGTCGGCGCCTAGCAGAGCCACGGGCACGTTGGCGGTTACAAACGTCCAAGCAAAGTGTTGGCCGCCGAAGCAGAGGGTGACGTTGCACGGGCCGAAGGTGCGGATAGTCGATCCGTTGGCCGCAACTAAGGAGGGGCCGCAAACCGCGGATTGCCTGTCCTGGTCAGAGGCGGGTATGACGCTCAGTTGGGCGCCGGTGTCGCACAGGAAGCGCCGTCCGGACGCTTTATCCGTGATGAACAGTAAGTTGCCCGTGTGGCCGGCGCTCATGGCTGGTAATGAACGCCGGCCCGGCCGTTTCCCGGCCTGCCGAAGGTGCACGGGGGTCGGCATGTCCGGGCCTTCTGTCCGAACCTGGCATGATAGTAACACCACGCTTGGTCAGGTGGAGGCCTCGGTCGTCGTGCCGGAGGTGGTCGGCTCAGTAGAGCGGCCGCCAATGGCGTCGGCAGTTCGGCCGTCGACCGTGCCGGGTGCTCGGGCGCCCTGGGTGTTGCGTCGGACGGCGGTGGGTCCCATGTCGCCGCTACGATGCGCTGTCCTGCGGCGGAGATCTTGTCGGCTTCTCTGGCAAGGGCCCGGGGATCTGTGATCGTCGTGCTTGCCAGGGCGAGGCGTACCGGGTTAGGCAGCTGACGGAAGAACAGCTCCCGGAACAGGAATGCCGGAGAGTGCTCGCCGAGCAGTGAAAGCATGTAGTCCATGCGCTCGGAAGGGCGCGTGTCGCCGAGCTCAGGCAGATCGAGCAGGCGCCGTGCGCGTTCCGCCGATGGGAGGGCGAAAGCATCGAGGAGCAGCTTCTTAATCGCGCCGTATTTGTCAGCGGCTGGCGGGCTTTCGAGGAGGCTCAGGGCGCGGGCCGCGGTAACCGACCCGAGCGCAGCTACCACATGGTGGAAGCGGGTGTCGTCGGCCGTGATGCCTCGCAGGGCGAACAGGGACTCCGCCTGTGCGAACCAAACCGCCGCGTGAGCCTCCCAGAAGGTAGGCAGTTTAAGGGCGACTGCCGTGTCAATGTCGATAGGTCACCAATGAAGGAGCCGGGGCTCCCACGTCGATCGGAAGAATGGACGCGACAAAAAGCTAGAATTCATCTGAGTTGCTTTAATGAAATCAAACACTCAGGCACTCTGAAAAACCGTTTATCAGTCAGCAATATATATCTATTCCGCCAGGGGGTTTGCCCAGGCCCGGCGCCAGGGGGCGTGGCCCAGCGTCCTGGCTGCGGCCTGGCAAGTTGAGGGCGAGCCTGCCCGGGCATGCCCGGGCATGCCCGGGCGTCCCGACTGAGGCCTGGCAAGTTGAGCGCGGGCCTGGGCGTCCTGGACGAGCCCGGCATGGTGATCGCTCCGCGTCCTTGATAGGTGCAAGGCGATTGTGAAAACTCAGCGGCAGCCGCTACAATATCATAATTATCATTGCAGATTGACAATTTAGATTTTTAAAATCGTATTTCGTAACATTTTCTCCTGCCTTTTTTTTTTTTCAAGAGAAATGGTTTTGTTGGTTTCTGCATTTTTGAACTAACGCTTGTGCAGTAATTTAATGATCTCGAAACCTGCACACTATCTTATGGCCATGTCGGTATAATGCGTGTAGGTTGTCGCATACGGCAAAAACTAATTTCGAATTTTGGGCTTTGACAAAACATATCGATAGAGATTTAAGAATGCTACTAAAACTATAGAGGAATAATGTTTGGGTTTTTTGTCTTTCTGGAATCTGGTCCGCCATGCACTGGACCTCCAATCCAATAGCTTCTTCCTTTTCCGCTCCGGCCGCCATACGTGGTTTTGGGCGACATGGTGAGTTTGAACTATCTGGCTCCATCCTACTTCCATTGCTGGATTCTAAGCACCCATGCGTTTTGAATGTTATTATGGAAGTTTTTGTATTGATGTGGTCCGAATATGAGCCGTGATTATGTTGATTTGCCCATTAAGCGCTCCATGGCGGCCTAGTCTAGGCCTTGCCTTGTGTCCATGGAGATGAAGGATTTTAAGACTGACCGTCAAATATATCGAGCTATTCAAGTGTAATGCTCTGTAACTTGTGCTATAAAACGACTAGAAGAGAATGTATGGATTTTACTGAATTTAAACCTCATTCAGTCATTGCATTTGCGGGTAGCGGGGGTGGTTCGGTTTAGTATTAAATTTCATTTTTGGAATTTTATTTGAAATCGAAAATGGTTGAGGTATGACAACTTCTTTTTTACTTCTTCTTCTGCTTCTTGTTCTTGTTCTTGTTCTGATTGAGGTGAGCTCACCACCAGTTGGCCATCTACACCTTGTAATGACTTCTTGATGACGTAGTTGATTGGTTTTATGGTATGAAAGTGCAGAAATAAGGCCATGGAGAAGACTATGAGAAATCATAATCATGGGTAGAGGAAGTTTTCCTGTTAATGTCTCGATCTTCTCTGCAGGTTTGAATGTGTGTTGATACTATTCGCACGATTGCATGTCGATAGTTGGAGCCAATCTCTTCCATCCTAATGACTGTCCAATCCCACCTTGAAGGCATCGACTGTGCGGACCTCTACAACTTCTAGTGGGAGGCTGTTCCATGCTCCTGGACACGCGCTTGCCATTTGTAACAAAATGAGAATGTCAGTGACAACTGAAAGGTGTCATGATCTCCAGAATTTTTGGATCTTATGGATTTGGATCATGATCTTATGAAAGAAGATCTTATTTGGCTGTGTGATTGCTGCAAGTAACCATCAAATGTGCGTTATTAGCTATAATTACAGCATGTGTGATCAAGAAAGAATCTCACATGAAAGGAGTGGTGGTGGAGTGGGGGAGAGGTTTGTTTAAATTGGGCTCAGCATTGACTAAGAGGGGCCATTGTAATTAAATATTTAAGGATGTTGTGTGGAAGAGCCAAGATGCTGCATGCGAACATCTCCCAAAATGGTCTAAGCTTGTGGAAGGGTGAGGAGATGGAGGCTAAAATGGTAATCAATTGACAATGGGGCCACAAGAGAGGTGGAGGAAACGGAGTAACCTACCTGCAAGTAAGAGATCATGTTCTTGGGAGTAGGGACGATTGTTGGTCTGTGGCACACCACCGGTTTTTGAAGCCCTGGATGGAAGAGTGGGATTTGACCATCTTTGGAAGGAAATTCCCCAAACGGGAGAAAAGAGTCCAGGTGTGCAGTGGAGGAGAGCCTGTGCCAAACAGAGGCCACCAACTTGTCTGTCATGTGAAAGCAACATGTCTTGTGTTTCCGCTTCATCGTGGAATATCCCAAGAATCTTGAGAGCTTCAGATCCCACACAGTCCAGGAGAGACAAAAGTTACAATCACAATGGTTACTCAAAAGTGATTCGTTGCCCACGTACATCCTTCATACCTGCCGGTTGTGTTACGGGGTCCTCTCCTATCCTCTGGTCTCGGTAAACCTCCGAACCCTGAGGAAGTCCCCGGCAGAAAGATGTGTTGTCCTTGGTTGAAAACAAGCCAATCAATAACGAGTCCACACCAAGGGTTACGAACAAACCACAATATGTTATAAATCCCACACAGGAATCACGACCCCAATTAGTACAGCCCTTCCACCATGTAATTCCTATCTACAGGTGGCACCACCTTATCGAGTCCCTTAACCCCCAAACTCACGGCCCTTTCCCCAATGTCTCTGTACTCCTCCCAGGCGACGTCGATTCGCTCCAGCAATCGTGGAATCACTTTCCGATTCCAATCAGGGGAGGCGTAGCCGATCGAACCAACCCACAGGTCACATGGTCCAATCCCCCGCACGATAGCGGTAGAATGGGAAACCTCCCAAAGCCGATTTCTGGTACGTACACGGTTGCGGTTCAATCCGCGAGTCTCCTCAATAACCCTCCAAAAGCCACTGTCTTGTACCGCCGTCCCCGGCAAGGCACCGGAGAATAACGCCTGGCCGACGCGACACAAAAACCTGGTCACTGCCGGTTGTGCGCGTGGCGAAGATGGCGGACGGCTTTCTCTCACCCCCGGGTTTGGAGGTAAGGATACTCGGCAACCTCAGTGAGGATACCCGACTACGCAGGCTCCGCAGCGATCTCCTATCGCGCGGACTTCTTTTCAAGGAGGCAAAGTTCCCTTGTACTGTGCGTTTGACTGCTCGGTCCGGAGCTGCAATCAGAAACGTCTGCTTACGATTTTCCGCCGCTTCTTCTTTCTCTCCTCATCTCTTCCGGGTCACGATCCGATTTCCTGCCACATTTTGCCAGGAGCGCTTTTAACCCTTTTAACCACAATAAGCATTATCTAGAATCAACCATGATAACAAGAACCACCATAATTAAGGCCGGTATCCGTAACAGTTGTAACTGGCATTGTGAATGATTGTTTGAAGGAGGCTTGATTCTTACCAAAAAAACAGCTGTTCGCACACAATTAAATGAATGAATGAAGGGTAGAGGGGGGGGGGGGGGGGGGGTTATATTTCTCACAATTAATTATGTATGTTTTGTTTTTTAACCTTTGGTTAGGCCTTCACCAACTAACTGTTCTGCTGAGTATTTTGTCCCTTTAAAGCTCCATTATGGATCCTCTTTCATCAACCTGGGTACGAACGTGGACTGTGATTCGATTCTTTCACTTTGTCAGAGTTTGTTTTGAATTTGCTGATGCTCTTGCCATGACATTTGTGATATTGTGTGCCTGCTTGTTCAGGGTGAGGCGGTGACTATTCGCACGAGAAAGTTTATGACTAATCGGCTTCTGCAGCGCAAGCAAATGGTGGGTAGCTTTCCTGTACTCTTCCTTTAGTTTGTGCGTTTTTTTTCTGTCCGTGTGTTTGTTTTGATCAACCTTCAGCAATTATTCCTCCGCACCACCCCTTTGTTAAAAAAAGCACGACTCTCTTCCACAGGTGGTCGATGTGTTGCACCCAGGCAAGGCAACGGTACTCAAAGGCGAAATACGTGACAAGCTCTCCAAGATGTACAAGACCACAGCAGACCTTGTATTTGTGTACGGCTTTCGTACACAGTTTGGTGGAGGCAAGACAACAGGCTTCGCGATGATATATGACACCCTTGACTTTGCTAAGAAAAATGAACCAAAGCACAGGCTGATCAGGGTATGACCTCTCTCAGTAACTTTGTGGCATGTAACTAAAGATGAATTGTATTAACGGGACACAATAGGCAGAAAAAAAGGAATTGAATGTATTAATGTAATCTGTTTATTAGTGGTGGGCGGAATTGATTCTTAAGTACTCCATTCTCGATTCCATTAATGGAATTGAGTTGTGAACCGGAATGGACGTCGATTCCAAGTACTTCCTACTTCCAAGAAAGAAGAGGTTTCTAGAGGGATTTTTGTACCTCTCGATTGGCATACAAACCCTGGTAAGGCACGCTGACAGACGACAAACAGACTGATTAACATGTATGTCCCAGAAGTTTTAACAACCTATGTGTTCAAGAGTTCCAGATGTGCAGTTTGGAACTATTTCAGGAAGGATAAAGAGGACAGCTCAAAAGTTAGATGCTTTCTCTGTTCAACAGAGACTACTCATCAGAGCAGTATATCTGATATGCTGAAGCATTTGAAAACCAGGAACCAGACTGAGGAGAATTTAGTGTCGGTTGAGAATGCGAAATAAAAGAAACCAAAGTCTGCAACGGCAACAAGTTCGCAATCATTCAGGGCATGATGTATAACATCTCAAAGCGATGGGATTTCCATTAAAGACTGATCATTTCATGACAATGGGGAAGGAACTTGAAAAGAGAAGAATGTGATGATAACACAGGCCAACAAGTCATTTCCATCAGGTATAATTTATAGGTGGGCTAGATAGCTCTTGGGACGCTGATTCTAAATCTTCTTTTTGGTTTTCCTCAAGCACGTATAAGTCGTTGTGATATTTTGAAAGGTTATTGCCTTGTAAGGCAATAACCTTTCGAATTTGATCAGTCTCGTCATGAAAAAGTGACGAGAAAACTAGGCTAGATGTGCGAGAGGAAAAGCGAAAACAAATTTGGAATCTGCGTGCAAAACTAGTCTAGAGAAGTGCGTTTACATCTTTGATGACAGAAAAATGTTTGATTTTGTCGACTGGTATAATTAGTATCATTCTGATACCACCTTAGGGTGAGAGTCTGTTCACAGCTCTTGGTTGCTCATGGAACCTGATTTTATTTTTTTGCCTTAAGGGCCGCTTGTTACAATTAAGACTGATTTTAGCTGTAAAGTCTTTGTGGAAACTTTTTTTCCCCGAAGTTGCACTGTTTAGGTTATTTCGGGGTATTTCTCTGCAATAACCTTAGAGTGAGTGGGTCCTGGTGTCCATACATACATACATCCATACATACGTACATACGTCTGTTAACATTTGATTAAAACGTCTCACAAACTACCCTACCGATTATGGACCAAATTTCATGCAACGCATCAGGACAGTAAGGTCTCGCAGGGTTATGCACCCCATATGGATGCGCCCCCTATAGAAGGGGTTAAAGAAGGGTTTTGCCCCAAATATTGGTATTTCATTCAAAAGTCTTCTTCTCAGAAACCACCAGACAAATCCAGACCAAACTCGCCACGAGGCATCGGAACTATGCCCTAACTTTAGGTTGTGCTCCCCATGGCCACATCTCTCCTGGAAAGGTTGCCACGGGCTCCCTCCCCTTATCCCTTATAATTCCTAAAACATTTTCCTCACAAACTACATGGCCGATTATGGACCAAACTTGGCACGATACATCAGAACAGTAAGGTCTCGTAGGATTGTGCTACCCATCCGGATCCGTCCTCATAAGAAGCTGAAAAGGGGGGTTTCGCCTCAAATTCGGGTAATTTAGTTTAAAAAATCTTCTCGAAAACCATGGGGAAATAGCCGGCAGTCCCCCATGGGGCTATTTATTTTATTCCATCGTGGTTATGCACACCTGTCACATGATATTGTCTGTAGATGGTTTATTTTGGTACTGATTGCTGGTCCCATGTTTCTGCTGTCATTATGCAGATACAACAACAACAACAACATGCATTTTAAAAGGCCATTTTCCCTGCTAGAGCGGGGGTTAGCCTTGCGGTCCCCATGACAATCTTCTCCATTTTGCCCTATTTTCTGCATCTCTCCTTGTTAACCCCCTTGCCCGCATTTCTTCTTCCACCATCTTTAGCCAAGTCTTTCTCGGTCTTCCCCGTCTTCTACTTCCTTCTACATTCATTTCCATCACTCTTCTCAACCAGTCACTTTCATCCTTCCTCAACACATGACCAAACCATCTCAACCTGTTCCTCTTCACAGCATCAATCACAGGCTCTATTCCCATCATCTTTCGCAATTCATCATTTGTCTTCCTCTCTCTCAACGATACTCCGCACATCCGTCGAACCATTCGCATTTCCACCCTTTCCAACCTTCGTTGCTGCTCTACGTTCATTACCCATGTCTCGCTCCCATAAATCATAACACTTCTCACACATGCAGCATCCACCTTTCCCTTCAGCTTCAACGACACTCCCCTCATCATCAGCACGCCACTCAATTCCCGAAACTTCTTCCATGCACATCTCACTCGAGCAACCGTTGCCGAGTCTGATCCACCTTCTCCATTCAGCATGTCTCCGAGGTAGCAAAATGTTTTCACACCTTCCAGCTTCACACCATCTCCAAGATCCAACTCAACATTTCCTCCATCTGCAGCTCCCTCTGTGCACACCCATTTGAATGTAGCTGCCACACTGGTTAATGACCCTCTCAGACCACTACATTTTTGATGAACCCACTCAGCGCACATTGTACACTGAATGGAGTTCACTCCGACACCCTTCCTACACACAGCACAGGGCCACTTCCCAGTTCTTTCCACCTCACCACATGCTTTACCACTTGCCATCACCTTCGTCTTTCCGATATTCACCTTCAGACCTTTTGTCTCCATACATTCCTTCCACGTGTTCATCTTTTCCTTCAGTCCATCCATACTTTCCGCAATCAACACCAGATCATCTGCATACAACAACTCCCACGGTAAACCCTCCTTTACGTTCTGAGCCAGCACCTCCATCACAGCTACAAATAGTAGTGGACTTAGTACCGACCCCTGATGCACTCCCACCTTCACCTCAAACTCACCACTGTTCCCGTCCTTCGTCTTTACAGCTGTGCGTGCTCTTTTGTACATTGCCATCACTACTCTGATCAACCATTCCTCCACTCCTAACTTCCTCAATGCCCATGTCAATACTTTGCGTGGAACCCGATCGAATGCTTTCTCCAGATCAACAAACCCAAGAAACAACTTCTTCCTCTTCTCCATGTACTTCTCCTGCAACTGCCTCACAATGAAAAGCGCGTCTGTCGTTCCTCTTCCTGGCATAAATCCAAACTGCATTTCGTCGGTAAACCCTCCTTTATGCATTATGCAGATGGCAAATGAAAAGTCAAGTTAGCCCGTACCCTCACCCCAAAGTTTTATACAAACGGTTAAAATGTCGACGTAATTAAAATGTCGACGTAAATTTAGTTTACCTCTTCGTACAATATAACACGAGGACAGAGAGTCATCTGGATATGAAGCTTCATTGTCAGATATGTAAGGAGCGCTTTGGCTGCGGTACCTGCTTGACCCTCTGTAAATGTATAACTTTACAGTGCATGGTTATAAAATGGTGTTTGTATGGCTATGCTTTGGCCAAATTGTTGGAAGATGTCAGCATTGATGGTGATATGCACCGCCAGTGAACTACCGAAACAGGTTGATATTGCACAAGTCGTTCGGTCTTCATCATTTTTACTGAATGATAAAGTCTTGGTATTTTTACTTTTACCTATTTAGCAAGGAGTGCTCGAAAAGAAGAAAACAACTTCCAGGAAACAGCGCAAGGAGAGGAAAAACAGACAGAAGAAAGTAAGAGGCGTGGAAAAGGCCAAGGTCGGCACTGGCAAAAAGGTACGTCGGACGTGGTCTTCAGAAGTCGAAATGTTTGGTGACAACGGTGTGTTGCCGCTCTGTAGTCTGTCTGCACTTCCTGCCTATGTACTTTTACAAGATCTGGATTTTACAAGATCTTTTACAAGATTTACTTCGTGCCTATGTACTTACGTTTACAAGATCTGGGCTCATGGAGGAGCGAAGTGATTGAGGATGTAAGGACATTTAATGACAGCGGATCTACAGTTGGACATAAGCGAGGGAATGTGTTCACACTCACTCGCTCTCACTCATCATTGTCTTTAGAAGTGGCGTACTCATAGAGGATTGAGAAGAGGAGTAGATGTAGACACATGAATGCACCAGCAGCCGTGTGTGTTAGGAATAAGTGATGTTGCATTGATGGGTTGACTGACTGCTTGGACACAACTGAGGTTGTGGATCCACTGATTTACCATCAATTGATGTGGATCCATGATCGAGGTTGTGGATCCATGATCGAGTTTGTGGATCCGCCGTTTGGAGAGGTCCTGGGCTGAAAGGATCAAAACCTCGAGGAAGAACGGTGCCCAACTGATGATCCATGCAGTCAAGAAACGAGTCAATTGCTTACAGGTTAAGGTTCTTCTTTTGGTGGAGAAACTATGTTTGAGGTTTACAATTTAAATAAAGTTGATTATGGGATGTTGTGAAAATTAACATCATTTATAGCAATCCTTTAAATTATTTATATTTAAGTTTAGGAACAACTGACACTGTACAAGTGTGTGTCGTGTGTCGGTGTTGGCTTAGCGGTTAGGGCGCAGGCTTGGGATCCTAGGATCCTGGGTTCGAATACCGGTCGATCGCTGAATTAACACCAGGGGGGTTGACTCAGCCTGTCATCCTTCCGAGGTCGGCAAATTGAGTACCAGCTTGCTGGGATGAATGATCACGGTGTGTACCCCGATTTAGAATAGGTACACCGTGTCCCTGCGCATCGTAAGAGGCGACGAAGGGTTGGTGTCAGGAAGGGCATCCGGCCATAAAAACATTGCCTCAAACAGGGAACCATGATTGTCATGGGGCCCGCAAGGCTAACCCCCACTCCAGCGGGGAAAAATGGCCTTAAAACGATCATTCATATCCATTTAATTTTCTGTAACTATATTTGGAGTTTAGAGTTGTAAATTCTCAGGATGTGATATAATTGTTTGATTTCTAATCCTTTAACTTTTTCTTTTCTTTTCTTCCTCCCTCGCTCCCCCTGTCTCATTTCCCTACAATTGTACAACTTTACAGAAGTGATCACCACCACTGCAGGTAAAGGTTACTGTGGTTGAGACTACTTATCCCTCCCTTCCTTCCTGGTCGGCAAGACACGACAAAACAAATATTACCTCAATGCATTAATCACAAATCTTCATCGCCATTATCAAACGTTTGCCTTTACAGATTTCTTTGTTTTGACACTCGTTTGATTATCTAATTTTCTGATTTGCACATGCACTATATGACAAAAAGTATGTGGACACCCAAATGTCAAACATCTCATTCCAAAATCATAGGCAATCCCCCCTCCTCCCCCCATTATTATGGAGCGCCCCCCCCCCCCCGGCTTTACTGCGATAACAGCCTCCACTCTTCTGGGAAGGCTTTCCACGAGATGTTGAAACATTTCTGTGGGGATTTGCTTCCTTTCAGCCACAAGAGCATTAGTGAGGTCGGGCACTCGTGTTGGGCGATTAGGCTTGGCTCGCAGTCGGCGTAACAATTCATCCCAAAGGTGTTCGATGGGGTTGAGCTCAGGGCCCTGTGCAGGCCAGTCAAATTCTTCCACACCGATCTCGACAAACAATTTCTGCATGGACCTCGCTTTGTGCGTAGGGGCATTGTCATGTTGAAACAGGAAAGGGCCTTCCCCAAACTGTTGCCACAAAGTTGAAGCACACAATCTTCTAGAATGTCATTGTATGCTGTAGCATAAAGATTTCCCTTCACTGGAACTAAGGGGCCTCGCCCGAACCATGAAAAACAGCGCCAGACCATTATTCATCCTCCACCAAACTTTACAGTTGGCATGATGCATTCGGGCAGGCAGCATTCTCCTGGCATCCGCCAAACCCAGATTCGTCCGTCGGTCTGTTAGATGGTGAAGCGTGATTCATCACTCCAGAGAACGCGTTTCCACTGATCCAGAGTCCAATCGCGGCGAGCTTTACACCACTCCAGCCGACGCTTTGCATTGCGCATGGTGATCATAGGCTTGTGTGTGCCTGCTCGGTCATGGACACCCATTTCATGAAGCTCCCGACGAACAGGTTTTTAAAATTTATACAAGATCGAGGCTCGTGTAAGAGCTAACATTAATCACCAAAAAAAAAAAACAGACACATAAAGCATATAATAAAGGGAGTGGGAGACAAGATGGGGAGAGAGAGGGAAGCACACAAGCACAGCAGAAGAGAGCAGGGACATCGGGAGATCTGTGAGAGGAGGGGGCATGGGAAGGGGGGGGGGCGGGAGAGGTTAAAAAAAACAAAACACGTGGACACTGCTAGGACTTCCAGGAAAGAAGTCGGTATTTCAAAAAAGTGAATCTGGGGTGAATTAACGGGGGTAGAAAAGATCAAGGTTTTGGATGGAGGAAGATAAGAGATGTTGGTGAACAGCTGTTTTAAAGACCTGGAGGGAGGAGTGGGATTGAAGAGAGTGCGGGAGTTTGTTCCAGAGGTAGGAGAAAAGAGGAATGGAGGAGTGAAGGTGAGCAGAGAGTGTTGATTTTGGCAGTTTAACCATAAGAGGGTTGCTGGCAGATCTTGTGCGACCTGCAGGAATATTTGGGGGACAGAGCACAGACAGAGCTGGGGGAGCTAGGTCGGAGAGGAGTCGGTAGAAGACAGAAAGACCACCAACCTGCCTGCGGTGAGTGAGTGAAAGGCCCTCGGAGTTAGCTTCATCGCAGGAGATTCCAATGATTCTGAAAGCTCTGGTTTCAACAGTGTGAAGCCGAGCTAGGTGTGCGGCAGGAGCACCAGCCCAGAGGGGAGAGCAGTATTCCATTGAGGTGCGGATGAAAGCCTTGTAAGTGGTGAGGAGCTCAGGTGTGCCAAGGAAGGACTTTGCACAACGGAGAATGCCCAGTCTGTGACTGGCTTTGGAGGCCTGCTTGGAAATGTGGTTTTTCCAGGAAAGATCATGGCAGATAGTGAGACCCAAAAGCTTGAGTGACAGAACTTATTGGAGAGGATTGTTGAGAAAGTAGATGGGGGGGTTGTCCAGTCAGTCTTTTCCGAGAGACATAGTAAGAGTGTGAGATTTGTCAAGATTGAAAGACGTGTTCCACTTGTTTGACCAGTCTGATTTTGTCCAGGTCTGCAGAGAATGAGGAGGCTGCAGACTGCCGATATGAGGGATGAGGAATGGAGCGGCAGAGAGTAGAGTCATCAGCAAAGAGATAGAGAGGATTTTCCAGAGAGTCTGAGAGATCATTGATGAAGACCAGAAAAAGCACAGGGCCCAGGACACTGCCTTGGGGAACTCCAGCCTGAACAGGAAGGGGCGATGAGAGAAATCCATTCAGGGCCATAAGTTGACTACGACCGGAAAGGAAGTCCGCAAGCCATGCGTAGAAATTTCCATGGATACCATAAGAGGAGAGTTTGGTGAGCAGAGCGGTGTGCCAGACCGTATCGAAGGCATGTGATATGTCAAGGGAGACAGCTCTGATTTCCTGTTTGGTGTTGAGGGCCTCCATCCATTGTTGTGACAGCAGAAGCAGCATGTCCAGAGTAGAGTGACCTTGTCTGAATCCAAATTGATGATCCGAGATCAAGCCATTGGAGAAGAGGAAGGATTTGATATCCGAAGCAATGATGGATTCCATGACCTTGCTGATGATTGGGAGCAGGCTGATTGGTCTGTCGTTGCAACGATCTGTTTTTGCACATTTTTTGTGTAAAACAGTAATGTTGGCTGATTTCCAAGCTGATGGCAGATGTCTTTGAGCAAAAGAGAGGGTGAAGAGAACAGAGAGAGGGTGAGATAGAGTGGCAGAGCAGGATTTTAGGATCTGTGGGCTGATGCCGTCTGGTCCAGTTGCAGAATCCTGTTGCAGTTGCAGTTGTCCAGTTGCCCAGTTGCAGAGTCGAGGTTTGACAGAAACTTCTCCACCTTGTCAGGAGAGAAGGACACAGAGTCCAAGAGCAGCTGGGTATGACTGGGCAAGGTGGGTACAGAGAGAGATTGGTTTTGGACACAAGATTTTGAGGCAAACGCAGGAGGTTGTTGAGGTTGCCGTTGCTTCCAGAGGCAGTTTGGGACTCGGTCGTGAGTGTTGCAACTGAAGACAGACGATTTTTATAGGCTATGCGCTTCAGCACTCGGCGTTCCCGTTCTGTGAGCTTGTGTGGCCCACCACTTCGCGGCTGAGCTGTTGTTGCACCTAGACGTTTCTACTTCACAATAACAGCATTTACAGTTGATCGGTGCAGCTCTAGCAGGGAAGAAATTTGACGAACTGACTTGTTGGAAAGGTGGCAGCATCCTATGGCTGTGCCACATTGAAAGTCATTGAGCTCTTCGGTGTGGCCCATTCTTCTGCCAATGTTTGTCTATGGAGATTGCGTGGCTGTGTGTTTGATTATATATACCTGTCTGCTATGGGTGTGCCTGAAACAGCTGAATCCACTAATTAGAAGGGGTGTCTGCATACTTTTGGTCATGTCGTGTATCTCAGATCATCAATCATTTGCTCATTACTGAAGTGTCCATGTTGGTGTTGTTAAAATTGGTCCCATTCTGGGCCCTCTGTTTATTTTGGGGTGTCATTCAGACTAAATCGAATCTGGTGATGTTTTTATGATTTTCAAATTAAAAAATGTAGTTGGATTTTTATTTATTTATTATTATTTTTTTGGGGGTATTTTAATATGAAGCGATCACGATCAGTATGAAAATTGTGGCACAAAGTGGTTAACTGGTCTGTTTGGTTAACTCATCTTTACTGAAGGCATGAATTAACATTTCAATAATCAGTCGCGCTTTGTTTTTCATTTGCTGATACTTTCCGCTACTTCAACCAATGTGGAGCTTTTCTCCTGGATCCAAAAATGAAACAAAATGTACTTGTGACTGAATTTAAAAAAAAAAAAAAAAGGAAGTGGGATGTATAGGGCATACAATGGTAGGGACTTGTGTACTTGTGACTGAATGCAGTCTTATTAGTTACTTTGTATCCTCGGAGCAAGGTTCCAACATTTTGTCCCAATCACTATGATTGGGTATTGATGCTGTATATTAGCACAGCCGTTGAACTTGGGGGACTGCGTGCAATTGGCAAGCATCTGAACAGGCTCAAAGGTCGCTCAGGGTGCTCGTCATTTGCACTGCTGTCCCCAACGATCAAATTAGTACCACGCACTAAACTCGCCGAGATGGTTGCCATGGCAACATAATTCAGCCAGCCACCACCTTGATCCAATCAGGCTGAGATAATGTCATGAGGATTAGATATCTGCAAAATTAAGGGTAAATGTTTAACGGTTTTTGAAATATGGCACACAAAAGTACATGGACGGATGGTCGGTCAGTCGGAGCTCACTTTAACGTCCCCCCACTCCTCACCCCAACGCTGTTGGAGGGGAGGGGCACGAAAAGACTTCTGGTAAAACAGTTGCATATGCTTCGCCTATTAGCCACGAGCTCAGCAGAGCTACAGCCCGCTACCTCCCATTGGGATTGTACTGCAGCCAATACCGGGAAGGGAATTTAACTCTCAATTGTATACATCTATTCCTCTCAGGAGTGGACGAGTCATCATTGATAGGGTGCCAAAGAGGTAACATGGCTCAGGTTGAGGTTATTTTCATGTTTATGAGAATAGTCGTAGTGGTAATTGATAGCCTGATCTTTCCTTCTTAGCCTCCATGCTTCTATCCCTCTTCCTTTTTGCTCAATATATCCCTAAAAAAACATTTGAAAAGGAAAATTACTTTTTATAATAAAGGGCAAAATTGTTAATGCTGAACCAACCATTTCACATTAAAGTGTTAACACTGAACGAAGGCTGCAGCCAATATCCGTTGACGTGTACTAATTTCCGTTTGTGTTCTGATTGGTTGCCTTATCTTTTGCAGAATGTCGAAGACTTTCTTAATCCATCAGCCTCTTGTACACTGACACCCTGCAATAAAACATTTGGTTTTGGAACCCATTTTGTCTGCAACTTTCTCATTGGTTCTTTGCGTTTTGAGGTTGTATCATTTAAATAAATTGATAAATATTTTCTCTTGATTGCTGTTTTTATTTCTTTATTTGTTTAGATTTTTATTTTTTTAAATTTTTTTAAGAGATGTCTTCTCTGACGGGAGCAGACAGGCAGGGGGGCCCGTAGGGTGCTTTAACCTCGTATCCCCTCTAAAAACGTGTCTGGGACTGAACAGAGTAATGCTGTATGAAAGATGGCTATATTTGTATTCCATGAAAAAAAACTATATGTATGTGAACAGAATTAACACATTTCAGGCAAATTATAGAAAACTAGAACGACACTCGATAGAGCGCATACCTCCACCAGGCTGAACAGTTCATGTTTTGGGTCCCACTGATAGGCCGGACGTGGACCTGAACCAAAATCGAATCCTCTTCTTCTTGTCCCCGACCCAACTCATCCATCAAGTTTTGTCATAATCCCTCCATAACGTTTTATGATATACCAGCAGAAGGACCTGGCGTTGCTGGGCGGGGGAAGGTGTTGGGGGAGGAGGGGGGAAATGGGAGGAAGGGGTGGGGGAGAATGGAAGAGGGGGGGGGGGGGGGGGAGAGGGAGGCCAGCACTATTGAGCGAAATCCCAAAGAAAAAACCTTTTCTTTTTTTTTCAAAAATTTTTTTTGGCCTAAAACACTCCCAGGCACTCGCTGATGAAGCTCAAAGTTTGACGAAGATCCGTTCAGCCATCTCTGAGAAAAATGGCAACACACAGACAGACAGACATCTCTTATATAGTAGATATATATGTATATATATTTGTGTGTGTGTGTAATGGGTTTTTTTTGGAGCCAATCATGCTATAGATTGCTATGCCCTATAATGCCAATATATCGTGCTATATAAAGTTGGTGACCATATCTCAATGGTGAAGAATCACTAAAACAAATTCTTGGATTCAGATCTTCACCAAAATCGGATCAATTCTTCGTCGTCACACACCCAACCTGTCCACCAAGTTTTGTCTGAATCCATACACTTTTTCATATGTCCTGTTCACAATCAGACAGACAAGGGTGAAACCATACCCTCATCCTCCCTTTGGTGGCGGAGGTAACGAGCAGTTGAAAATTGATTTTAGTCATTTGAGGGGGATGTATTTTCGAGGTTGATGAAACCAACTATTTCTCAGTACTCCATCTATTCATACACAGTCTGTGCAATGTGGTTGTGCCTTTCCTGTCTCTTTATATACAAGAGTCTACGCTTCGCAGACAAGCAGCAGGTCGACCAAAAGAGGTGGGGGGGGTGGGCGTGGGGGTCATGCACAATATTTAATAACACAAAACTAAGTCTTCATTCGTATGCAGCACAAGGCTACGGGTTAGCTCCATTGGCTAAGGGTGCGTCTGTGTTGCGATGCAATGCCCTCTGCTGGTTAGGCCAGGAATTTGTTTAGTGTGCCGGAAATAGCTCGCCTACACTTTGCTGAGGACACCATGGGATCTTTAACGTCCACCCACTGATACTTGCAGACAGGACGCCACATTAACGTCCATCATATAAAATACTTACACATATAATACAATCTATATAAATAAAGGAGGTGTGTGTGTGTCTGTCTGGATGTCCGCTTATAACCCAAGAACTACACCGGAGAAACGTTTTAGACACAGATTCGGGAATCAGCATAAAATCCTGGTGGTTATAGGCTACTTTTTATTTTAACATCAATGGCTTAAAAAACCGGGCCAGCTGCAATTCCATGGTGTAGTTTGTGGCGGCGCTATTGCCCCTTTCCGATCCCATGACGCATTGCGGTTCCGATTCGCGATAAGGTCTATGCGGTCACTGACACTTCCACCTTTTTCATACCTTTTAATCAGATTTAACTTATCGTCCATCGTAACCACATTACGCTTGGAAACACTAGCATTATCCTTCTTCGGACCCATGGCTAACACAGACACAGTAAAGGAATACTGTACGTCGCCTCTGTTTTGAATGAGAACCAGCAGTTGCGCGTACGTACAGTATACTGTACGTACATATTTATATATTTTTAATGTGCTTTTTATTGTATTTTAAATTGTTTTTTAGCTTCTTTTATTGTTAATTTATGTACTATTTTATTTATTTAAAATATATTTTTAAGGAAAACAAATGTTTTCACGTCCGTAGGAGTGACGTAAAGTCGCACATAATGACGTTCGCTGCCCGGTCATGAAAGAAATTATGATTCTCTTTACAAAGTGACATGAAGATCAGGCAGTAAACCTCCCAACTGAGTTTCTCAACAGTCGTCAGCCTCAATTCTAAAATCCTTAATTTTCATCCTATTGACTTGAACTTTGAATAGGATTTACATATCGGCTTCCTGAATTAAACCAACTATTTTTGAGATTGGCGTAGGCCAAAAGGTCAACCACTTTGTTTTTTAGTTTCTAAAATTCTCTGTCTCACTGGACTTTCTCTGTCTCACCGAAACCTGGCAACAACCTCTGGACTACTACACACTCAACCTCACCACACCCAATGGATATTCCTACGTCAATAAACCACGCTCGGAGGGCCGAGGTGGTGGAATTGCCGTTATCCACCGTCAAGACATCAAGACCAACCTCATCTCCATCTCATCTGCTCCATCATTTGAACACCTGGCTTTTAAACTCTCTGGTCGCACGCAGTCAGTCATGGCTGTCGTCTACCGCCCTCCCAAACCACACCCATCATTCCTGTCTGACTTCTCCTACTTTCTGACCCAGCTATGTTCCCTCTCCCCCTCAATCCTCCTCCTTGGTGATTTCAATATCCACATGGACTCCACTGACTCCACAATAACCACTGACTCCACAATAACCACTGACTCCACAATAACCACTGACTACACTGATTTACTCACCTGCTTTAACCTCACTCAACATGTCGACTTTCCTACCCATATCCGTGGTCACATTTTGGACCTTGTCTGCTCCACTGGATTAAATTTGCACCATCTCTCTGGCTCCGACCTCACCCTCTCTGACCACTGAGCCATCACTCTGACCATCAACATCCCCGCCCCAACACCAAGGCATTATCGCACTATCAACTTCCGTAAGCTAAACGCTCTTTCACCTACCTCATTCTCATCCACCCTCTCTGAAAAAATGTCCACTTCTCCCTTCATTGACCTCCACACCCCTTCCGACCTCACTGACTACTACAACCACACTCTCTCCTCCTGCCTTGACCAGCTTGCGCCTGTAAAAACCAAAACAGTTTCTTTCACCCATTCTGCTCCCTGGTTTACCCCTGAACTCCGCCTGATGAAAACTCGTGCTCGCCAACTTGAAAGACTCTGCAATAAAACGGGTCTCACAGTTCACTCCCAAGCCTACAAGGACCACCTACAACACTACAAAGATGCCCGCTCCGCCTACTACTCTCAAATTATCTACTCTGGCTCCGGAAACCCAAAAGCACTCTTCTCGACAATAAACAATCTCCTCCGCCCCCTGAACACCATCACCCAGTCATTCACAGTAGACAACTGCATCTCCTTCCTCTCTTTCTTCCAACGCAAAATTGACAACATCTACAACAGCTTGACCACCGCCGCACCCGCTCCCCCTCCAACCACCTGCCCCCCCTTGTCCTGCCATACCCTGTCTCGGTTCTCCCCAATCTCCCCTACTGACCTCTCTGAACTCCTCATAGGAATGAAAACTGCCACCTGCACTCTTGACCCCATCCCCTCCAGCTTTGTCAAGGCCTCCCTCCCTGCTCTCTCTCCACTTATCATTGCAACAATAAACTCCTCCCTGTCTACAGGCATCGTCCCACCTTCCCTCAAAATTGCTGCTGTTACCCCCATTCTAAAAAAACCTGGTCTAAACCCTGACACCCTAAACAACTTCAGACCCATCTCCAACCTACCCTTTCTGTCAAAAGTTTTGGAACGCGCTGTAGCCGCTCAACTCAAACATCACCTCTCTGCCAATAACCTGTATGAAACATTCCAATCCGGATTCCGCTCCAACCACAGTACTGAAACTGCTCTCCTCAAAATCACCAACGACCTTCTCCTCTCCTCTGACGCTGGCATCCTCAACATTCTCGTCCTCCTCGACCTCAGCGCTGCCTTTGACACCATCGATCACACCATCCTCCTCACCCGACTTGAATCCACCTTTAACGTTACCGGCACTGCCCTCTCTTGGATTAAATCATACCTCTCTGACAGATGCCAGTTCATCTCCATCAATAACTGCAAATCCCCCACTGCTCCCCTCCCCCAAGGTGTCCCCCAAGGTTCAGTTCTTGGCCCCCTCCTCTTCATCCTTTACCTGTCCCCCCTCGGTCACTTAATCCGCCGTCATGGTCTCCAATTCCACTGCTTCGCCGATGACATCCAGCTTTTCATCTCCACCAAGTCCGTCTCCACCGACACCCACTCTATCCTGACAAACTGCATCACTGAAATAAAATCCTGGCTTCAAATCAACTTCCTCAAGCTTAACTGTGATAAATCTGAAATAATCATCATTGGCCCAAAAACGCTCACAAAATCAACCCATAACTTTGCCCTCAACATCGACGGTATCCCAGTATCCACCTCCCCTCACATCCGGAATCTTGGCGTCATCTTTGACCAAACCCTTTCCTTCGACAAATACACTAAACAGATCACAAAGTCAGCCTTCTTTCACCTGAAAAACATTGCCCGTCTCCGCTCATCCCTCTCCTCCACGGCTGCAGAAACCCTCATCCACGCCTTCATCACCTCCCGTCTGGACTACTGCAATAGCCTCCTCTATGGTTCACCCTCAAAAATCACCAATAAACTCCAATACATTCAGAACTCCGCTGCCCGTCTACTCACCCATTCCCGGACCCGTGACCACATCACCCCCGTCCTTTACAAGCTTCACTGGCTCCCCATCCCCCAGAGAATCCAGTACAAAATCCTCCTCTTGACATACAAAGCCCTCCATAACCTGGCCCCATCCTACCTGGCTGACCTCTCCAGACACACTCCCACCCGCAACCTCCGCTCTGCTGGTACCAACCTCCTGACCCCCTCCATCCGGACCAAATTCAGATCCTGGGGGGACAGGGCCATCTCCATCGCTGCTCCCACCCTCTGGAACTCACTACCTCACACCATCAGAGACTCCTCCTCACTCACCACATTCAAAACATCACTAAAGACCCACCTGTTCAACACTGCATTCAACATTCAACCCACAGCATTTAACCCCTGACTATCTCTTCTCCTTCTCCCTCCTTTTGTTTTAAATATTTCCCTATTGATTCTTGTCTTTTTGCAATTGTTGTTTTCATGTATTGTTATGCATTATGTTTTCCACTTTGTCAAAGCGCCTTTGGGCTTCTGGAAAAGCGCTATACAAAATAAATGAATTATTATTATTATTAAAATCCTCAATTTTCATCCGATTCACTTGAAATTTGAATGGGATTTACATATCAGCAAACTGAATTCAACCAACAAGTATTTTTGAGATCACCATAGGCCAAAAGAGCAACATAGGCCAAAAGTCAACAACAATTTCAAATTTCTAAAATCCTCAACTTTCATCTGATTGACTTGAAATGTGAAGAGGATTTGCATATCAGGTCACTGAAATTGAACCACCAATTCTTTTTGAGGTCAGCATAGGCCAAAAAGTAAACATAGGCCAAAGGTCAACAACTTAAGGTGAAGTTTTAAAAATCCTACATTTTCATCCAATTGACTTGAAATTTGGATAGGATTTGCATATCGAGTCACCTAATTCAACCACCAATAATTATTTTTGAGGTCTAAAGGTGAAAATATCAATATGGGCCAAATTTCTAAAATCGTCAATTTTCATCTAATTGACTTGAAATTTGAAGAGGATTTGCATATCAGATCACTGAATTAAACCACCAATTATTTTTGAGGTTAACATAGGCCAAAAGGTCAACAACTTATTTCAGGAATATTTCAAGACATTTCTGGCGCAGGGGCAATCAATGAAGGTTGTAGGCCTGAACTTCACAGAACAAGTGTTTGCCCATGGCCAGCTGTACGTGGGCTGCTCGAGGGTTGGAAAACCAAGCAATCTTTATGTCTTGGCACCACGTAAGAAAACCATGAATGTTGTATACCCAGAGGTTTTGAGAAATTGAAAATTGAAAAAACGTCATGTAGGAAATGTACTGTGATATTGCTCTAAAATATACATGTTCTATTCATCATATATTTGTCTTATTCTTATTCAACCCGGGCGAAGCCGGGTACCTCAGCTAGTGTGGTTATATAGCTCGGAAAATTCCAATTGCACCCTTCCCCAAAGGAAGGAAATGGCAAGATGGGTGACTTTTTTATTTTCTTTTTTAATCATCAAAGGAAATTTATTCTGGCACAACTTCAAAGTGTCTTTATTATCCCTGAACGTTTTGGCTTCCTCGGTCAAATCCTCTTGGAGGAATATAAGATACATACATAGAGAGGGGGGTAAGTAGAGTCGCCCCCAACTGATAGTCTTCACTGCATGTTTCTCCTTCGTATAAAACTGTTTTTTTCAATTCAACAATAATAGATGGTGCCACCCTTCAGCTCTCTCCATCCTGGCCCTTCCAGTGGGCGATAGCTCGCCTACTCTTCGTAAAGGACACCGTGGGATCTTTAACATCCACAAACTAATTCTGGCAGTTTGATGTCCATCCAAGGAATGGCGTACACATTGAATCACGTTGCTTGTGAAACACCAGGATGACATTTTATAGCTGGGTCGAGATTCAAACCCAGGCTGGACAGCTCAGTGCCGAGTGTGCACACCTCTAGGTCTAGGGCTCTAGGCCATGCTGCTGCCAGGCCTGATCCTTCTATGATTGTGAGACCTTGTGATAAAGAGTTGACCAGTAGCTTATCTTGTTCACATCTGATAAAAGCCTTATCTTGTGCTGGTTTGATATGGATATGATGAGTTTTTATGTCTCGGCCGACAAAGTCGCCGGAGGCATTATGTTTTTGGGTTTTCTGTCTGTCCGTCCGTCCGTATGGGCTAAACCTCGTTTTTCTCAGCAACGAAATGTCCAATTGAGACGAAACTTCCAGGGTAGGACTAACATCCATCCTGAATGTTTTTATGATAATTGTGACGTCATATGCCACGTGGTCTGGCAGCCATCTTGGATTAAAAGCAAATAATAATAATAATTCTCGGCAAAAATGGCAAAGTTTGAAACTTGCCACATTGTCAAGTACTCCCAATGAGGAACAAAAGCATGATAATGATGATATCATAGGTGAAGTGGTATACCAGCCAAAAATGTTTTCATCGAATTCCTTATCCTAAAAATCTGAAATTGCATGCACATGATCTATGACCCATTTGTATTGAAATATTAAATTTATGACATCATCGGTCACATGGTTTGGCAGCCATATTGGATTGAAGGAAAATATTAAATAATTATATCTCTGAAACCGCTCAACCTATCGAGGTGAAATTTTACAAATATCATCCAACAGCACTGTTGCATTTCGTTTGAAAATTATGATGTCATAGGTCACGTGGTTTGGCAGCCATCTTGGATAGAAAAACGAACCTTATCCGATGAACACGAAACTTCACAAACGTGATCCCATATCCATACATATGCAGAGTGATGGCATCTGCCCATTGTTGGACTTTGCGGAGGCGTATTGGTGACACAGTCACAGTGTTCTAGTTGACACTTGCTTTGACCTCATTCCTAAAATTAATTGTACCCGATTATTACTTCCAAGAGATACAAATAACAAGGTGGTTAGTGTGGCCTGTATGGTGGTGATGGTTTAGAATCCTTCCCATCCATCTCAACTAGTCATAGTAGTAAGTAGTGTTACGTATTCGGCCCTAATGATTGTTATGATTATTGTTGTTGGTTCGAAGTATTCTAGATATTATGCTTATTGTGACTTAAGGGAAAGGGTTGTTGTGGTTAAAAGATTTAAAAGCGCTCCTGGTAAAATGTGGCCGGAAATCCGGATCGAGACCGGAAGACGTGGAGCGAAGGAGAAAGAGGTGGGAGGACATCGAAAAGAGACGTGGTGGTTGAAGCTCCGGCCCGAACGTTCGACGTACAGTGCGAGTGAACTTTGCGTCCTTGAAGGGAAGTTCGGGCGATAAGAAATATCGCCGGAGTGCGTGGAGCCTGTGTCGTCGGGTATTCTCATTGAGGTTCCGGAGGATCCAGGCCTTGAGAATCCGGGTTGGAGCGAAAGCCGTCCGCCATCTTCGCCACGCGAGCACCCTGCAGTGAACAGGCTTTTGTCGTGTCGGCTGGGCATTATTCCCCGGTGGATTGCCGGGGACGGCTGTGCCAGAAAGGGGCACGTGAGAATTATACGGAGGCTCGCGGATTGAACCGCAACGTGTACGTCGGAGCGCGTCTTTATGAGGTTCCTCTCCACCGCTGTGTTGCTGGGGGTTGAGCACGTGACCTCGGGGTCGTCTCGCTCGTCTACGCCTCAATTGACCATCGGGCCTTGACTCCCCGATCGCGGGAGCGCACAGAGACATTGGGACTTCGCCTTGGATGGGTGCAGAGACATTGGGGGAGGTGCCGTGAGTGTGGGGTTAAGGGGCTTGGCAAGGATATTATCGTAAGATTTGAAAGTAGGGGTGATTGCCCCCATTGTTGTATGGCTCTTTGTGTGTGATTTATAATATATTATTGTTTGGTTATAACCTGGTGTGGTTGCATTATTGCTTTGACTGTTTCATTTGCTGGTTCCATTGAGGGACATTATTTGCTGGATTTCAACCAAGGATAACACATCTTTCTGCCGGGGACCCTCTCGGGGTTCGGAGGTCCACCGAGACCAGAGGTAAGGGGGGGACCCCGTAACAGTCGTTACAGCAAAGTTACACTGAGACTGCACGTGGTCATCGTCGCTGTGATTTTGTTTCGTTCCCTTTTGTAGAATTCACGGCTTTTGATGGTTTGCCCATGTTCAAGAAATCCCACATGGATTAAACTGTTCAGGTTCCAAAACACTTGCCATCAGCTCTTTGGCTGCAGGGTAATGTTGGTGATTAACAGCAATGTCTCCACTCCTTGCTGACTTCCTTTGACACTTCCTTTGTGAAATGTCATGATATATTCAGTTCTTAGCGAACAGAGATGGAATTCTACCTGCTTCTCGAAGATAGTTATTGGAAGCTCGGTTGCTCTGTGAAATTGCAGGATTATTTTGAAATGTCATCTATTGGTGAAGAAATTGTATGAATTGCCTTCTAATCAACTCAACTTCCATCATCGAGTCTCATCAACCATCCTAAAAGCAAATCAAATCGACATTTTCACACATGGCGTTGGAGATGCCACCAATCCTCCATACAACTTTGGTCATACCCCACCTTGAGTTTGAGAACGTCCTATGGCATCTGCGATACAAGACTGATGGGGATAAGATCGAGAAGGTACAGAGATTGACAACTCGTTTCCCCATTAAACCCCCAAATCCACCTTCCAAATTCCCAGTTTTCCCTTTCTGAGAGTTTGCTTCTGTATCCACCTTATCTACCATATGCCTTATCCCCTACCCCTCATTCCTCCCTACACTCATTATTCGTCCAAGTCTCCGCTCACTATTTTGTCCTTCAACTCCACAGTTGTTTCCCCCTTTTTCCTGTTCCCTTTGTTCTATTGTGTCCTGATCCATTCTGTGTTCTTGCTCTTCCACGAGCCTTGACTCTAAACGAATAACTTGCTTAATTATTAAGTTGTGTCACCTACCTTATGAGTAACAACCTGGAAATACTACTGAACCTGCACTCATTGTGCTGCAGATGTCGGAAAGGTGACATGATCAGTGTGTGTAAGTTACTGCATGGGAAGCTCAGGGTTCCAGACAATTACTTTTTCACACTTGCAATAAACTTTTTTTTGTATACCAAGTCGAGGCTCTTGAAAGAGCTAACACATAGAACATATAATAAAGGGAGCGGAATACAAGAGCGGGAGAGAGAAGGAAGCACAACGACAGTAGGGAACAGGGACGTCAGGAGATCTGTGGAAGAGAGAGAGGGCTGGGGTGGGGTACACGGGATAAACAAGATGGGCACGACAAGGACTTTCAAGAAATACAAGCGTTACGCCTAGGTCCCCCGTCGGTGAAGTGATGTGAGTTGACAAAGTGCAAGACGCAAGGCGGCCATCTTGGATTTTGACGTGGCGACCCAATTTTCAATAGCGTTTTCCTTATGTGTAGATACACCCACACATCAGATTATAAGTTAGTAGTTCGTTTATTTTTCAAGATATTTCGCTCACAAGGTTCAGACATAAATGGCGGCGGCCATCTTGGATTTTGACGTGGCGACCCAATTTCCAATAGCGTTCTTCCGTATGCGTAGATACACCCACACATCAGATTATAAGTTAGTAGTTCGTTTATTTTTGAAGATATTTCGCTCACAAGGTTCAGACATATATATGTGGTGGCCATCTTGGATTTTGACGTGGCGACCCACTTTTCAATAGCGTTCTTCCTTATGCCTAGATACACCCACATACCAGATTAGAAGTTGGTACTTCGCTTATTTTTCAAGATATTCCGCTCACAAGGTTCAGACATACATGGCGTCAGACATACATGGCGGCGGCCATCTTGGATTTTGACGTGGGTTGCACCCACACACCAAATTCGAATGCGGTCCTTCGCTTACGCATGCACGCACGTATGCACGCACGCCCGCACGGACGGACGAAGGGGAAAACCATAGTCCCCCTTTCGCTCCGCGGTGCGACGGGGGACAAAAACGGAATTTGAAGGAGGTGAATTTGGGATGGATTAACGGGGATAGAAAAGATCAAGGTTTGGGATGGGGAAAGATAAGAGATTGTGGACAGCTGTTTTGAAGACCTGGGGGAGGAGTGGGATTGAAGAGAGTGAGGGAGTTTGTTCCAGAGGTGGGGGGAAAAGAGGAATGAAAGAGTTAAGGTGAGCAGAGAGTCTTGATTTTGGCAGTTTAACAAGAAGATGATTCCGTGCAGACCTATTTGGGGGGGCAGGCACAGACACAGTAGGGGGAGCAAGGCCGGAGAAGAGTCTGTAAAAGATAGAAAGGTCACCAACCTGCCTGCGGTGAGAGAGTGAAAGGCTCTCAGAATCAGACCTCAGAATCATCGTGGGAGATACCAATGATCCTAAGAGCCTTGGTTTCTACAGGGTGAAGCCGAGCTCGGTGCGAGGCAGGTGCACCCAACCCATAGGGGAGAGCAGTACTCCATCAAGCTGTGGATGAAAGCCTTGTATGTGGTGAGGAGCTCAGAAGTGCCAAGGAAGGACTTCGCATGACAAAGGATGCCAAGATCGGTCCTGAAAAATGTCCGGTATATATATCAGGATGTCATGGAAAGAACAATCATCATGAAGGTTTGAAGAACAAATCAAACATACGGTATCAAACACGTACCTGTGGCTGTGCAACTTCGAGTAATCTTCACCTCTCGCCGTTTTGCTCACGTCATTCAACAAGGATGTGCTGCCCACATCACAAATGAGCAATGTTATCTTTGAGTTTAAGTGCCGATGCGAAGTTCGGTACGTGGGCCGTACAACCAAAAGGTTGGCTGATCGTATCAAACAGAAAGTCCCCTCGGCGATTCAAGGAAAGAGCTTGGGAGGGAGGACACAACCATTGTGAGCATGTCGGAATGTTCAATGACTGTCGGCCATTCTTCTTCTTCTGCCATTGCACGGCACTTGGTTGCCAACCCCGTCTATGGAGACCAGTACAATGCAGATATGTTCAAGATATTGAGCCGAGGTCGGACTATGTTACATCTACGTATGCTAGAAGCAAATTTCATCCATTCCATGGACCCTACATTGTGTCGTCACAAGGAATTTGTACATTCTCTCATTCTCTTTCAACATGGAAAGATTAAAGGTGTTGTCCCGGCCTCTGTCCATGGTATGTCTGCAAAAGTCCTGGCTTTGGGGGAACCCCATCCCCCTCTCTCCAAGGTATTGGTGCTGGTGAGTCATCACTCTCAACTCCGCTCCAGCCAATCAGAGCCAGACATAGTGGTGACTGAGTCAATCAATGGGTGATCAGATCACCAATTACATCATGACTGATGAACCAATCGATGGCGCTCTTACATAGACATGCTTATATATGCATGCGCTTTCACTTCCTTCTTTCTCTTGCTGTGATTTACCTTGAGGAGTACAGCATGAAAAGCTTCGGATGTTCTTTTTATGTCATGTTTGTTTTCTTGATTAGATTTTGGTGAAGATCCGGATCTGAGATTTTTCAAAGTGATTATTCATCATTTAGAGATACAAGGCCAAAAATGATATTTAGACGTACCTCTTATAACTCTCAGGGTGCGTTCCAGAGGAGTGAGTGTTATGCGAGGATTGTGCTACAAGAGGTCTCCTTGACATGATGCCTATGGAGATACGTTCCCGAAAGCGTTATATCTCAAACATGAGCGGTATAGAACGGCTTTGTTGGGCATCGGTAATGGCACTACAATTGTTATAATTGAGTTTTATAAGTAAAAAAAGACTGATTATATAAATAACAAAATTGCATATCAAACGAGAACTGCGAGCAATGATGATGGGTTTATAGGCAATATGGTTGCCAAACCACGTGATGAATGACGTCATAATTTTCAATAAATTTTCCTCATGGTTAGTCGATCCTATCTGTAAAGTTTCATATCAATCAGTTGAGCGGTTTTGAAAAATATGATTTTTAAAGGTTTCTTTTTTCAATTCAATATGGTTGCCAAACCATGTGACTGATTACCTCATACATTTCAACACTTTTTCCACATGGGTGTACTATCATATATTTCAAGTTTCGTATTGATCGGATAAGTAGTTTCGGAGAAAACGGTTTTTAAAGTTTTATTTTAAAATCCAATATGACCGCCAAACCATGCAACTGATGACATTTTTCCGTAAACTTATATCCTCACGGGTAGTCGATCATATGTTTAAAATTTCACTTAGATCCGTTCAGCACTTTTGGAGAAGAAGATTTTTTTTTGTTTTTCGTGAAAAGCAATATGGCGGCCAAAAAGGGTCAGAGTTCAAAAAACAAAATTTGTCAAGCATTAGTTCACATAAGTGTCTATAATGATTTAAAGTTTCGTAGAGCTAGTAACTATAACGGTTTTCTCGGAATCTTCTCCACAGCATTTTGCTAAGAATAATAATAATCGGCTTCCAATGGGAACTTCACTGGAAGCCTAATAAGCTTGTCGTCTGTTTACCACTGCCAGCTTCACTCCTGCTGCACTCCTACTCCTCTAACAAGGCAGCAGTGGGAGATGAGCGTGAGCTGCTACTCCAGGGAAGCACAGCCATGCCGCAGCTCATCCTCCTGCAGAGCTGCAACTTTCCTCATAAGGAAGGCATCGAGGGTTGACTGCCTCTCCTGATTTTTCTTCGCCCTGAGCAGCTCGTCATAGCACAAAACAGGATTCATCAGAGAACGTTTTACTCCGGTGCTGCGATCAATGTCTGGTCGTTGTTGGAGATGATCGCAAGTGCTTCAGCCAACTTCAGGAAGACATCAGTTTCGTTTTTGGTGCTCAGGAATTTCTCCAGTTGAGGCCCCTCAGTAGCAGTGTCTTCTTGCCTCTTGTGGTGCTCGTCCAGCTTCTGCAGCTTTCTTCGTTTGGCAGCTCCTGTTTGAGGCCAGTTGCCCCTCCACATGATCGACCTCCACTTAAGTCGGCCCAGCTTGGTTGGCAAACAAGACAATCCCCCTGGTGATGGACTCCTGCACCTCAAACCCCGTGAACTCGTGACAGGCATCTGGCCGCACCTTCCGCCATGCTCTGTTTATGTAAATGTTGGTGACGTCCTCCCAAGCTCCATCGATTTTTTCCCTCGCCAGAGGAGAGGGTATTGCATTTGAGTCCGTTTGTTTGTCTGTTTGTTTGTCTGTTTGTTTGTCTGTTTGTTTGTCTGTTTGTCTGTTTGTTTGTTTGTCTGTTTGTCCGCACAGAATAAATATGATTTTCTATGCAACCGTTGGTCCGATTGACAGGAAATTTTCACCGTAGGTGCAAATCCACCTGTATAATTTTTTAATGATAATTATGACGTCATAGGTCACGTGGTTCGGCCGCCATCTTGGAAAAATCGAAAACCTTTGCATCTCTATATCTCAGAAAGTGCTGAATAGAAAAAAATTGAGACATGGCTCATTGTAAAGAACTCTCCATGGGGAATAAAATATGTTTATGATGATGTTATAGGTGCCTCCATTATGACGTCATAATTCGACAAGTACAAAACTTCATCCGATCAAGATGATATTTCTTGAGCATAATCTAGGAATAAATGAGTTTAGAAAAAAATAATGACGTCATCGGTCACGTGGTTCGGCCGCCATATTTGTTTTAACACAAAAGCCTTAAAAAAAACACTGATAATACATCCTGGCGAGGGTTTGCAATCTCTGATTGCTCTTTTTCTTGTTTCAAATGTATTCCTGATGTTGAAATTCCTCCAGAATTGCTTGATGGACTGCTGGCCATCAGTTATGTGGAACAGCTGTCTGAAGGTGCGATGGAGGTAATACGCCTTGTAGTTGATGGTTGCCCTCTGGTCCATGGGTTGACAGAGAGAAGTTATATTGAGAGGCAAGAACACAATTTCAACAGGCAGGGGAGCCCGGAGGGTGCTTCGTTTGTCACCAACAGGACATTGATGCGGTACACGAGTTCTTGCCATGTTTGGCTCAGCATGTTTGCGTCCACCAGTGCGCATACAGCTGTGATCCGAGAATGAAGATCCGGCAGGTTTGCCACCTTGGTGTTGCAGACAATATCTTTGACAAACCCCCACAGAAAAAATATCAAGGGGGGTTATGTCAGGTGATCGTGGAGGCCAGGCAGTTGGTCCGTCTTGGCCAATCAAGCAACCTGGAAATTTTCCATTCAGGACGGCTTGAGTGACTAAGACCCAATGAGGGGGAGTGCAGTCCTGTTGGAAAATGATATCGGGTTGCAGGTCTTCAATCTGTGGGAAGGCGAATCTTTCCAACAAGTTCATGTAAATTGTAGAGGTCACTGTATCCTCTGCAAAGAAAAACGACCCACCAAGCGGTCATGGAGAAGGCCACACCACACATTGACCTTTGGGCTATCGCCTATGTGTTCAATGACTATGTAGTGGTTTTCAGAGCCACAGATCCGCACATTGCGCTGGTTGACCTTCCCCGACATATGAAAGTAAGCCCTGTTTGTGAACATGACCTTTTTCAGGTAATCTTCGACATTCTCTTTTCGACTTAGTATTTCCAAGGCAAGTGCCTTGCATCTTGGTCCGTCATTTGGTTTGAGTTCCTGCAGAATCTGCACCTTATAGACATAAGGCTTCAATCTAATCTTTTATCAACTTGGAAATCAGCCAACATTACCGCTTTACACAAAAAGGTGCAAAAACAGATCCTAGTAACTACAGACCAATCAGGCTTCTCCCAATTATCAGCAAAGTCATGGAATCCATCATTGCTTCGGATATCAAATCCTTCCTCTTCTCAGATGGCTTGATCTCTGATCATCAATTTGGTTTCAGACCAGGTCACACTACCATGGACGTGCTGCTTCTGCTGTCCAAACAATGGATGGAGGTCCTCAATGCCAAACAGGAAATCAGAGATGTCTCCCTTGACATATCACATGCCTTCGATACGGTCTGGCACCCAGCTCTGCTCACCAAACTCTCCTCCTATGGTATCCATGGAAATCTCCACGCATGGCTTGCGGACTTCCTCTCTGGTCGTAGTCAACATGTGGCCCTGAATTGATTTCTCACATCTCCCCTTCCTGTTCAGGCTGGAGTTCCCCAAGGCAGTGTTCTGGGCCCTGTGCTTTTTCTGGTCTTCATCAATGATCTCTCCGACTCTCTTGAAAATCCTCTCTATCTCTTTGCTGATGACTCTACTCTCTGTCGCTCCATTCCTCATCCCTTAGATTGGCAGTCTGCTGGCTCCTCACTCTCTGAAGATCTGGACAAAATCACAGACTGGTCAAACAAGTGGAACATGTCTTTCAATATCACACTCTTACTATGTCTCTCCAAATAGGCCTACTGGACAACCCTCCCATCTACTTTCTCAACAATCCTCTCCAAGAAGTTCTGTCACTCAATCTTTTGGGTCTCACTATCTTCCATGATCTTTCCTGGGAAAACCACATTTCCAAGCTGGCCTCCAAAGCCAGTCGCCGACTGGGCATCCTCCGTCGTGCGAAGTCCTTCCTTGGCACACCTGAGCTCCTCACCACATACAAGGCTTTCATTCTCAGCTCAATGGAATACTGCTCTCCCCTCTGGGCTGGTGCTCCTGCCTCACACCTAGCTCGGCTTCACGCTGTTGAAACCAAAACTTTCAGCATCATTGGAATCTCCCGCGATGAAGCTGATTGTGAGGGCCTTTCACTCACTCACCGCAGGCAGGTTGGTGGTCTTTCTGTCTTATACCGACTCCTATCCGGCGTAGCTCCCCCAGCTCTATCTGTGCTCTGTCCCCCAAATATTCCTGCAGGTCGCAAAAGATCTGCCAGCAAGCCTCTCCTGGTGAAATTGCTAAAATCAAGACTCTCTGCTCACCTTCACTCCTTCATTTCTCTTTTCTCCCGCCTCTGGAACAAACTCCATCACTCTCTTCAATCCCACTCCTCCCTCCAGGTCTTTAAAACAGCTGTTCACCACCATCTCTTATCTTACCCCATCCAAAACCTTGATCTTTTCTATCCCCGTTAATTCATCCCAGATCCATTTTTTTGAAATATCGACTTCTTTTCTGGAAGTCCTAGCAGTGTCCATATGTTTTACACATCTCCCACCCCTCCTCCCCTTCCCATGCCTCCTCCCCCCAAGCCCTCTCCCTCCCACAGATCTCCCAATGTCCCTGTTCTCTGCTGTTGTACTTGTGTGCTTCCCTCTCTCTCCCCATCTTGTTGTCTCCCCATCTTCACTCCCTTTATTGTATGTTTTGTGTGTCCGTTTTTTTTTTTGTGATTGATGTGTTTTTTTGTGATTGATACCTCTTACACGAGCCTCGATCTTGTATACAAGAAAAAAAAAATCTTTAATGCAGAATCCTGTGTACAGTGGTGGTTCGTCGTCCCAGTTCTCTTGATGAGTGTCGGATTGATTTTCTGGGACTTTGTTGAAATGATCCATTCAAGTCTGCTGCACTTGTGCTCGCTCGACCGGTACTTTTCTGTCTCTGATAACTTCCATTCTCCTTCAACCTCTTGTACCATTCTCTGATACTAGGCTGCGATGTCGGAAGTTCCTTCCATACCTTGTACAGAAATTACGCTGAACTTTTGTGTCAAATCTCATCTCGATGAACCATTCGAAGCACTGAGCTTTCTCCTGTGGAGTCGCCATTTTATTTTACAACAAACCACCAGACCTGAAAACAAAGAAAACTTTGAGTTTCTGCATCATATAAAACAAAGGGTATCATTGTATCATTTATGGTGCTAAATAATTATATTAACAACCAAATTTGTCCAGGTCTTTTTCATAAATTGATATTCAGCATGGTCCTTGGAAGTGTTATGAATGTGATTTGTGTTCAATTTAAATCGAGATTTAAAGAGGTTTAAAGGCATGTAAATAAATTAATATGAGGTTTTACCACCATTTTACCCAGTGTCTGTTACACTATCATATCTAACACATTACAATTATTCGAGCCTGTCGTGTTTGTGTCCTTTATAACATCCTTTAAAACAGTAAGTTGATTTGGAATGATTTTCAATTTTTTTTGAATGCTAGGCAGGCAGACAGAGTAAAGCCGGATGATTTGTTTAAGCGGATGGTTCGTTTAAGCCAGGTGGGTAGTTTACATGGGTGGTTTGGTTAAGCCGGGTGGGTAGTTTACCCTTTGTGGTTTGTTTGTGGATGGTTTAGTTACGTTTGGTGATTTGTTGAGCGTGGTGGTTTGGTTGAGCCGGGTAGTAATTTGGTTGAGCCGGGTGGTAATTTGGTTGAGCCGGGTAGTAATTTGGTTGAGCCGGGTGGTAATTTGGTTGAGCCAGGTTGTAATTTGGTTGACCCGGGTGGTAACTTGGTTGAGCTGGGTGGTAACTTGCTTGAGCTGGGTGGTAATTTGCTTGAGCTGGGTGGTAACTTGCTTGAGCTGGGTGGTTTGGTTATACAGGGTGACTTGTTTACATGGGTGTTTTGTTTACGTCGGGTGGCTTTGTTATGCCGGGTGTTGTGGTGAGTTGGGTGGTCTGGTTGAGCTGGGTGGTTTGGTTACTCCGGGTGGTTTGGTTACTCAGGGTGGTTTGTTTGATTCGGTTGATTTTGTTACTCCGGGTGGTTTGTTTGATTTGGGTGATTTTGTTACACCGGGTGATTTGTTTGATTCGGGTGATTTTGTTACACCGGGTGGTTTGTTTGATTCGGGTGATTTTGTTACTTCGGGTGATTTTGTTACTCCGGGTGGTTTGGTTACACCGGGTGGTTTGTTTGATTTGGGTGATTTTGTTACTTCGGGTGATTTTGTTACTCCGGGTGGTTTGGTTACACCGGGTGGTTTGTTTGATTCGGGTGATGTTGTTACACCGGGTGGTTTGTTTGATTTGGGTGATTTTGTTACACCGGGTGGTTTGTTTGATTCGGGTGATGTTGTTACTCCGGGTGGTTTGTTTGATTCGGGTGATTTTGTTACACCGGGTGGTTTGTTTGATTCGGGTGATTTTGTTACACCGGGTCGTTTGTTTGATTTGGGTGATTTTGTTACTTCGGGTGATTTTGTTACTCTGGGTGGTTTGGTTACTCCGGGTGGTTTGGTTACACCGGGTGGTTTGTTTGATTCGGGTGATGTTGTTACTCCGGGTGGTTTGTTTGATTCGGGTGATTTTGTTACACCTGGTCGTTTGTTTGATTTGGGTGATTTTGTTACTTCGGGTGATTTTGTTACTCTGGGTGGTTTGGTTACTCTGGGTGGTTTGGTTACACCGGGTGGTTTGTTTGATTCGGGTGATTTTGTGACGCCGGTTGGTTTGGTTTTTTTTTTTTTTTTTTTTTTTTTTTTTTGCATACTGAATCGAGGCTCGTGAAAGAGCTAACATTTATTTCACAAACAAATCAACCAGACAAACAAAATATACAAAAAGAGGGAGCGGAAGACAAGATGGGGAGAGAAGGGGAAGCACACAACCAGAACATTTGAGAGCAGGGAGAAGTGTGGGAGGGAGAGGGCTTGGGGGCAGGAGGCGTGGGAAGGGGAGGGGGGGGGGGGAGAGAGGTATAAAACACAAGGGGACCGAAATTAGCGGGGGTAGAAAAGATCAAGGTTTTGGATGGGGGAGGATAAGAGATGGTGGTGAACAGCTGTTTTAAAGACCTGGAGGGTGGAGTGGGATTGAAGAGAGTGAGGGAGTTTGTTCCAGAGGCGGGAGAAAAGAGGAATGAAGGAGTGAAGGTGAGCAGAATGTCTTGATTTTGGCAGTTTAACCATAAGAGGGTTGCAGGCAGATCTTGTGCGACCTGTAGGAATATTTGGGGGACAGAGCCCAGAGAGGGCTGGGGGGGCAAGGCCAGAGAGGAGTCGGTAGAAGACGGTTGGATGGTTTAGTTGAAGACGGTTATGCTGGTTGGTTTAGTTATGCCGGGTGGTTTGGTTATGCCGGGTGGTTTGGTTATGTCGGTTGGTTTGGTTACACCGGTTGGTTTTGGTTACACCGGTTGGTTTGGCTACACCGGGTGGTTTGGTTGCACTGGTTGGTTTGGTTACACCGGGTGGTTTGGTTACACCGGTTGGTTTGGTTACACCGGGTGGTTTGGTTAGGCCGGTTGGTTTGGTTATGCCAGGTGGTTTGGTTATGCCAGTTGGTTTGGTTACACCGGTTGGTTTGGTTACGCCGGTTGGTTTGGCCAGTTACTCCGGGAGGTTTGTTTGATTCGGGTGATTTTGTTACTCTGCGTGGTTTGGTTGATTCGGGTGGTTTGGTTACACCGGGTGGTTTGGTTACACCGGGTGGTTTGGTTACGCCGGTTGGTTTGGACAGTTACTCCGGGTGGTTTGTTTGATTCGGGTGGTTTGGTTACACCGGGTGGTTTGGTTACACCGGGTGGTTTGGTTACACCGGGTGGTTTGGTTACGCCAGGTGGTTTGGTTACACCGGGTGGTTTGGTTACGCCGGTTGGTTTGGCCAGTTACTCCGGGTGGTTTGGTTATGCCGATTGGTTTGGTCGGTTACTGCAGGTGGTTTTGTTACTCCAGGTGGTTTGGTTACACCGGGTGGTTTGGTTACGCCGGGTGGTTTGGTTATTCCAGGTGGTTTGGTTACGCCGATTGGTTTGGCCGGTTACTCCAGATGGTTTGGTTATGCCGATTGGTTTGGTCGGTTACTGCAGGTGGTTTTGTTACTCGAGGTGGTTTGGTTACTCTGGGTGGTTTGGCTGGTTATTCCGGGTGGTGTGGTTGCGCCGATCGGTTTGGCCGGTTACTCCAGGTGGTTTGGTTATTCTGGGTGGTTTGGTTACGCCGATTGGTTTGGCCGGTTACTCGAGGTGGTTTGGTTACGCTGATTGGTTTCGCCGGTTACTGCAGGTGGTTTGGCTACTCCGGGTGGTTTGGCTACTCCGGGTGGTTTGGCTGGTTATTCCGGGTGGTTTGGTTACGCCGATTGGTTTGGCCAGTTACTGCAGGTGGTTTGGTTATGCCGATTGGTTTGGTCGGTTACTGCAGGTGGTTTTGTTACTCCAGGTGGTTTGGTTACTCCGGGTGGTTTGGCTACTCCGGGTGGTTTGGCTGGTTATTCCGGGTGGTTTGGTTGCGCCGATTGGTTTGGCCGGTTACTCCAGGTGGTTTGGTTATTCTGTGTGGTTTGGTTACACCGATTGGTTTGGCCGGTTACTCCAGGTGGTTTGGTTATTCCAGCTGGTTGGGTTACGCTGAGCGGTTTGGCCAGTTGCTCCAGGTGGTTTGGTTACTCCGGGTGGTTTGGTTACGCCGATTGCTTTGGCCGGTTACTCCAGGTGGTTTGGTTATGCCGATTGGTTTGGCCGGTTACTCCAGGTGGTTTGGTTACGCCGATTGGTTTGGCCGGTTACTGCAGGTGGTTTGGTTACTCCAGGTGGTTTGGCTACTCCGGGTGGTTTGGCTGGTTATTCCTGGTGGTTTGGTTATGCCGATTGGTTTGGTCGGTTACCGCAGGTGGTTTTGTTAATCCAGGTGGTTTGGCTACTCCGAGTAGTTTGGTTACTCCAGGTGGTTTGGTTACTCCGGGTGGTTTGGCTACTCTAGGTGGTTTGGTTACTCCAGGTGATTTGGTTACTCTGGGTGGTTTGGCTGGTTATTCCAGGTGGTTTGGTTTGGCCGGTTACTGCAGGTGGTTTTGTTATTCCGGGTGGTTTGGTTACGCCGATTGGTTTGGCCGGTTGCTCCAGGTGGTTTGGTTACTCCAGGTGGTTTGGCCGGTTACTCCAGGTGGTTTGGCTACGCCAATTGGTTTGGCCGATTACTCCAGGTGGTTTGGGTGATTCGGGTGGTTTGGTTACGCCGATTGGTTTGGCCGGTTACTACAGGTGGTTTGGTTACACCGATTGGTTTGGCCGGTTACTCCAGGTGGTTTGGTTACTCCGGGTGGTCTGGTTACTCCGGGTGGTTTGGTTACGTCGGGTGGTTTGGTTATGCCAAGCGGTTTGGCTGGTTACTCCCGGTGGTTTGGCTGGTTATTCCAGGTGGTTTGGTTTGGCCGGTTACTCCAGGTGGTTTGGTTGATTCGGGTGGTTTGGTTACGCAGATTAGTTTGGCCGGTTACTCCATCCAGGTGGTTTGGTTGATTCGGGTGGTTTGTTTATGCCGAGCGGTTTGGCCGGTTACTCCAGGTGGTTTGGTTGAGCCGATTGGTTTGGTTACGCCGATTGGTTTGGCCGGTTACTCCAGGTGGTTTGGTTGATTTGGGTGGTTTGGTTATGCCGAGCGGTTTGGCCGGTTACTCCATCCAGGTGGTTTGGTTGATTTGGGTGGTTTGCTTATGCCGATTGGTTTGGCCGGTTACTCCAGGTGGTTTGAATGATTCGGGTGGTTTGGTTATGCCAAGCGGTTTGGCCGGTTACTCCAGGTGGTTTGGTTGAGCCGGTGGTTTGGTTATGCCAAGCGGTTTGGCCGGTTACTCCAGGTGGTTTGGTTGATTCGGGTGGTTTGGTTATGACGAGTGGTTTGGCCGGTTACTCCAGATGGTTTGGTTGAGCCTGTGGTTTGGTTATGCCGAGCGGTTTGGCCTGTTACTCCAGGTGGTTTGGTTGATTTGGGTGGTTTGGTTATGCCGAGCGGTTTGGCCGGTTACTCCAGGTGGTTTTGTTACTCCATGTGGTTTGGTTACTCCAGGTGGTTTGGTTACTCCAGGTGGTTTGGTTATGCCAAGTGGTTTGGCCGGTTATTCCAGGTGGTTTGGTTGATTCGGGTGGTTTGGTTATGCCGAGCAGTTTGGCCGGTTACTCCAGGTGGCTTGGTTGAGCCGGGTGGTTTGGTTATGCCGAGCGGTTTGGCCGGTTACTCCAGGTGGTTTGGTTGATTCGGGTGGTTTGGTTATGCTGAGTGGTTTGGCCGGTTACTCCAGGTGGTTTGGTTGATTCGGTTGGTTTGGTTATGCCAAGCGGTTTGGCCGGTTACTCCACGTGGTTTTGTTGATTTGGGTGGGTTGGTTATGCCGAGCAGTTTGGCCGGTTACTCCAGGTGGTTTTGTTGATTCGGGTGGTTTGGTTATGCCGAGCAGTTTGGCCGGTTACTCCAGGTGGTTTGGTTGATTCCGGGTGGTTTGGTTATGCCGAGCGGTTTGGCCGGTTACTCCAGGTGGTTTGGTTGAGCCGGGTGGTTTGGTTGTGCCGAGCGGTTTGGCCGGTTACTCCAGGTGGTTTGGTTGATTCGGGTGGTTTTGTTATGCCGAGTGGTTTGGCCGGTTACTCCAGGTGGTTTGGTTGATTCGGGCGGTTTGGTCGGTTACTCCGGGTGGTTTGGTTGATTCGGGTGGTTTGGATACGCCGAGCGGTTTGGCCGGTTACTCCAGGTGGTTTGGTTGATTCGGGTGGTTTGGTTATGCTGAGCGGTTTGGCCAGTTACTCCAGGTGGTTTGGTTGATTCGGGTGGTTTGGTTACGCCGAGCGGTTTGGCCGGTTACTCCAGGTGGTTTAGTTGATTCGGGTGGTTTGGATATGCTGAGCGGTTTGGCCGGTTACTCCAGGTGGTTTGGTTGATTCGGGTGGTTTGGCTACGCCGAGCTGTTTGGCCGGTTACTCCAGGTGGTTTGGTTGATTCGGGTGGTTTGGTTGATTCGGGTGGTTTGGTTATGCTGAGCGGTTTGGCCGGTTACTCCAGGTGGTTTGGTTGTGCTGAGCGGTTTGGCCGGTTACTCCGGGTGGTTTGGTTCATTCGGGTGATTTGGTTATGCCGATTGGTTTGGCCGGGTTACTCCAGGTGGTTTGGTTGATTCGGGTGGTTTGGTTATGCTGATTGGTTTGGCCGGGTACTCCAGGTGTTTTGGTTGATTTGGGTGGTTTGGTTATGCCGAGCGGTTTGGCCGGTTACTCCATCCAGGTGGTTTGGTTGATTTGGGTGGTTTGGTTATGCCGATTGGTTTGGCCGGTTACTCCAGGTGGTTTGATTGATTCGGGTGGTTTGGTTATGCCGAGCGGTTTGGCCGGTTACTCCAGGTGGTTTGGTTGAGCCGGTGGTTTGGTTATGCCGAGCGGTTTGGCCGGTTACTCCAGGTGGTTTGGTTGATTCGTGTGGTTTGGTTATAACGAGTGGTTTGGCCGGTTTCTCCAGATGGTTTGGTTGAGCCGGTGGTTTGGTTATGCCGAGCGGTTTGACCGGTTACTCCAGGTGGTTTGGTTGATTTGGGTGGTTTCGTTATGCCGAGCGGTTTGGCCGGTTACTCCAGGTGGTTTGGTTACTTCAGGTGGTTTGGTTACTCCAGGTGGTTTGGTTATGCCGAGTGGTTTGGCCGGTTACTCCAGGTGGTTTGGTTGATTCGGGTGGTTTGGTTATGCCGAGCGGTTTGGCCGGTTACTCCAGGTGGCTTGGTTGAGCCGGGTGGTTTGGTTATGCCGAGCGGTTTGGCCGGTTACTCCAGGTGGTTTGGTTGATTCGGGTGGTTTGGTTATGCCGAGTGGTTTGGCCGGTTACTCCAGGTGGTTTGGTTGATTCGGGTGGTTTGGTTATGCCGATTGGTTTGGCCGGTTACTCCAGGTGGTTTGGTTGATTCGGTTGGTTTGGTTATGCCAAGCGGTTTGGCCGGTTACTCCAGGTGGTTTTGTTGATTTGGGTGGATTGGTTATGCTGAGCAGTTTGGCCGGTTACTCCAGGTGGTTTTGTTGATTCGGGTGGTTTGGTTATGCCGAGCAGTTTGGCCGGTTACTCCAGGTGGTTTGGTTGATTCCGGGTGGTTTGGTTATGCCGAGCGGTTTGGCCGGTTACTCCAGGTGGTTTGGTTGATTCGGGTGGTTTGGTTATGCCGAGCGGTTTGGCCGGTTACTCCAGGTGGTTTGGTTGCTCCAGGTGGTTTGGTTTATTCAGGTGGTTTGGTTATGCCGAGCGGTTTGGCCGGTTACTGCAGGTGGTTTGGTTGAGCCGGGTGGTTTGGTTGTGCCGAGCGGTTTGGCCGGTTACTCCAGGTGGTTTGGTTGATTCGGGGTGGTTTTGTTATGCCGAGCGGTTTGGCCAGTTACTCCAGGTGGTTTGGTTGATTCGGGTGGTTTGGTAATGCCGAGCGGTTTGGCCGGTTACTCCAGGTGGTTTGGTTGAGCCGGGTGGTTTGGTTATGCCGAGCGGTTTGGCCAGTTACTTCAGGTTGTTTGGTTGATTCGGGTGGTTTGGTTATGCCGAGCGGTTTGGCCGGTTACTCCAGGTGGTTTGGTTGATTCGGGTGGTTTTGTTATGCCGAGCGGTTTGGCCGGTTACTCCAGGTGGTTTGGTTGATTCGGTTGGTTTGGTTATGCCAAGCGGTTTGGCCGGTTACTCCAGGTGGTTTTGTTGATTTGGGTGGATTGGTTATGCCGAGCAGTTTGGCCGGTTACTCCAGGTGGTTTTGTTGATTCGGGTGGTTTGGTTATGCCGAACAGTTTGGCCGGTTACTCCAGGTGGTTTGGTTGATTCTGGGTGGTTTGGTTATGCCGAGCGGTTTGGCCGGTTACTCCAGGTGGTTTGGTTGATTCTGGGTGGTTTGGTTATGCCGAGCGGTTTTTTTTTTTTTTTTTTTTTTGTATACAAGATCGAGGCTCGTGAAAGAGCGAACATTAATCACACAGAAAGACAAACCGACACATAAAACATATAACATAGGGAGCGGTAGACAAGATGGGGAGAGAGGGGGAAGGACACAAACACAATATTTGAGAGCAGGGACCGAGAGACATGGAGACATCGAGAGATCTGAGAGAGGGCGAGGGCTTTGGGGGGGGGGGGCGTGGGAAGGGGGCGGTGGGAGAGGTATAAAACATATGGACACTGCCAGGACTTCCAGGAAAGAAGTTGGAATTTCAAACAAGGTGGATCTGGGGTGAATTAGCCCCAGTGAAGGGAGATCTGTGGATCTGGGTGAAGGGAGTGTGGGAGTTTGTTCCAGAGTCGGGAGAAAAGAGGAATGAAAGAGTGAAGGTGAGCAGAGAGCCGAGATTTCGGCAGTTTAACCATCAGAGGGTTGCTGGCAGATCTTGTGCGACCTGTAGGAATATTTGGGGGACAGAGCACAGAGAGAGCTGGGGGTGCAAGGCCGGAGAGGAGTCGGTAGAAGACAGAAAGACCACCTACCTGCCTGCGGTGAGTTAGTGAAAGGCCCTCAGAGATAGCTTCATCGCGGGAGATTCCAATAATTCTGAAAGCTTTGGTTTCAACAGCGTGAAGCCGAGCTAGGTGTGAGGCAGGAGCACCGGCCCATAGGGGAGAACAGTATTCCATTGAGCTGCGGATGAAAGCCTTGTATGTGGTGAGGAGCTCAGGTGTGCCGAGGAAGGACTTCGCACGACGGAGGATGCCCAGTCGGCGACTGGCTTTGGAGGCCAGCTTGGAAATGTGGTTTTCCCAAGAAAGATCATGGCAGATAGTGAGACCCAAAATCTTGAGCGACAGAACTTCTTGGAGAGGATTGTTGAGAAAGTAGATGGGAGGGTTGTCCAGTCGATCTTTTCGGAGAGACATAGTAAGAGTGTGAGATTTGTCTGGATTGAAAGACATGTTCCACTTGTTTGACCAGTCTGTGATTTTGTCCAGGTCTTCAGAGAGTGAGGAGGCAGCAGACTGCCGATCTGAGGGAAGAGGAATGGAGCGGCAGAGAGTGGAGTCATCAGCAAAGAGATAGAGAGGATTTTCGAGAGAGTCAGAGAGATCATTGATGAAGACCAGAAAAAGCACGGGGCCCAGAACACTGCCTTGGGGAACTCCAGCCTGAACAGGAAGAGGAGATGAGAGAAACCCATTCAGGGCCACACGTTGACGACGACTAGAGAGGAAGTCCGCCAGCCATGCGTGGAGATTTCCATGGATACCAAAGGAGGAGAGTTTGGTGAGCAGAGCGGGGTGCCAGACCGTGTCGAAGGCACGTGATATGTCGAGGGAGACAGCTCTAATTTCCTGTTTGGCATTGAGGACCTCCATCCATTGTTGAGACAGCAGAAGCAGCATGTCCAGAGTAGAGTGACCTGGTCTGAAACCAAATTGATGATCAGAGATCAAGCCATTGGAGAAGAGGAAAGATTTCATATCCGAAGCAATGATGGATTCCATGACTTTGCTGATAATTGGGAGAAGGCTGATTGGTCTGTAGTTGCTAGGATCTGTTTTTGCACCTTTTTTGTGCAAAGCGGTGATGTTGGCTGATTTCCAAGCAGATGGCAGTTGACCTTGAGCAAAAGAGAGGGTGAAGAGAACAGAGAGAGGGTGAGATAGAGCAGCAGAGCAGGATTTTAGGACCCGTGGGCTGATGCCGTCGGGTCCAGTTGCAGAATCAGAGTCGAGGGTTGACAGAAACTTTTCCACCTTGTCAGGAGGAAAGGACACGGAGTCCAGGAGCAGCAGGGTACGACTGGGTATGGTGGGTACAGAGAGGGATGGGTTTGGGACACAAGATTTAGAGGCAAACACAGAGTTGAGGCATTCAGCTTTTTCACGTGCGGAGTCAGCTGTGTAGCCGTTTGAGGTAAGGGAGGGGATGGAGGGGGAACAAACACCAGAAACGGATTTGACCAGACGCCACCAGGATTTGGAAGAGGGAGACAGATAAGAGAGTTCGGTCTTGAGAACGGAGAGATATTGTTTCCTGGCTCTCCTGAGGGTGGACACACACTTGTTTCGGGCTTTGTGAAAGGAAATGAGATTTCCTTCCGTTGGATTTGCTTTCCAGGAGACGAAGGCAAGTTGTTTCTGGGCAACAGCCTCACCACAAGATTCCGTGTACCATGGACGGGAGGAAGGGTATGACAACTGAAGACGAGATGGGATAAATCTGTGCATGAGAGAGAGCAATTTACTTTGGAAGAATTCCCAGGATGAGTTGATGTCAGAGGTGGTAGAGATGGGAGACCAGTCCAGATGATTGATGGCTGCTTGAAGACCGTGCCAGTTGGCCTGAGTGAAATGCCAGACTCGTCGACGCTGAGCAGGCTCCCTGAGGATGGTCAGAGAGATGTCCACTTTAACAAGGACATGATCAGATGATCCGATCGGAGGAGAAGAAGAGCAGCAGACATTTTCAGGGAAGTTAGTCATAACCAAGTCCAGAAGAGAAGATGTTCCGTTGACTGAGATCCGGGTCGGGAAATTGACAGATTGTGTCAGTCCCAGTGAGTCGCAGAAGTCCTTTGCTGAGGAGCCATGGCTGGTGAGAGAGGTACCCACACCCAGCCAACTGGCATGATGACAGTTGAAATCACCACATATGAGGAAGAGAGAGTTGGGATGAGTAGATATAAGTTGGTCCATATCATCAGACAGCGAGATGTAGATGGAGTCATCACTGTTTGGTGGACGGTACAACACACATATGAACAAGAGGTGGGAGCGAAGGGGAAGCCGTAGCCAGAGGTATTCCTGGGGGTGAGGTGGAGAGAGTGCAGTGCAGGGCGAGTGAGGAAGAGAGTTTTTGATAAAGATAGCAACCCCGCCTCCAGGACGAGGCTCAGGTCTATCATACCGGAGGAGGGAGTAGCCCGGGAGAGATACTATGGAATCAGAGACATCATAAAGGAGGAAAGTTTCTGTTAAGCAGATCACGTCTGGTTTGACAGAAGCAACCTGTATGGAGAGATCAGTTAAGTTTGAACGAAGGCCCCGGATGTTTGAGGTCCATACCGTTAATGAAGAGGAAGGGGGAGCATCAGATACAGAACAGGGGGGAGGAGGGGTAAGGTAAGATGTGGAAGAGGTGGAAGAGGTAGGGAGAGCTGTTGAAGGTGTGTCAGAGATTTCAGAATAGCTCGGAGAAAGGGAAGGATGGGGCGGACAAAAGGTTTGATGGTGATTGGGTGAGCCACAATGAGGTGTTATTTGAGGAGGGGGAAGAGCGAGGCAGAAGGTTGGGGGAGATGGAGGTGAGAGTTTGAAGGGGGAAGAAGCGGGGAGGACGCTTTGAGGAGGGGGAGTGAGAGGGGGGAAATTGAGAAGCAATGAGGGTGGGGAGATTTGAAGGGGAGGGGTGAGGGGGGAGTTTGGGAGGGAAGGGACAAGGGGAGGGATTTGAAAGGGATGGGATATGGGGGAGATTTGGAGGGGAGGGGTGAGGCAGGAGTCTAGGAGGGGAGGGGCGAGGGGGCGTCTTGGCGGTGAGGGGGTAGTTTAGGAGGGAGGGGGCAAGGGGGGAGATTTGAAAGGGATGGGTGATGGGGAAGATTTGGAGGGGAGGGGTGATGGGGAAGATTTGGAGGGGAGGGGTTATGGGGAAGATTTGGAGGGGAGGGGTGAGATTGGATTTTTGAAAGTGTACGATTTATGGGAAACGAACATTTATTGCAAAATGAGTTTCTTGTGACCTTCGAGTTAAAAATACGTTTAAGGACGCTGGATGGAGGATGGAGTGCAGGAGAGTTTAGGGAATGTAGAAAAAAGGCACTATAGGAGATGGATATTTTTTTTGGGATGAATTGATTTGGTGAGCAAGTCGAAAGCAGCCTTTTAAAGAAGAAGAAGAAAAAGGTGTTATAAAATATGACGGAATACATAACTTGAGGGGAAAATGTAAACATTGAAGGTTAATGAGTGAAAACTATCTGGGGAAATGGGGGAGAAACACGTGGTCGAAGAACGAACGAACGAACGAATAAGAATGAATAAACGAATGAGAACAGAGAAGGAAATGTTTTTTTTTTTTTTTTTTTTTTTTTTTGAGTTGAGATTTACACAAGGAAGTAGGCTATGGGTGAAAAGCCTGGGAATACAGAGAACGAAAGTTATTGGATCACAAAACGACGGACCGCTGAGAGAAAAACAAAGCCTCAAGGTTGTACAGTGCACACTGTACAAGGCCTCAAGACACGACACGAATTAACACGATTTTCAATACAGGTATGAAAGATTTGCACCGAAAAATCTTCGTCGGGACACAATATACGTACAACACCATAAATGAATACAGTTTTAACGAAAATACAAATGGGAACAATCACTTAACTTCGATTTCAAATCGTTCGCGACGCGGCAAAGGCCTTGCTCGCGACACGGCAAACAGACCATCAATTTATGAAAGATAAACACCGAGAAACAACCAAAGTTGCACACAATAACTTCACACACCGAAGGATAAATACAGTTTCGACAAAATACAATTGTGAACAGACTTAACTTCGAAAAACGTGGAGACCGTGTGGAGCTTCGAAAATCCCTGCCGCCGTCTCCAAGATCACTCGGTTTGGCTGGTTACTCCAGGTGGTTTGGTTACTCCAGGTGGTTTGGTTTATTCAGGTGGTTTGGTTATGCTGAGCGGTTTGGCCGGTTCCTCCAGGTCGTTTGGTTGAGCCGGGTGGTTTGGTTGTGCCAAGCGGTTTGGCCGGTTACTCCAGGTGGTTTGGTTGATTCGGGTGGTTTTGTTATGCCGAGCGGTTTGGCCGGTTACTCCAGGTGGTTTGGTTGATTCGGGTGGTTTGGTTATGCCGAGCGGTTTGGCCGGTTACTCCAGGTGGTTTGGTTGAGCCGGGTGGTTTGGTTATGCCGAGTGGTTTGGCCAGTTACTTCAGGTTGTTTGGTTGATTCGGGTGGTTTGGTTATGCCGAGCGGTTTGGCCGGTTACTCCAGATGGTTTGGTTATTCCTGGTGGTTTGGTTGATTCGGGTGGTTTGGTTATGCCGAGCGGTTTGGCTGGTTACTCCAGGTGGTTTGGTTGTGCCCAGCGGTTTGGACGGTTACTCCGGGTGGTTTGGTTGATTCGGGTGGTTTGGTTATGCCGATTGGTTTGGCCGGTTACTCCAGGTGGTTTGGTTGATTCGGGTGGTTTGGTTATGCCGATTGGTTTGGCCGGTTACTCCATGTGTTTTGGTTGATTCGGGTGCTTTGGTTATGCCAAGCGGTTTGGCCGGTTACTCCAGGTGGTTTGGTTGAGCCGGGTGGTTTGGTTATGCCCAGACGTTTGGCCGGTTACTCCAGGTGGTTTGGTTGATTCGGATGGTTTGGTTATGCCGAGCGGTTTGGCCGGTTACTCCAGGTGGTTTGGTTGATTCGGGTGGTTTGGTTACGCTGAGCGGTTTGGCCGGTTACTCCAGGTGGTTTGGTTGATTCGGGTGGTTTGGATACGCCGAGCGGTTTGGCCGGTTACTCCAGGTGGTTTGGTTGATTCGGGTGGTTTGGCTATGCCGAGCTGTTTGGCCGGTTACTCCAGGTGGTTTGGTTGATTCGGGTGGTTTGGTTGATTCGGGTGGTTTGGTTATGCTGAGCGGTTTGGCCAGTTACTCCAGGTGGTTTGGTTGATTCGGGTGGTTTGGTTACGCCGAGTGGTTTGGCCGGTTACTCCAGCTGGTTTAGTTGATTCGGGTGGTTTGGATATGCCGAGCGGTTTGGCCGGTTACTCCAGGTGGTTTGGTTGATTCGGGTGGTTTGGCTATGCCGAGCTGTTTGGCTGGTTACTCCAGGTGGTTTGGTTGATTCGGGTGGTTTGGTTGATTCGGGTGGTTTGGTTATGCTGAGCGGTTTGGCCGGTTACTCCAGGTGGTTTGGTTGTGCCGAGCGGTTTGGCCGGTTACTCCGGGTGGTTTGGTTGATTCGGATGATTTGGTTATGCCGATTGGTTTGGCCGGTTACTCCAGGTGGTTTGGTTGATTCGGGTGGTTTGGTTATGCCGATTGGTTTGGCCGGTTACTCCAGGTGGTTTGGTTGAGACGATGGTTTGGTTATGCCGAGCCGTTTGGCCGGTTACTCCAGGTGGTTTTGTTGATTCGGATGGTTTGGTTATGCCGAGCGGTTTGGCCGGTTACTCCAGGTGGTTTGGTTGATTCGGGTGGTTTGTTTCCGCCGAGCGGTTTGGCCGGTTACTCCAGGTGGTTTGATTGATTCGGGTGGTTTGGTTGATTCGGGTGGTTTGGTTATGCTGAGCGGTTTGGCCAGTTACTCCAGGTGGTTTGGTTGATTCGGGTGGTTTGGCTACGCCGAGCTGTTTGGCCAGTTACTCCAGGTGGTTTGGTTGATTCGGGTGGTTTGGTTGATTCGGGTGGTTTGGTTATGCTGAGCGGTTTGGCCGGTCACTCCAGGTGGTTTGGTTGTGCCGAGCGGTTTGGCTGGTTACTCCAGGTGGTTTGGTTGTGCCCAGCGGTTTGGCCGGTTACTCCGGGTGGTTTGGTTGATTCGGGTGGTTTGGTTATGCCGATTGGTTTGGCCGGTTACTCCAGGTGGTTTGGTTGATTCGGGTGGTTTGGTTATGCCGATTGGTTTGGCCGGTTACTCCATGTGTTTTGGTTGATTCGGGTGCTTTGGTTATGCCAAGCGGTTTGGCCGGTTACTCCAGGTGGTTTGGTTGATTCGGATGGTTTGGTTATGCCGAGCGGTTTGGCCGGTTACTCCAGGTGGTTTGGTTGATTCGGGTGGTTTGGATACGCCGAGCGGTTTGGCCGGTTACTCCAGGTGGTTTGGTTGATTCGGGTGGTTTGGCTATGCCGAGCTGTTTGGCCGGTTACTCCAGGTGGTTTGGTTGATTCGGGTGGTTTGGTTGATTCGGGTGGTTTGGTTATGCTGAGCGGTTTGGCCAGTTACTCCAGGTGGTTTGGTTGATTCGGGTGGTTTGGTTATGCCGAGTGGTTTGGCCGGTTACTCCAGCTGGTTTAGTTGATTCGGGTGGTTTCGATATGCCGAGCGGTTTAGCCGGTTACTCCAGGTGGTTTGGTTGATTCGGGTGGTTTGGCTATGCCGAGCTGTTTGGCCGGTTACTCCAGGTGGTTTGGTTGATTCGGGTGGTTTGGTTGATTCGGGTGGTTTGGTTATGCTGAGCGGTTTGGCCGGTTACTCCAGGTGGTTGGGTTGTGCCGAGCGGTTTGGCCGGTTACTCCGGGTGGTTTGGTTGATTCGGGTGATTTGGTTATGCCGATTGGTTTGGCCGGTTACTCCAGGTGGTTTGGTTGATTCGGGTGGTTTGGTTATGCCGATTGGTTTGGCCGGTTACTCCAGGTGGTTTGGTTGAGACGATGGTTTGGTTATGCCGAGCCGTTTGGCCGGTTACTCCAGGTGGTTTTGTTGATTCGGATGGTTTGGTTATGCCGAGCGGTTTGGCCGGTTACTCCAGGTGGTTTGGTTGATTCGGGTGGTTTGTTTCCGCCGAGCGGTTTGGCCGGTTACTCCATGTGGTTTGATTGATTCGGGTGGTTTGGTTGATTCGGGTGGTTTGGTTATGCTGAGCGGTTTGGCCAGTTACTCCAGGTGGTTTGGTTGATTCGGGTGGTTTGGCTACGCCGAGCTGTTTGGCCAGTTACTCCAGGTGCTTTGGTTGATTCGGGTGGTTTGGTTGATTCGGGTGGTTTGTTTCCGCCGAGCGGTTTGGCCGGTTACTCCAGGTGGTTTGGTTGATTCGGGTGGTTTGGCTACGCCGAGCTGTTTGGCCAGTTACTCCAGGTGGTTTGGTTGATTCGGGTGGTTTGGTTGATTCGGGTGGTTTGGTTGATTCGGGTGGTTTGGTTATGCTGAGCGGTTTGGCCGGTTACTCCAGGTGGTTTGATTGATTCGGGTGGTTTGGTTGATTCGGGTGGTTTGGTTATGCTGAGCGGTTTGGCCAGTTACTCCAGGTGGTTTGGTTGATTCGGGTGGTTTGGCTACGCCGAGCTGTTTGGCCAGTTACTCCAGGTGGTTTGGTTGATTCGGGTGGTTTGGTTGATTCGGGTGGTTTGGTTGATTCGGGTGGTTTGGTTATGCTGAGCGGTTTGGCCGGTTACTCCAGGTGGTTTGGTTGTGCCGAGCGGTTTGGCCGGTTACTCCAGGTGGTTTGGTTATGCTGAGCGGTTTGGCCGGTTACTCCAGGTGGTTTGGTTACTCCAGGTGGTTTGGTTGAGCCGGGTGTCATCAATAGAAACCACGCAAAACCAAGTGGAATCGAATTCAGCATGGGAACTGGAACTTTTCGGTCACATCCATTAAATTCTTCCCAAGCTAGTATTACTATGAGGGATCAAAACATTCCGTGCAATCGACAGATGCATTGTGACGATACCTGAGACTGAAGCAGAGCATTGTCAAATACCAAATCAAAACGTGTTCAAGTGCCGATAAAAAATCGTTCCAGCAGAGGGAGCTTTGGTTTAAACTTTCATCACTTCATTAATTTCTGTTCACAAAAGGATACAGTATGTGTTTAATGCTCTCTTCTTACCACTGGATGACATTTAACCTGTATCATTGTGTATATATATATATATACTGTATATCATTATTCAAGTTCAGAGGTGAATCTGATTGTGCTGAAGATTGGGGAAGTTTTCTACTCCTCTTTCAAAATCACATTCTCAACTTTCAAGAAACATGACAACAACCTCAAGGTTGACCCATCAGCCTCTCTCTCCTTGGTGTGGTCTATGGTCTTCAGCCCTCTCTCTCTCTCTCTCTCTCTCTCTCTCTCTCTCTCTCTCTCTCTCCTTGGTGTGGTCTATGGTATTCAGCCCTCTCTCTCTCTCTCCTTGGTGTGGTCTATGGTCTTCAGCCCTCTCTCGCCCTCTCTCTCTCTCCTTGGTGTGGTCTATGGTCTTTAGCCCTCTCTCGCTCTCTCTCTCTCCTTGGTGTGGTCTATGGTCTTCAGCCCTCTCTCTCTCTCTCTCTCTCTCTCTCCTTGGTGTGGTCTATGGTCTTCAGCCCTCTCTCTCTCTCTCTCTCTCTCCTTGGTGTGGTCTATGGTCTTTAGCCCTCTCTCGCGCTCTCTCTCTCTCTCCTTGGTGTGGTCTCTGGTCTTCAGCCCTCTCTCGCCCTCTCGCTCTCTCTCTCTCTCTCCCACTCTTAATTTGATTCACGATGACCACATCGTGATGACCACATTGTGGCTGAAAGCTATGTGACCAATCTATAGAAACGTTTTCTTTTTGGAATATTGAATAAATGATGTGATTTATTAATTAAATTGAGCAAAGCAAAAATCATGCTGTGATCATCTGAGGAACTTGAGTCAACCATCTCATTAGCTCTTGTTAAGTGTACCAGGCAACTCTTTCTTGGGAAAGAGTTATTGTGGATTATAAGTGGGATCTGTGTTACTCAGAAGTCCTCGGGATGGACGTGGATTGATAGTGGATGTCTCCACTGTTGTCAACAAGCGACTATACGATAGTTAACCCAAGGGACATGTATTAATTGTATTTGTTGTAAGTAACATTGCAGGTGTTAAGAGGCAGAGTCCGAAATGTTGGCATTCCAAGCCCTCTATCCTTGCTAATCACCTCGTTACTATAGCAATGACCTGTCTGTTCAGGCTGGGGGATGGTGTCGGGAAAGCAGTGAGGAGATGGGGAGCTGTCGTGGAAAGAGTGAAGGGGGGGGGGGGGGGGAGGAGGTAGGGGTGGGAGCGACTAACAGTGTATTGAATTCCAGCCAAAGAGGTCAAAGGGCAGGTGGTGGAAAGATATGGAGTGGATTTCCCATGAAAGGTCGGACTGTGGAGTCTGTTTTACTCCAAGTGTCTTTAAACATGGTTTAAATCAGTTGGATTATCATCCCTGTTTGTGATTCGTCTTGTGTTTTTGCTTCCTTAAAAGCCACCATTACCTTTCCTCCTGTTTTCTCCTCTTCTCGATTCAGAAACCCCTTTGGGTGACTTAACCCATTCGAGTACCTTGCTGGTGTTTAATTGGCAGACCACACTACACCGGTGCGTGTGTGTGTGCGTTCTGGAGGCGTGAACCCAGTGGAATCGAATCTTCTGTGGGAACTGAAACTGTAGATTGCGAGGAATTATGCAAAACATACTTAGCTCTTTCCATCACACTTTCGCTTCTCCGATTTCTTCTTTGCAACAATCACACATGATACATATACATATATATATATATATATATATATATATATATATATATATATATATATATATATATCAAGTAATGAACGGCGGTTGGGAATTATATCCAAAATATCCATTTTTCCGTTCTCCAACCTATAGCTTTGTCTTTAAAAAACTCAACGTTTCGGCCAGCAACCCAGCGTGCGCCGAGCCTCCACTAGCCTTCATCAAGAGAAGTTCCCTTGTTCACCTCCTCCCAGATATATCTGGGGGGAGGGGTGGGCCTATTCTATCAACCAATCACAAAGCTGCGTTGCGAGACCTCGTGACCATGGACCCATGCTCGGCTGATGTTGCAAGTGTTTTGTGTGTGTTTGAGCGGTGTATTGTGTTTTGTTGTCCGTGTTGCCTGTGTCGGCTATGTCCCACTTTGTCTTTGTCCTCCTCCACGCATCGATGTCTCTCTGGTGTATTTATGCATGAGAGGTCCGTATGCCTGTGGTAACGCCACAGTCTCCTCTGTCAATGGTGCCCGCGTTTGGCCAGTGTGCCAGGCCTCCAGTATTCGCCTCCTGGCCCGGTTCGGGGATGCCGCCAGCACGTTCACATTGTCCCATAGAGGAACATGGCCCGCCCTTATTCCATGCTTGGCAATAGCAGATCTTTCTGGGTGATTACACTCAAAGGCCTTGTGGTGTTCATTAATGCGCTGGCCTAAGGTTCTTCCAGTCTCGCCTATGTATTCTCCACCACAGTCACATGGAATGGTGTATACCACACCTGTGCAATCATTCTTCAGTCTTTTGTCTTTGACCTTGGTCAGTGCACGTCTCAAGGTGTATATAGGTTGGTAGTTGACCCTCACCCCGACCGGTCTCAAAATCCTGCCAATCCTTTGGGATACCCGTGGCACAAATGGTAGCACGCAGAAGCCCTTAGGTGGTTCCTGTGGCACGTCCTGGATTCTTGGAGCCGCCAGTACCATTTCATTTTTTGGGCAGAGGTGGTCTGGGTAGCCATTGGCTTTCAATACCCATTTGAGATGCTTGATCTCTCTCCTCAAAGTCAGTTGGATTATCATCCCTGTTTGTGATTCGTCTTGTGTTTTTGCTTCCTTAAAAGCCACCATTACCTTTCCTCCTGTTTTCTCCTCTTCTCGATTCAGAAACCCCTTTGGGTGACTTAACCCATTCGAGTACCTTGCTGGTGTTTAATTGGCAGACCACACTACACCGGTGCGTGTGTGTGTGCGTTCTGGAGGCGTGAACCCAGTGGAATCGAATCTTCTGTGGGAACTGAAACTGTAGATTGCGAGGAATTATGCAAAACATACTTAGCTCTTTCCATCACACTTTCGCTTCTCCGATTTCTTCTTTGCAACAATCACACATGATACATATACATATATATATATATATATATATATATATATATATATATATATATATATATATATATATATATCAAGTAATGAACGGCGGTTGGGAATTATATCCAAAATATCCATTTTTCCGTTCTCCAACCTATAGCTTTGTCTTTAAAAAACTCAACGTTTCGGCCAGCAACCCAGCGTGCGCCGAGCCTCCACTAGCCTTCATCAAGAGAAGTTCCCTTGTTCACCTCCTCCCAGATATATCTGGGGGGAGGGGTGGGCCTATTCTATCAACCAATCACAAAGCTGCGTTGCGAGACCTCGTGGAGTAACCGGCCAAACCGCTCAGCATAACCAAACCACCCGAATCAACCAAACCACCCGAATCAACCAAACCACCCGAATCAACCAAACCACCTGGAGTAACTGGCCAAACAGCTCGGCGTAGCCAAACCACCCGAATCAACCAAACCACCTGGAGTAACCGGCCAAACCGCTCGGCGGAAACAAACCACCCGAATCAACCAAACCACCCGAATCAACCAAAGCACCTGGAGTAACTGGCCAAACAGCTCGGCGTAGCCAAACCACCCGAATCAACCAAACCACCTGGAGTAACTGGCCAAACCGCTCAGCATAACCAAACCACCCGAATCAACCAAACCACCCGAATCAATCAAACCACATGGAGTAACCGGCCAAACCGCTCGGCGGAAACAAACCACCCGAATCAACCAAACCACCTGGAGTAACCGGCCAAACCGCTCGGCATAACCAAACCATCCGAATCAACAAAACCACCTGGAGTAACCGGCCAAACGGCTCGGCATAACCAAACCATCGTCTCAACCAAACCACCTGGAGTAACCGGCCAAACCAATCGGCATAACCAAACCACCCGAATCAAAGGAGAGAGATCAAGCATCTCAAATGGGTATTGAAAGCCAATGGCTACCCAGACCACCTCTGCCCAAAAAATGAAATGGTACTGGCGGCTCCAAGAATCCAGGACGTGCCACAGGAACCACCTAAGGGCTTCTGCGTGCTACCATTTGTGCCACGGGTATCCCAAAGGATTGGCAGGATTTTGAGACCGGTCGGGGTGAGGGTCAACTACCAACCTATATACACCTTGAGACGTGCACTGACCAAGGTCAAAGACAAAAGACTGAAGAATGATTGCACAGGTGTGGTATACACCATTCCATGTGACTGTGGTGGAGAATACATAGGCGAGACTGGAAGAACCTTAGGCCAGCGCATTAATGAACACCACAAGGCCTTTGAGTGTAATCACCCAGAAAGATCTGCTATTGCCAAGCATGGAATAAGGGCGGGCCATGTTCCTCTATGGGACAATGTGAACGTGCTGGCGGCATCCCCGAACCGGGCCAGGAGGCGAATACTGGAGGCCTGGCACACTGGCCAAACGCGGGCACCATTGACAGAGGAGACTGTGGCGTTACCACAGGCATACGGACCTCTCATGCATAAATACACCAGAGAGACATCGATGCGTGGAGGAGGACAAAGACAAAGTGGGACATAGCCGACACAGGCAACACGGACAACAAAACACAATACACCGCTCAAACACACACAAAACACTTGCAACATCAGCCGAGCATGGGTCCATGGTCACGAGGTCTCGCAACGCAGCTTTGTGATTGGTTGATAGAATAGGCCCACCCCTCCCCCCAGATATATCTGGGAGGAGGTGAACAAGGGAACTTCTCTTGATGAAGGCTAGTGGAGGCTCGGCGCACGCTGGGTTGCTGGCCGAAACGTTGAGTTTTTTAAAGACAAAGCTATAGGTTGGAGAACGGAAAAATGGATATTTTGGATATATATATATATATATATATATATTATATACACAGTATATAATACATATATATGTATATATTTATACACCGCATACAGTATATTATATACAGACTTGGCATTTAACATGGGATATTTTTTTTGTGGGGGTGAACTTACTTTTCAAGATGTCTTAGAACCAAAAGTTCATTGGAATTATGTTGAAATTATTCTAGATTTTGTTAATGTGACCTTTAAAAGAAACAAAAACCACATTTGACATTTCGAAGCAAATAAATTGATCCTTGAAAGTGATGTAAACTGATATCGAACTCAATTCACGGACAGTTCTGTGTTAAACTTCTGTACGTTTTCCAGAAGCATCTCTTTATTTTGCACATTAGCCAAAAATTTTTTTAACAAAAACAAAAGTTCAATTACGACTGGGATTACGGACAGTAAAATTACAGTTCAGTACTTCGTGTAACCCCCAAGAGCATTCAGGAGAGCACGTACACATTGAGGCATGCTGTTCACGAGATTTGCCAAGGTTTGGACAGGAATTGCTTGCCATGCAGTGACAATAGCCTGCTGCAATTTACGCACAGAGGTCGGCTGCTGGTCCAAGTTGTCGATTTGACGCGTTAATTCTGCCCACAAGATCTCTATCGGATTCATATCCGGGGACATGGCAGGCCACTCCATATGCTCTACACCACGGTCAGCAAGAAAGTGTTGGATCATGCGAGCAAGATGAGGCCGTGCATTGTCATCTTGGAAGACAAAGTTTCCACGAAAGGCTGCACAAGCAAATGGAAGCAATGTTTCTTCCAGAATGGCCCTGTACTTGAACTGGTTCAGGTTTCCATTCAGAACAACCAGGTCAGTTTTGCCCCCTGCATGAAAAGCAGCCCAAACGGTCGCCCCACCACTTCCAGCTTGGACTCTTGGCACTATACAATCTTTGTTGTAGGCTTCATGCACTTGTCTGTGCACTCGGACGCGGCCATCTTGACGATAGACCAGAAATCTAGACTCGTCACTGAAGATCACGTGATTCCAGTGTCCTGGCTGCCATTGACGGTGCTCTCTGGCCCACTGCAATCGGTGCTGGCGGTGTTGTCTGGTCAGGCATGGCTTTCTCAGGGGGCGCCTGGCACGATAGCCTGCTTGAACCAGTTGTTGGTTGACTAGCCTTCTGGATACAGGCACATTTGTCAGTTGGTGCCACTCAGCCCTAAGCCGATTAGCTGACTTGGTATGGCCATTGCGGACTAACCGGTGCAGCTGGCGATCATCCCTCCTTGTGGTTCTGCGGGGATGTCCTGGCCTCGGTATTGGAGTAGGGACACCCCTCTGAGCATTTCGTTTCAGGATCTTTGACACCTGACCTTGAGTGATGCCATACTGCCAAGCAATAGCATGCTGTTTCATGCCGTAATTTCGTAAAGCCACCACTCCATGACAAACAGCATTGTCGAGTAGACGGACCATCTCCAGAGGAAGTGGCAATAACTTTTGGAGGCGTGCAGCAGTTGTTTTCCACGAATACAGAACACAACAACCCTTGTATACCCGACTGTGAAGCCAAGCATCAAATGCACCTGTCTGTACATTTTGCCACGCCACCTGTGATATAATCCTGTTGTCGACTTCTTGCTGCGACAGACAATCAGTGACATTGTTCTTTTAACAATTAAATCACCAAAGTGTAAAAGAAACTCACCAGATTGATATACTGAGTTAAGAAAGTAAACCCAAGTCAAGAAAAAAAAAAATATTCCATATTAAATGCCAAGTCTGTATTTATGTACATAGTGTTGCGGTTTTAGAACCCACACTTTTGTAAATAATAATCACTTGTAAATATGACATTTAAGGTTAAAGGTTGCACCCTTAGTTAGTCCATATGCAACACGTAGGCCACCATAGGAACTTTAGTTATTTCATTATTATGTGTTTCAGATAAGGCCGTGTTTCCAATAGTTGAATCTGCGTTGCATCATTTAAATAAGAATAGGTCCCCAATCCATTCCGGCCATTTTGCGACCTCCCTCTCCAAGCGACGCCATTACGCACCCCTATAGAGTATAGACGGTGCCTTATGTTCCTCCCAATTCTGTTACGCGCCTTGGTTAGCATTCGCTGCCTTAGCGCCGCCATTAACCATGCGGTCGGCCCGAGGAAAAAGGGGGCGGGACGCCAAGAACAAGGTGTGGCTCGTCAACGAGCCTTCAAAGGCGGAGCCGGTAAGCCCTTACCAGCCAACCAGGGCTGATGAAATATCACTGGCGGGCGTGGCCTTTGTGGAGCACGTAGTGATCTAAAAGCGCGATATATAAGCGCGAGCGCAAAGCCCTTTCACGGACTGTGCCACGGACTGCCTTTTGATACGGACTTGGTCGGCAGCGTGCATTACAAACGGAGTTCTTTCACGGACGTCTTCGGGGTGAACTGCGCATACGGGCTTGCGAGGACTTGCTCAGCGGCGCTCTTGTAAGAGAAGAGATACGGCGGTGCTCATTGCAAACGCGCTAGCTGCCTGCCGGGTTTTCGCCCACGGAACCGGAGCGACACCTGGAGCCGGACCCCAACGCCTGGACCATCCGCCTGGACCTTCCACCCAACCAGCTACCATCCCGTGTGAGTGTGTATGTTTGTCCGGGGTTATAAGTTAAGACTGTATCGTTAAGCCTGCCCTGTGTCCTGCTTCTTCTTCTTCTTCTTGTTGTATATTCTTTCCTTTCCTCTTCTTTTAAATTTCACTCACCCCTTCTTCCACTTCCTCTAACTTCTGTTTCACCTCTTCTATCTCCCGCTGCGCCCCCACAATTTCTTCTTCTAAGGCCACCTTGGTCGTCTCTATATGCCTTCTAACCTCTTGTTCTCTCGCGCCCAACGTCTCTACCACCTCATCCAACCTCTTTGTCAGCCCCTTGTGTACCAGCTGACATTCTGTTTTCGTTGCTATAAGTTCTCTCTTAATTTCTTTTTGTGCTGATTTCAGCCCCCCTATCACGGCTGTGTTCTTACCTACTTGCTCCCCTAACTCCTTTTGTCCCACTGTCAGCTGCTCTACTCCTCGCGTCAAGTCCTCTATGCCCCCCTGTAACCTAGCCGTACTCTTTCTCACCTCTTTCTCCATGCGCTCCTCACCTCGCTTTACCTCGTCGCGTACCCCTTCTTGTTGTATTGGAGTAGGGTATTTCCTCTTTTAGGTATTTCCTCTTTTAGGTATTAGGTATTTCCTCTTCGCTCGCCCCACGCCTTATATCCTCCCCCATCTCTCCCATTTCCTTCTTAGATGCCGCCATCATTTGCTCCAATTCGTTCTTTTGGGCGTCCAATTTGCTTTCCAACCCGTTCTTTACCTCCTCTATCTGATCCCCCATTCGTTTGATTTCCCGGGCGGATTGATCCCCCATTTCCCTCAATTTGCCTCCCATCTTGTTTTCTAACCCCGTTAACCCATTCTTCACCCCTTCCATTTGGTTCTCCTGGGTGGCCATGCTATTTTCCAATCCCGTTAACCCGTCGCTCATTTCCTTCATTTGGCTACCCATGTCCTCCAATTGGCCCCCTAATTTGTTTTCTAATCCTCCCAATTTGCTGTTTAATCCCTCAAATTTGCTGTCTAATCCCCCAATTTGGTTTCCCACTTGCTCACTATTGGCCCTCATTTCTCCCATCTCATTACTCAATCCCCCAATTTGCTTTCCCAATTGCTCTTGGTTTTTCCCTAATCTGATCGCATCCGTCTTTTCTTTCAATTGAGTACCTGTGGCACGATTCGGAACCGCTAGAATCGGGTTAGTCATTTGTTAACGGCTCGGATCGCGGACTGCTAACCGCTCGGCATTTACCATCACGTCCGTGGTTCGAGCGGGAGTTATTTCCCTGCTCGCGGTCGGTGTTGGTAATTAGGTATTTGGGACCCAAATTGACCAATCACCCTACCCAAGACCGACCGGGAGGAGCGTTGTAGCTTCCAGGACTCGGGACGGCCAGCTTAAAAGGACAAGGGGATTAATCCCCCCTTGATAAGGGGAGCGCTGACCCCCTAGATCCGTAACAATTGGTGTCAGGAGTGGGATGTGCAGTAGTATAAAGGGATGACGGGGAGCACGAGTTTTAGAGGGGAAATAGATAGCCAGATGATGCAGTGTGTTTGTAGTGAGGGTGATGAAATGAGGCATTGCATATGGAAGTTCCTGGTAGTGCTGGTGAAATGAGGAATTGAGAGGCAATGCTCGGGAAGGGTGTGTGTGTGTGTGTGTGTGTGTGTGTGTGTGTGTGTGTGTGTAAAACTATGAGCAGAGTAGTGTGTACAAGTGTTGTGTATTGAGTGCATTGGCTTGCATGTTGTGCAAGTGGAGAGTAGTATGGAATAGATGGTCTGGAATAAATGGTCTGGAATGAATGGTGTGGAGTACATGGAGTGAGTATTGTAGAATACGTAGAGTGGAGTGTATGGTGCGAAGGAGTGGATGGGGGGAAGGATGGACCCCTTCATGAATACCCAGGGAGGGTAGTTTAAAAGTAGGTAAAGGGAGTAGGTAAATTGTGGTTGGATATTGACATCTATGGTGCGGGTAGTTGCACAGAAGTGTTTTGTTGGGTGCATGAGTGTCTGGAATGGCTGGGCGTGTGGCCTGTTAGTGAGAATGGTTGGTTAGGCACTCTGCCACTGGTAGTCTGTCGGCCAGGTGAGGCCGCAGGTAGGCTCTGTGAGCCAAGTAGAGTTCAATGGGGCCCGTGGATCCCGAGAGAGGACCCGGGTAGCCCGATGCCAGAGGGGGCATTAGTGGGGTAAGGGAGCCAGAGGGCCTTCCCCAGGTTATGGTGAGGAGCAGGTAAGCTCGGGTGGCGACGTTCAGTGGCGGAGGTGTGCAGGTGAGCGGACCTGCTGGTGAGCCACACGACCCAGCCCTGAAATTGTGCAAGGGCACAGATAGAAAAATCGGGGGAGTGAGACCCCAAATTGGTGAGTGCCACGCCGCCACAGTATGTTCAATGGGAATTGGTTTTTAGAACCACATAGTTTAATGATGGCCAATGGATTGGCAGGGTAAGACCCTGGGTAGAGTTAAAGTGTTCATGTCATTTAGAAGTATAGCGGATGAAAGTCTCTTCTCACCATCCGCATCCACTCACCTGGGTGATAAAACTCCACACCACATTTTTTGCAGACATTTGGAATGAAAGACGCATCTCGACGTGGGTGAGACATTGTTTGTGATTCCATCTCTTCCTCCTTAGGAGGGATTGATGATGAATTTGGTTTAGAGGGGATGGGAAAGACAAGATGTGGCGACGAATTTGTAAATTGTGTGAATACGGGGTAGGGGCAATGGTAGAGTAGGTGACATGGGGGGTGACGAACGGTTAGGGACGAGCTTTCTCAGCTCGCTCTCCCGCGCCCTTCATGTCTGCATTACCTGGTTTTGATGTGTACCTTTGCACCCCCGCCCGCTAATGTGCTTGTCCTTCCTTCCCCACTCATGGACCCTTGTTCTTTTGTGCCCGAGGGAAGTGTGCAGGTGCTGCGAGTTGTGTGCCCGCACCCTTGCTGCCTCCTGCCTGCACTGATGCACCATATGGACCACACGTTCTGCGGCCCAGCACCACTTATGGACCACACGTTCTGTGGCCTAGCACCACCTTATGGACCACACGTTCTGTGGCCTGGCGTCTCTGCTGGGACCGACCATTGTGCCGACGGTGTCTGCCTTGCGGACCACTGTGTTTTTAAGTGGCACCCATGCCCAGCAGTGGACCACCTGAGTTGGCCCTGCTGGCCATATAAATAATAAAAAGTGGACGCGGTGTTTGCCCTTTTAATAAATAACATCAAGATGAAGATCAAGACAACCAGAAACATCGGCCCAGCAGAAAAGAAGAAGACATCACCATTTATTATTTTTGAAATGTGTGTTTTATGCATTATGGTGCTTTTTGGTGCTTTTGGTGCATTTCTTCATTGGTGCATTCATTTTATTGGGTACATATAGTATGGTGTATCGGTGCAGTGCAGTGCAATGACTTTCCTCTTATCAAAATGTCTCTGCTTTTTCCCACAAAAGACAGGTCCTGGGTGTAGTTGTAAATAATTAGTAGTGTTTTGTAAATAATGCTCCCCACCGGTTAAATGTGTAGTTTGGAAATAATTCCGTAATTCGGTTAATTGTGGGTGTGAGTCAGTTAGATAGGATGCAACGCAGCAGGCGGGACATATTTAGTGTTAAAACTGTCGCACTCAGGGTGAGGTTAAAGGTAGAGGGTAACCACATCTAAGTGTCACATTAAGTTAAAAGATAGCCCTTGTGTGTCGGCCCGGGCCGGGCCTGGAAAAAGGGAGGGTGCAGTGTTGCGGTTTTAGAACCCCACTTTTGTAAATGATAATCACTTGTAAATATGACATTTAAGGTTAAAGGTTGCATCCTTAGTTAGTCCATATGCAACACGTAGGCCACCATAGGAACTTTAGTTATTTCATTATTATGTGTTTCAGATAAGGCCGCGTTTCCAATAGTTGAATCTGCGTTGCGTCAATTAAATAAGAATAGGTCCCCAATCCATTCCAGCCATTTTGCGACCTCCCTCTCCAAGCGACGCCATTACGCCCTACAGCGACGCCTAAGCCTAACATTACGCCTAAGCGACGCCCTACAGACGGTGCCTTATGTCCCTCCCAATTCTGTTACACGCCTTGGTTAGCGTTCGCTGCCTTAGCGCCGCCATTAACCCTGCGGTCGGCCCGAGGAAAAAGGGGGCGGAACGCCAAGAACAAGGTGTGGCCTGTCAACTAGTCGTCAAAGGCGTGGCCAGTACCCTCACCAGCCAACCAAGGCTGAGGCAATATCACCGACTGGCATGGTGCTTTGGCTGGCGGAGTGATCTGGGCGCGCGTTATATAAGCGCGAACGAAAAGCCCTTTCACAGGACTGGTGGGAGAGCGCGCATTGTAACGGACTTCTTCTTTTGAAGGACTGCGTGAGAGAGCTCGCCTACAGAAGGACTCGTGTGCACATGGCAGTGGCGACAGGACTGGTGAGAGAGCGTGCATTGTAACGGACTTGCACGGACTTCTTCCTTTGGTGGACTGGATGAGAGAGCGCTGAGTGCATTGCGAAAGCCTATACGGAGCGCACATTGGCAAAGGAGGACTGGTGAGAGAGCGCGCATTGTAACGGACTTGCACGGACTTCTTCTTTTGGTGGACTTGATGAGAGAGCGCTGAGTGCATTGCGAAAGCCTATGCGGAGCGCACATTGGCAAAGGAGGACTCACTCGCTGGCGCTGATAAGGGAACTGGAGAGAGAGAGAGCGTTTGACACGACCATATGTTTATTATGTACAAAGGACACGAGCCTCCAACCCCCCCTCCCCCCCCCCCCCCCGCCATATGTAAGGTCCGGTCGCGTTCCAACTACGCGCGGAGCTGCCTGCCTGTTTTCGCCCGGGGGACCGGAGCCTGGACCCCATCGCCTGGACCATCTACCTGGACCTTCCACCCTACCAGCTACAATCCCCGTGTGAGTGTGTTGGTTTGTCTGGGGTCATAAGTTAAGACTTTGGTTAAGACTGCCCTGTGTCCTGCTTCTTCTTCTTCTTCCTGTACATTCTTTCCTTTCTTCTTCTTTTTGGTTTGTAAATAAATTACCTTGTTCTTTCTTGGTTTTCCCTAATCCGATCGCATCCGTCCTTTCTATCAATTGAGTACCTGTGGCACGATCGCAACCGCTCAGAATCGGGTTTAGTCTTTGTTAATAGCTCGGATCGTGGATTGCTAACCGCTCGGCATTTACCAACATATCCGTGGTTCGAGCGGGAGTTATTCCCTCGTTTCCGGCCGGCATTGGTACTTAGGTAGTAGTGAACCCCTAGGCCTAACAAACCCTATCTAACACCGCGCCGGGAAGGACGCTATAATTCCCAGGACTCGGGACGGCCAGCTAAAAAGACAAGGGGATTAACCCCCCCTTGATAAGGGGAGAGCCAACCCCCGAGATCCGTAACAATTGGTGGTCAGGAGTTGGGATTTGGAACCTTGGACTAAATTTGTTAGACAAAATTTTGGACACCAATTGTGCTATTGGCCGTAACAATTGGTGTCTGGGAGCGGGATTTGGACCCGAACCAAATTTTTATATTCTGTGAAAAAAAATTTGGTCAAAATTTCGAGCGGCCGAAATTTTATTAAAACATCTCAATTTTGAATCGTGCCATGGATAACCAAGGCAATCGGATGCCGGTGGGGGTAAATGAGGAGGTAGAAGAAGAAGTAGAATTAACCCAGGACCCCAGGGAAGAAGTGGGATAAATGGAGGAGGAAAATGAAGAAGGTGCGGGAGTGGGGGTTGCAGGCGCACAAAATGACGGCGCCTCGCACATGGCCGCGGCAGCCGAGCCCGCGGTGCCAACGGACTGGGGCCTATTTATGGTACAAATGAGGGCCTTTATGGTCAAGTCGGGTGAAGACATGAAAATAGTGGGGGAGCAATTGGGAAGCCAAATTGGGGGATTGAGTAAGGAGATGGGAGAAATGAGGGCCAATCTTCTTCCGCTTCCGGTCTTGCCGGCAAGGTTTCCGTTTTTTCGAAGCTGTCCACGCTCTCCACACTATCGAAGTTAAGTAATTGTTTCCATTTGTATTTTCGTCCAAACTATTTATTTTATGGTGTGTGTACGTATAGTGTGTCCCTAGGAAGATTCTCAGTGTTAATCTTTCATACCTGTATGAAATATCGTCGGTTAATTTGTGTCGTGTCTTTTGAGGCCTTGTACCTTGTCCGACCTTGAGGCTTTGTTTTTCTCTCAGTGGTCCATCTATTGTGCTCCAACTACTTTCGTTCTCTGTTTTTTCCCAGTCTTTTCACCCCATACGTCCTTGTTTAAAATCTCAACTCAAAAACAAAAAAAACAAACAATTTTTTTTTTCCTTCTCTGTTCTTATTCGTTGTTCTTATTCGTTTGTTCGTTCTTCGTTCTTCGTGTTTCACCCACATTTCCCCAGATAGTTTTCACTGTTAAACTTTAAAATGTTTAAACTTTCCCCTGAAGTTCTGTATTCTGTCGTGTATTATAACACCTTTTTCTTCTTCTTCGTTAAAAGGTTGCTTTCGACTTGCTCACCAAATCTATTCATTCCAAAAAAAAATTCCATCTCTTACAGTGCCTCTTTCATACATTCCCTAAACTCTCCTGCTCTCCATCCCTCCCCCCCCCCCCCCCCCTCCAGCATCCTCAAATGTATTTTTGACTCGAAGGTCACAAGAAACTCATTTTGCAATAAATGTTCGTTTCCCATTAAACGTACACTTTCCAAAATCCAATCTCACCCCTCCCCTCCAAATCCTCCCCATCACCCCTCCCCTCCAAATCTTCCCCATCACCCCTCCCCTCCAAATCTTCCCCATCACCCATCCCTTTCAAATCTTCCCCCTTGCCCCTCCCCTCCAAATCCTCCCCATCACCCACCCCTTTCAAATCTCCCCCCTTGCCCCTTCCCTCCTAAACTCCCCCCACACCCTTCCCCTCCAAGACTCCCCCTCACCCCTCCCCTCCAAGACTCCCCCTTGCCCCTCCCCTCAAAGACTCCCCCTCATCCCTCCCCTCCAAATCTCCCCCATCTCCCATCCCTTTCAAATCCCTCCCCTTGTCCCTTCCCTCCTAAACTCCCCCCTAACCCCTCCCCTCATAAACACCCCCCTCGCCCCTCCCCTTCAAATCTCCCCACCCTCATTTCTTCTCCATTTCCCCCCTCTCACCCCTCCTCAAAGCATCCTCCCCGCTTCTTCCCCCTTCCAACTCTCACCTCCATCTCCCCCAACCTTCTGCCTCGCTCTTACCCCTCCTCAAATAACACCTCAATGTGCCTCACCCAATCACCATCAAACCTTTTGTCTGCCCCATCCTTCCCTTTCTCCGAGCTATTCTGAAATCTCTGACACACCTCCAACAGCTCTCCCTACCTCTTCCTCCTCTTCCACATCTTACCCTACCCCTCCCCCCCCCCTGTTCTGTATCCGATGCCCCCCCTTCCTCTTCATTAACGGTATGGACCTCAAACATCCGGGACCTTCGTTCAAACTTAACTGATCTCTCCATACAGGTTGCTTCTGACAAACCAGACGTGATCTGCTTAACAGAAACTTTCCTCCTTCATGATGTCTCTGATTCCTTAGTATCTCTCCGGGTTACTCCCTCCTCCTGTACGATAGACCTGAGCCTCGTCCTGGAGGTGGGGTTGCTATCTTTATCAAAAACACTTTCTCACTCGCCCTGCACTGCCCTCTCTCCACCTCACCCCCAGGAATACCTCTGGCTACGGCTTCCCCTTCGCTCCCACCTCTTGTTCATATGTGTGTTGTACCGTCCACCAAACAGTGATGACGCAATCTACATCTCGCTGTCTGATAATATGGACCAACTTCTATCTACTCATCCCAACTCTCTCTTCCTCATATGTGGTGATTTCAATTGTCACCATGCCAGTTGGCTGGGTGTGGGTACCTCTCTCACCAGCCATGGCTCCTCAGCCAAGGACTTCTGTGACTCACTGGGACTGACACAATCTGTCAATTTCCCGACCCGGATCTCAGTCAATGGAGCATCTTCTCTTCTGGACTTGGTTATGACTAACTTCCCTGAAAATGTCCGCTGCTATTCTTCTGCTCCAATCGGCTCATCTGATCATGTGCTTGTTAAAGTGGACATCTCTCTGACCATTCTCAGGGAGCCTCCTCAGCGTCGATGAGTCTGGCATTTCACTCAGGCCAACTGGCTCGGTCTTCAAGCAGCCATCAATCATCTGGACTGGTCTCCCATCTCTACCACCTCTGACATCAACTCATCCTGGGAATTCTTCCAAAGTAAATTGCTCTCTCTCATGCACAGATTTATCCCATGTCGTCTTCAGTTGTCATACCCCTCCTCCTGTCCATGGTACACGGAATCTTGTGGTGAGGCTGTTGCCCAGAAACAACTTGCCTTCGTCTCCTGGAAAGTAAATCCAACGGAAGGAAATCTCATTTCCTTTCACAAAGACCAAAACAAGTGTGTGTCCACCCTCAGGAGAGCCAGGAAACAATATCTCTCCATTCTCAAGACCAAACTCTCTTATTTGTCTCCCTCTTCCAAATCCTGGTGGCGTCTGGTCAAATCTGTTTCTGGTGTTTGTTCCCCCTCCATCCCCTCCCTTACCTCAAACGGCTACACAGCTGACTCCGCACGTGAAAAAGCTGAATGCCTCAACTCTGTGTTTGCCTCTAAATCTTGTGTCCCAAACCCATCCCTCTCTGTACCCAGTCGTACCCAGCTGCTCCTGGACTCTGTGTCCCTTCCTCCTGTCAAGGTGGCAAGGTTTCTGTCAAACCTCAACACTGATTCTGCAACTGGACCTGACGGCATCAGCCCACGGGTTCTAAAATCCTGTTCTTCCGCTCTTTCACTCCCTCTCTCTGTTCTCTTCACCCTCTCTTTTGCTCAAGGTCAACTGCCATCTGCTTGGAAATCAGCCAACATCACCGCTTTACACAAAAAGGTGCAAAAACAGATCCTAGTAACTACAGACCAATCAGCCTTCTCCCAATTATCAGCAAAGTCATGGAATCCATCATTGCTTTGGATATGAAATCTTTCCTCTTCTCCAATGGCTTGATCTCTGATCATCAATTTGGTTTCAGACCAGGTCACTCTACTCTGGACATGCTGCTTCTGCTGTCTCAACAATGGATGGAGGTCCTCAATGCCAAACAGGAAATTAGAGCTGTCTACCTCGATATATCACATGCCTTCGATATGGTCTGGCACCCCGCTCTGCTCACCAAACTCTCCTTTTTTGGTATCCATGGAAATCTCCACGCATGGCTGGCGGACTTCCTCTCTAGTCGTAGTCAACGTGTGGCCCTGAATGGGTTTCTCTCATCTCCTCGTCCTGTTCAGGCTGTAGTTCCCCAAGGCAGTGTTCTGGGCCCTGTGCTTTTTCTGGTCTTCATCAATGATCTCTGTGACTCTCTTGAAAATCATCTCTATCTCTTTGCTGATGACTCTACTCTCTGTCGCTCAATTCTTCGTCCCTCAGATCGGCAGTCTGCAGCCTCCTCACTCTCTGCAGACCTGACAAAATCACAGACTGGGCAAACAAGTGGAACATGTTCTTTCAATCCTGACAAATCTCACACTCTTACGATGTCTCTCCGAAAAGACCGACTGGACAACCCTCCCATCCACTTTCTGAATAATCCTCTCCAAGAAGTTCTGTCACTCAAGCTTTTGGGTCTCACTTTCTGCCATGATCTTTCCTGGGAAAACCACATTTCAAATCTGCCCTCCAAAGCCAGTCGCCGACTGGGCATCCTCCTTCCTTCCTTGGCACAGCTGAGCTCCTCACCACATACAAGGCTTTCATCCGCAGCTCAATGGAATACTGCTCTCCCCTCTGGGCTGGTGCTCCTGCCTCACACCTAGCTCGACTTCACGCTGTTGAAACCAAAGCGTTCATTATCATTGAATCTCCCATGATGAAGCTACCTCCGAGGTCTTTCACTTACTCACCGCAGGCAGGTTGGTGGTCTTCTGTCTTCTACCGACTCCTCTCCGGCCTTGCCCCTCCAGCTCTCTCTGGGCTCTGTCCCCCAAATATTCCTAAAGGTCGCACAAGATCTGCCTGCAACCCTCTTATGGTTAAACTGCCAAAATCAATACTCTCTGCTCACCTTCACTCTTTCATTCCTCTTTCTCCACCTCTGGAACAAACTCCCCCACTCCCTTCAATCCCACTCCACCCTCCAGGTCTTTAAACAGCTGTTCACCACCATCTCTTATCTTCCCCCATCCAAAACCTTGATCTGCTCTACACCCGCTAATTTCACCCCAAATCCTCTTTTTTGAAATACCAACTTCTTTCCTGGAAGTCCTTGGTGTCCTTGTGTTTATACTTCTCCCACCCCCCCCCCCCTTCCCACGCCGCCTCCCCCCAAGCCCTCTCCCTCCCACACATTCCCGATGTCCCTCACAAATGTTGTGTTTATGTGCTTCCCCTTCTTTCCCCATCTTGTCTACCGCTCCCCTTTTTATACACTTTGTTTGTTTGTCTGTTTGATTTGTTTGTGTGATAAATGTTAGCTCTTTCACGAGCCTCGATTATGTATACAGAAAAGAAAAAAGAAAAAAAAATAGTGAGCAATTTGGAAGTCAAATTGGGGGGTTAGAAAGTAAATTGGAGGGATTAGAAAGCAGATTAGGGAGCAAATTGAAGGACGTGTGTGGCCAAGCCCGGGAAATAAATGAGGGGTTGGCGAGGGACAAGGCCAAGTATGAAATAAGAGGGGGGGGGGGGGGACAGAGACCGCGACTTGGGCGGGAGAGGCACAATGGTATGCGACGGGGTAGCGCAACTTGAGAAGCGCGGGGAAATCGAGCCAGAGCAGGGCGCAGGTAACTGGACGGGTATAGAAATCGCGACCCGGGGTATGGGGAAGCCGGCGACCGCCGAAGTAGAGAATTTTATTTTATTAGCGCCAGCAGTCGTCGAGGGAAAAGACATTGAAATTAAAGAAAAAGAAATAACCGAAGCAATAGTGGAAATTGGAGAGACGGTGGACTTAGCAAAGCACTCGTTGGAGAATTGGAAATTGTGCAAAGTCCGTGTTCGCATCATGATGCCGTACTTGCTAATCCTTATAAAGATTTGCAGGTGTGTGTGGAGAAGAGGATCCCGAAGGTAAGCCGGGCTGTATATGGCGCGAAAAGATTTGGCGCGAGAGGATTTTTCACGCGCTTGGGATCCAGGCGTAACCCGGGCGCTCGTAGGAGGTCCGTGGTGCGCTGTGTGAGTGGAAATGGCGCGCGTGAGCGAATGGCGCCGGAGCGCAAGTGTGCTGCCGAGTGTGAAAGCGAATGCACATCGGAGTGTATGTGTGATGAATGTGATACAGAGAGTGAGTTGGTTGTGGCGAGTGTGCGAGGATGCACACCTGAGTTGGTTGTGGAGCGTGTGCAAGAGTGCACACCAGAGCGCGTTATTGGGTGTACAAAAGAGTGCACACCCATGGGTAGGTGTGCGCTGAGTGGGTGTGCAACAGAGTGCGCACCCGTGAGTGGTACGGAGTACGTACCAGGAGAGTGTGCGCGAGATGGTGCGCGAGAGAGGTGTGTGACAGAGTGGTGTGCACCTGGGTGTGCGAGAGAAGAGAGTGCACGGAGAGAGTGTGCAGTAATAGAATGCATGGAATGTATGGGATGTACGAGAGGCATTGGAGCGCCGGGTTTTGTGAGAGAGAAAAGGAACACGTGGTGTGAGCATGCGAGTGGAGCATCGACGTTGACCGGGGCAGCGGTTAGGCTGACGTATAGCCGACACGAGCTCTCGGGGCATGGTACTCTTTGTGTGCTGTGGCGGCCGGCGGGGATCGTTGCCGCATCACTCCTGCAGGGAGCGCCGTGCAGGATTCGGACCGGGCTCCGCCCTGTTTGGTCGGTGCCGCGTCGTAGCGGTGAGCGGCACGGTTTGGGGGGAGAAGGGCCAGGTCGGACCTGCGCCCCCTTGCGGGGGCGGTGTTCCGGCTGGGCGAGGTTGGGTCTTCGGGCCGGAGACGGCAAGGGTCCGCGCCGAGATGGACCCTGGATTCTCGGTCCGACAAAACCTCCTCCCCTGAATCGACATGCCGGACGGACCCAACCAACAGTAGACCAAACCACCCGAATTCATTGCTCGGCTTTGCGAAACCGAGCTTTGATGATGTAATGATGCACCGAGAGGCTCAGAATAGTGGACTAATAGTAGTAGTAATGGCGATAGTGATGTAGAGGGATGGTAGCTCTACCATCCCTCACATCCTTTCTTTTGGGCACAGGAGCTATAGTTTATGGGGTGGCAGTACAAACTAGCCCTGGAGGGTTAGGGTAAACGTTAGGAATTTAGAAAGATGACCATAGGTGACCAAGAGTTAAGTAGTGACATTGTACCTGTAGTGGGGACGTAGAGTAGAGTAGTTGGATGGTAACGACGAGGGAGTGCAGTAGTATAAAGGGATGACGGGGAAGCACGAGGTTTAGAGGGGAAATAGATAGCCAGATGATGCTGTGTGTGTGAGCAGGAGGTTTCGGATGAAATGAGGCATTGCGTATGAAGGTTGCTGGTGAGCTTGGTGAAATGAGGCAATGCTCGAGAAAGATGTGTGTGTTTGTTGAGTGATTAACCTGCATGATGTGCAGGTGAAGTACAGGTGTGTGCAATGAATGATGTGGAGTGAGTATTGTGGAATGAGTGTAGTGTATGGTGCGAAGGAGTGGATGGGGGAAGGATGGACCCCTTCACGAGTACCGGGGAGGGTAGGTTAAAAGTAGGTAGAGGGAGTAGGAAAATTTGGTTGGATATTGACATCTGTGGTGCTGAAAGTAGCAGAGTAGTGTTTTGTTGGGTGCATGAGTAGAGTGAAATGGCTGGGCGTGTGGCCTGTTGGTGTAAATGGTTAAATGGGCACTCCGCCACTGGTAGTCTGTCAGCCAGGTGAGGCCGCAGGTAGGCTCTGGCAGCCAGGTAGTAGAGTTCAGTGGGGCCCGTGGATCCCGAGAGAGGACCCCGGTAGCCCGATGCCAGAGGGGGCATTAGTGGGGTAAGGGAGCCAGAGGGCCTTCCCCAGGTTAGGGTGAGGAGCTAGGTAAGCTCGGGTGGCAACTACAGTGGCGGAGGTGTGCAGGTGAGCGGACCTGCTGGTGAGCCACACGACCCAGCCCTGAAATTGTGCGAGGGCACAGGGAGAAAAACTGGGGGAGTGAGACCCCAAATTGGTAGAGCGCCACAGTATGGTCAATGGGAATTGGTTTTTCGAACTGCATAGAGTAAAGATGGCCAATGAATTGGCAGAGCAAGACCCCGGTGTAGTGTAAAGTGTTTTTTTTTTGTTTGTTTTTTTTTGTTTTTTTGTATACAAGATCGAGGCTCGTGAAAGAGCGAACATTAATCACACAGAAAGACAAACCGACACATAAAACATATAACATAGGGAGCGGTAGACAAGATGAGGAGAGAGGGGGAAGGACACAAACACAACATTTGAGAGCAGGGACCGAGAGACATGGAGACATCGAGAGATCTGAGAGAGGGCGAGGGCTTTGGGGGGGGGGGGGCGTGGGAAGGGGGCGGTGGGAGAGGTATAAAACATATGGACACTGCCAGGACTTCCAGGAAAGAAGTTGGAATTTCAAACAAGGTGGATCTGGGGTGAATTAGCGGGGGTAGAAAAGTTCAAGGTTTTGGATGGGGGAAGATAAGAGATGGTGGTGAACAGCTGTTTTAAAGACCTGGAGGGAGGAGTGGGATTGAAGGGAGTGAGGGAGTTTGTTCCAGAGGCGGGAGAAAAGAGGAATGAAAGAGTGAAGGTGAGCAGAGAGCCGAGATTTCGGCAGTTTAACCATCAGAGGGTTGCTGGCAGATCTTGTGCGACCTGTAGGAATATTTGGGGGACAGAGCACAGAGAGAGCTGGGGGTGCAAGGCCGGAGAGGAGTCGGTAGAAGACAGAAAGACCACCTACCTGCCTGCGGTGAGTGAGTGAAAGGCCCTCAGAGATAGCTTCATCGCGGGAGATTCCAATAATTCTGAAAGCTTTGGTTTCAACAGCGTGAAGCCGAGCTAGGTGTGAGGCAGGAGCACCGGCCCATAGGGGAGAACAGTATTCCATTGAGCTGCGGATGAAAGCCTTGTATGTGGTGAGGAGCTCAGGTGTGCCGAGGAAGGATTTCGCACGACGGAGGATGCCCAGTCGGCGACTGGCTTTGGAGGCCAGCTTGGAAATGTGGTTTTCCCAAGAAAGATCATGGCAGATAGTGAGACCCAAAATCTTGAGCGACAGAACTTCTTGGAGAGGATTGTTGAGAAAGTAGATGGGAGGGTTGTCCAGTCGATCTTTTCGGAGAGACATAGTAAGAGTGTGAGATTTGTCAGGATTGAAAGACATGTTCCACTTGTTTGACCAGTCTGTGATTTTGTCCAGGTCTTCAGAGAGTGAGGAGGCAGCAGACTGCCGATCTGAGGGAAGAGGAATGGAGCGGCAGAGAGTGGAGTCATCAGCAAAGAGATAGAGAGGATTTTCGAGAGAGTCAGAGAGATCATTGATGAAGACCAGAAAAAGCACGGGGCCCAGAACACTGCCTTGGGGAACTCCAGCCTGAACAGGAAGAGGAGATGAGAGAAACCCATTCAGGGCCACACGTTGACGACGACTAGAGAGGAAGTCCGCCAGCCATGCGTGGAGATTTCCATGGATACCAAAGGAGGAGAGTTTGGTGAGCAGAGCGGGGTGCCAGACCGTGTCGAAGGCACGTGATATGTCGAGGGAGACAGCTCTAATTTCCTGTTTGGCATTGAGGACCTCCATCCATTGTTGAGACAGCAGAAGCAGCATGTCCAGAGTAGAGTGACCTGGTCTGAAACCAAATTGATGATCAGAGATCAAGCCATTGGAGAAGAGGAAAGATTTCATATCCGAAGCAATGATGGATTCCATGACTTTGCTGATAATTGGGAGAAGGCTGATTGGTCTGTAGTTGCTAGGATCTGTTTTTGCACCTTTTTTGTGCAAAGCGGTGATGTTGGCTGATTTCCAAGCAGATGGCAGTTGACCTTGAGCAAAAGAGAGGGTGAAGAGAACAGAGAGAGGGTGAGATAGAGCAGCAGAGCAGGATTTTAGGACCCGTGGGCTGATGCCGTCGGGTCCAGTTGCAGAATCAGAGTCGAGGGTTGACAGAAACTTTTCCACCTTGTCAGGAGGAAAGGACACGGAGTCCAGGAGCAGCAGGGTACGACTGGGTATGGTGGGTACAGAGAGGGATGGGTTTGGGACACAAGATTTAGAGGCAAACACAGAGTTGAGGCATTCAGCTTTTTCACGTGCGGAGTCAGCTGTGTAGCCGTTTGAGGTAAGGGAGGGGATGGAGGGGGAACAAACACCAGAAACGGATTTGACCAGACGCCACCAGGATTTGGAAGAGGGAGACAGATAAGAGAGTTCGGTCTTGAGAACGGAGAGATATTGTTTCCTGGCTCTCCTGAGGGTGGACACACACTTGTTTCGGGCTTTGTGAAAGGAAATGAGATTTCCTTCCGTTGGATTTGCTTTCCAGGAGACGAAGGCAAGTTGTTTCTGGGCAACAGCCTCACCACAAGATTCCGTGTACCATGGACGGGAGGAAGGGTATGACAACTGAAGACGAGATGGGATAAATCTGTGCATGAGAGAGAGCAATTTACTTTGGAAGAATTCCCAGGATGAGTTGATGTCAGAGGTGGTAGAGATGGGAGACCAGTCCAGATGATTGATGGCTGCTTGAAGACCGTGCCAGTTGGCCTGAGTGAAATGCCAGACTCGTCGACGCTGAGCAGGCTCCCTGAGGATGGTCAGAGAGATGTCCACTTTAACAAGGACATGATCAGATGATCCGATCGGAGGAGAAGAAGAGCAGCAGACATTTTCAGGGAAGTTAGTCATAACCAAGTCCAGAAGAGAAGATGTTCCGTTGACTGAGATCCGGGTCGGGAAATTGACAGATTGTGTCAGTCCCAGTGAGTCGCAGAAGTCCTTTGCTGAGGAGCCATGGCTGGTGAGAGAGGTACCCACACCCAGCCAACTGGCATGATGACAGTTGAAATCACCACATATGAGGAAGAGAGAGTTGGGATGAGTAGATATAAGTTGGTCCATATCATCAGACAGCGAGATGTAGATGGAGTCATCACTGTTTGGTGGACGGTACAACACACATATGAACAAGAGGTGGGAGCGAAGGGGAAGCCGTAGCCAGAGGTATTCCTGGGGGTGAGGTGGAGAGAGTGCAGTGCAGGGCGAGTGAGGAAGAGAGTTTTTGATAAAGATAGCAACCCCGCCTCCAGGACGAGGCTCAGGTCTATCATACCGGAGGAGGGAGTAGCCCGGGAGAGATACTATGGAATCAGAGACATCATAAAGGAGGAAAGTTTCTGTTAAGCAGATCACGTCTGGTTTGACAGAAGCAACCTGTATGGAGAGATCAGTTAAGTTTGAACGAAGGCCCCGGATGTTTGAGGTCCATACCGTTAATGAAGAGGAAGGGGGAGCATCAGATACAGAACAGGGGGGAGGAGGGGTAGGGTAAGATGTGGAAGAGGTGGAAGAGGTAGGGAGAGCTGTTGAAGGTGTGTCAGAGATTTCAGAATAGCTCGGAGAAAGGGAAGGATGGGGCGGACAAAAGGTTTGATGGTGATTGGGTGAGCCACTATGAGGTGTTATTTGAGGAGGGGGAAGAGCGAGGCAGAAGGTTGGGGGAGATGGAGGTGAGAGTTTGAAGGGGGAAGAAGCGGGGAGGACGCTTTGAGGAGGGAGAGTGAGAGGGGGGAAATTGAGAAGCAATGAGGGTGGGGAGATTTGAAGGGGAGGGGTGAGGGGGGAGTTTGGGAGGGAAGGGACAAGGGGAGGGATTTGAAAGGGATGGGATATGGGGGAGATTTGGAGGGGAGGGGTGAGGCAGGAGTCTAGGAGGGGAGGGGCGAGGGGGCGTCTTGGCGGGGAGGGGTGAGGGGGTAGTTTAGGAGGGAGGGGGCAAGGGGGGAGATTTGAAAGGGATGGGTGATGGGGAAGATTTGGAGGGGAGGGGTGATGGGGAAGATTTGGAGGGGAGGGGTTATGGGGAAGATTTGGAGGGGAGGGGTGAGATTGGATTTTTGAAAGTGTACGATTTATGGGAAACGAACATTTATTGCAAAATGAGTTTCTTGTGACCTTCGAGTTAAAAATACGTTTAAGGACGCTGGATGGAGGATGGAGTGCAGGAGAGTTTAGGGAATGTAGAAAAAAGGCACTATAGGAGATGGATATTTTTTTTGGGATGAATTGATTTGGTGAGCAAGTCGAAAGCAGCCTTTTAAAGAAGAAGAAGAAAAAGGTGTTATAAAATATGACGGAATACATAACTTGAGGGGAAAGTGTAAACATTGAAGGTTAATGAGTGAAAACTATCTGGGGAAATGGGGGAGAAACACGTGGTCGAAGAACGAACGAACGAATAAGAATGAATAAACGAATGAGAACAGAGAAGGAAATGTTGTTGTTGTTGTTGTATTTTTTTTTTTTTTTTTTTTTTTTTTTGAGTTGAGATTTACACAAGGAAGTAGGCTATGGGTGAAAAGCCTGGGAATACAGAGAACGAAAGTTATTGGATCACAAACGACGGACCACTGAGAGAAAAACAAAGCCTCAAGGTTGTACAGTGCACACTGTACAAGGCCTCAAGACACGACACGGCAAACAGACGATCAATTTATGAAAGATAAACACCGAGAAACAACCAAAGTTGCACACAATAACTTCACACACCGAAAGATAAATACAGTTTCGACAAAATACAATTGTGAACAGACTTAACTTCGAAAAACGTAGAGACCGTGTGGAGCTTTGAAAATCCCTGCCGCCGTCTCCAAGATCTCGCGAGATCGACGCGAGATCGTGTTCATGTCATTTAGAAGTATAGCTAGGATGAAAATCTCTTCGCACCATCCGCATCCAATCACCTAGGTGACAGACTCCACACCAGATTTTGTGCAAACATTTGGAATGAAAGACGCATCTTGACGTGGGTGAGACATTGTTTGTGATTCCATCCCTTCCTTCTTGGGAGGGATTGGGGACGAATTTGGAATTAGAGGGAATGGGAAAGACAAGACGGTAGCGACGAATTGTAAATTGTGTAAATATCGGGTAGGGTAAGGGTAGAGTAGGTGACATGGGGGGTGACGAACGGTTAGGGACGAGCTTTCTCGGCTCGCTCTCCCACGCCCTTCATATCGCATTACTTTGTTTTGATGTGTATCCTTGCGCCCCTGCCCACTGATCTGCTTGTCCTTCCTTCCCCACTCATGGACCATTGTTCTTTTGTGCCCGAGGGGAGTGTGCAGGTGCCGCGAGTTGTGTGCCCACACTTTTGCTGCCTCCTGCCTGCACTGATGCACCATATGGACCACACGTTCTGCGGCCTAGCACCACTTATGGACCACACGTTCTGTGGCCGAGCACCACTTGTGGACGACACGTTCTGTGGCCTGGCACCTCTGCTGGGACCGATCATTATTGCCAGCGGTATCTGCCTTGCGGACCACTTGTTTAAGTGGCATCCATGCCCAGCAGTGGACCACCTGAGTTGGCACTGCTGGCCATATAAATAATAAAAAGCGGACGCGGTGTGTGCCCTTTTTAATAAATAATAACATCAAGCAAGAAGATCCATCAGACAGCCAGAAACAGCGGCTCAGCAGAGCAGAGAAGCAAGAAGACATCATTTTATTATTTTAAAATGTTTGTTCTGTGCATTTTCATTGTGGTGCATTTTGGTACTTTTTGTGTGCATGATGGTGCTTATTGGTGCATTTTATTATTGGTACATATGGGTACATATGGTATGGTGTATCGGTGCAGTGCATGGCAATGGCATTTTTCCTCTTTTCAAAAGATCTTTTTCTTCCCACTAAAGACAGGTCCTGGGTTGCAGTGTAAATAATTAGTGTATTGTAAATGATGCTCCCCACCGGCTTTATGTGTAGTTTCGAGACCATTCCGCAATTCGGTTAATTGTGGGCGTGAGTCAGTTAGATTGTATGCAACGCAGCAGGTGGGACATATCTAGTGTTAAAACTGTCGCACTCAGGGTGAGGTTAAAAGGAGAGGGTAACCACACCTAAATGCCACACTAAGTTAAAAGATAGTTCCTTTTGTTTCGGCTCGGGCTGAGCCTGGAAAAAGGGAGGGTGCAGTGTTGCGGTTTTAGAACCCACACTTGTTGTAAATAAATAACTTGTAAATATGACATTAAAGGTTAAAGGTTGCACCCCTAGTTAGTCCACAGCAACACGGAGGCCACCTTAGAAATTCCAGTTATTTCATTATTATGTGTTTTAGTTAAGGCCATGTTTCCAATAGTTGAATCTGCGTTGCATAAATCAAATAAGGAGTAGGTCCCATTTCATTTCGTCCATTTTGCGACCTCCCTCTCCAAGCGCCGCCGTTACGCTCCTTGCCAGCAACGTTCGCTGCCTTAGCACTCGCTCAAGCGCCGCCATTAACCATGTGGTCGGCCCGATGAAAAAGGGGGTGGAACGCCAAGAACAAGGTGTGGCCTGTCAACCAGCCGTCAAAGGTGTGGCCGGTAAGCCCCCACCAGCCAACCAGGGCCGAGGGAATATCACCGGCGGGCGTGGCCTTATGAGGCGTGGAGTGATCTTGGCTCGCGTGATATAAGCGCGAACAAAAAGCCCTTTCAGAGGACTGCATGAGAGAGCTCGCCTACAGAAGGACTTGCGTGCACACGGCAGTGGCGAAAGGACTGGTGAGAGAGCGCGCATTGTAATGGACTTGAGGGCTTGGTTGGACTTGTTGGAGGCGTGCGCATTGAAGGGACTTCTTTCACGGACTGCGCAGGGGACTGTCGTGATTGAAAGGACTGGTGAGAGAGCACGCATTGTAACGGCCTTGAGGGCTTGTTTGGACTTGTTGGAGGCCCGCGCATTACAACAGAGGATTCACTCACTGGCGCTTTTAAGAGAACATTGGAGAGGGTGCGTTTGGCACGCTGGTGCAGTTATTACGTACGCTGAAGGGCACCAGCCTCCTCCCTCCCCCCCCCCCCCCGCCTATATGTAAGGTCCGCTCGTGTCCAACGACACGTGGAGCTGCCGGCCGGGTTTCGCCCGCGGAACCGGAGCCTGGACGGAGTCGACTGTAACCTGGACCATCGACCTGGACCTTCCACCCTACCAGCTACAATCCCCGTGTGAGTGTGTCTGTTTGTCTGGGGTCATAAGTTAAGACTGCCCTGTGTCCTGCTTCTTCTTCTTCTTCTTCTTCTTCTTCCTGTACATCCTTTTCTTTCCTCTTTCTTTCTGTATATTTGTAAATAAATTACCTTGTTCTTTCTTGGTTTTTCCTAATCCGATCGCATCCGTCCTTTCTTCCATTGGGTAAGCGTGGCACGATCGGAACCGCTCAGAATCGGGTTTAGTCATTGTTAACGGCTCGGATCGCGGATTGCCAACCGCTCGGCATTTTTCATCTTATCCGTGGTTCGAGCGGGAGTTATTTCCCTGCTTTACGGTTGGGTTAGTAAGTAGGTATTTGGGACTACCTTGACCAATGACTCTAGCTAATACCGACCGGAAGGAGCGTTATAACTTCCCAGGACTCGGGACGGCCAGCTAAAAGGACAAGGGGATTAACCCCCCCCCCCCTTTGATAAGGGGAGCGCCGACCCCCGAGATCCGTAACAATATATATATATATATATATATATATATATATATATATATATATATATATATATATATATATATATATACATGTCGATCTACATAATTTATACATATATTTTTTTTATATGTATATATACATCAGCAACACAATCCAATGACTCCCACACACCCTAACTCTAACATTCTCCCACCCACCTAGTTAAAAAAGGACATTACCAAGCTTACTGAGCCCGCTTATCACGGGTTTCTTCTCCTCCATGTGATTTTATTTCATTTTTATTTATTTGTTCATCACTTTCACCTCTGTGCAAGGATCTCGACAATATTAATTTTTTATTATCTTTGTATATTTGCAGCATTGCCATGAAATTCACGAAATTATTTATTTATTTATTTATTTAGAGATTTTATCAATTATACTTAGGACGTGATTTGAACCCTAATATTATGTTTTTGTTTTGTGTTAATACAAGTATAAACACCTTTCCTGTTATTATGCCTTTTACCTCGTGTTAGCGAAACGTTCAGGGTGTATAGATGGTTTGTCGTTGATTTATTCCAGGTGTGGTGTGTTAATCTAATTAAATGTATGCATGTAAATGTGGACATTGTCCCCTGCTGGGTGGGTGCTGGGAGGGAGGCCCATCAGCCTGTACAGGGAGGCCCATCAGCCTGGTCCTGCCAATTCTGCAGACAGCAGCTGTGTGCAAACACAATGGCCGTTGCTCGCCTCAGCCACTCACCAGCCCAGTGTCTGTCCTGCAAGGCCACACACTGTCCTAACTACTTGCTTTGTGATAATCATCCGTGTAACCAAGTCGTGCACAGCCCTTGTGATAAGTGCATGTTGTTAAATTATTTAATTTTTTTGTGCTGAATGCGATTGTCCTTTAGCTGATCGAGTCTGGGTTCGATTCCCAACACGATTTTCAACAGTCATCCAGGTACTTGCAGGCAAAACGTTGTGTTGAATGAATGAGTACATTATGAGGACGTGATCTCTACTCTTCGCAAAGGATGCCGTGGGATCTTTATTGTCCAGGGAAGCCCAGTTCGTCCATCCGAGGGACAGGACACACATTGCTGGGCCGCCCTGCCTGTGAGACACCGACATGACAGTTTACAACTAGGTAGAGATTAATTTTTAGCCTAATTGCACAACGGATGCAAACACCAAATACCAACCTTTTTTGTTCATGTGGTCGAAGTATTGCAGTGGAGGTGAATACACAAATCATACATACACATGTATACAAATATGAGACAACACTGGACTTTAGACAGCCACTGAGCTTGGGGCAAGTGACGTCATTTCCTGTCGCACTCTCGGTACCAGTGATGCCATCTTTTATGGCAGTGTTGCTTTTCTCTCCCCACTTAGTGGTTCCATTATAAGTAGGAATTTCCACCTCTGGTGCCATTCCTTGGGTTTGTTTGAAAGTGCTCTTTCCTTTAAATGCTGGGCATCAAGCATTCAGTATTTGCCATTTTTAATGTTTGGCATCACTCGGCCATGGTCAGAATCAAACCGCAGACCTTCCAGACTCAGAATGGACGTTTTAAACCATTACGCCACAGAGAGGAAAGCACACAAGCACAGCAACAGTAGGGAACAGGGAAGTCGGTAGATCTCTGGAAGGGGGAGGGTGGGAGCGTATAGGATATAAAGCAAATGCACACTGCTGGAACTTCCAGGAAAGAAAAAGTCGGTATTTCAAAAGAAAAAAAAGTGGATTTGGGGTGAATTAACGGGGGTAGAAAAGTTCAAGGTTTTTGATTATTTTTTTTTATTTTTTTTGTATACAAGATCGAGGCTCGTGAAAGAGCGAACATTAATCACACAAAGACAAACAGACACATAAAACAAATAACATCGGGAGCGGTAGACAAGATGGGGAGAGAGGGGGAAGGACACAAACACAACATTTGAGAGCAGGGACCGAGAGACATGGAGACATCGAGAGAACTGTGGGAGGGAGAGGGCTTTGGGGGGAGGCATGGGAAGGGGGGGGGGGGTGGGAGAGGTATAAAACATATGGACACTGCCAGGACTTCCAGGAAAGAAGTTGGAATTTCAAACAAGGTGGGTCTGGGGTGAATTAGTGGGGGTAGAAAAGATCAAGGTTTTGGATGTGGGAAGATAAGAGATGGTGGTGAACAGCTGTTTTAAAGACCTGGAGGGAGGAGTGTGATTGAAGTGAGTGTGGGAGTTTGTTCCAGAGTCGGGAGAAAAGAGGAATGAAAGAGTGAAGGTGAGCAGAGAGCCGAGATTTCGGCAGTTTAACCATCAGAGGGTGGCTGGCAGATCTTGTGCGACCTGTAGCAATATTTGGGGGACAGAGCACAGAGAGAGCTGTGGGAGCAAGGCCGGAGAGGAGTCGGTAGAAGACAGAAAGACCACCTACCTGCCTGCGGTGAGTGAGTGAAAGGCCCTCAGAGATAGCTTCATCGTGGGAGATTCCAATGATTCTGAAAGCTTTGGATTCAACAGCGTGAAGCCGAGCCAGGTGTGAGGCAGGAGCACCAGCCCGTAGGGGAGAACAGTATTCCATTGAGCTGCGGATGAAAGCCTTGTATGTGGTGAGGAGCTCAAGTGTGCCTAGGAAGGACTTCGCACGACGGAGGATGCCCAGTCGGCGACTGGCTTTGGAGGTCAGCTTGGAAATGTGGTTTTCCCAAGAAAGATCATGGCAGATAGTGAGACCCAAAAGCTTGAGCGACAGAACTTCTTGGAGAGGATTGTTGAGAAAGTAGATGGGAGGGTTGTCCAGTCGATCTTTTCGGAGAGACATAGTAAGAGTGTGAGATTTGTCAGGATTGAAAGACATGTTCCACTTGTTTGACCAGTCTGTGATTTTGTCCAGGTCTTCAGAGAGTGAGGAGGCTGCAGACTGCCGATCTGAGGGAAGAGGAATGGAACGGCAGAGAGTGGAGTCATCAGCAAAGAGATAGAGAGGATTTTCCAGAGAGTCGGAGAGATCATTGATAAAGACCAGAAAAAGCACAGGGCCCAGCACACTGCCTTGGGGAACTCCAGCCTGAACAGGAAGGGGAGATGAGAGAAATCCATTCAGGGCCACACGTTGACTACGACCAGAGAGGAAGTCCGCAAGCCATGCATGGAGATTTCCATGGATACCATAGGAGGAGAGTTTGGTGAGCAGAGCTGGGTGCCAGACTGTATCGAAGGCATGTGATATGTCAAGGGAGACAGCTCTGATATCCTGTTTGGCATTGAGGACCTCCATCCATTGTTGAGACAGCAGAAGCAGCATGTCCAGAGTAGAGTGACCTGGTCTGAAACCAAATTGATGATCAGAGATCAAGCCATTGGAGAAGAGGAAAGATTTCATCTCCGAAGCAATGATGGATTCCATGACTTTGCTGATAATTGGGAGCAGGCTGATTGGTCTGTAGTTGCAAGGATCTGTTTTTGCACCTTTTTTGTGTAAAGCGGTAATGTTTGCTGATTTCCAGGATGCTGGCAGATGACCTTGAGCAAAAGATAGGGTGAAAAGAACAGAGAGAGGGTGAGATAGAGCGGCAGAGCAGGATTTTAGGACCCGTGGGCTGATGCCGTCTGGTCCAGTTGCAGAATCAGAGTCGAGGTTTGACAAAAACTCCTCCACCTTGTCAGGAGAGAAGGACACAGAGTCCAGGACCAGTTGGGTTCGACTGGGAAAGGTGGGAACAGAGAGAGATGGGTTTGGGACTAAGGATTTTGAGGCAAACACAGAGTTGAGGCATTCGGCTTTGTCACGTGCGATGTCAACTGTGTGGCCATTTGAGGTAAGGGAGGGGATGGAGGGGGAACAAACACCAGAAACGGATTTGACCAGACGCCACCAGGATTTGGAGGAAGGAGACAGGTTTGAGAGTTCATTCTTGAGTGAGGAGAGATAGTGCTTCCTGGCACTCCTGAGGGTTGACACACACTTGTTCCGAGCTTGGTGGAAGGAACTGAGATTGCCTTCAGTTGGATTAGCCTTCCAAGAGGCAAAGGCAAGTTGTTTCAGGGCAACTGCCTCACAACAAGATTCAGTGTACCATGGACGGGAGGAAGGGTAAGACAACTGAAGGCGAGATGGGATAAATCTGTGCATGAGAGAGATCAGTTTGCTTTGGAAGAATTCCCAGGAAGAATTGATGTCAGAGGCAGTGGAGATGGGAGACCAATCCAGACGATTGATGGCTGCTTGAAGACCGTCCCAGTCGGCCTGAGTGAAATGCCAGACTCATCGACGCTGAGGAGGCTCTCTGAGAATGGCCAGAGAGATGTCCACTTTGACAAGCACATGATGAGAAGAACCGATTGGAACAGAAGAAGAGCAGCAGACATTAGCAGGGAAGTTTGTCATAATCAAGTCTAGAAGAGAAGATACTCCATTGGCTGAGATCCGGGTCAGGAAATTGACAGATTGTGTCAATCCCAGTGAGTCACAGAAGTCCTTTGCTGAGGTGCCATGACTGGTGAGAGAGGAACCCACACCCAACCAGGTGGCATGATGACAGTTGAAGTCACCACATATGAGGAAGAGAGAGTTGGGATGAGTGGATAGAAGTTGGTCCATGTTGTCAGACAGTGAAATGTAGATGGACTCATCACTGTTTGGGGGACGGTACAGAACACATATGAACAAAAGGTGGGAGCGGAGAGGAAGCCGTAGCCAGAGGTACTCCTGGGGGTGAGGAGGAGAGAGGGCAGTGTAAGGAGAGTGAGGAAGAGAGTTTTTGAAAAAGATAGCCACCCCACCACCAGGCCGAGGCTCAGGTCTATCATACCGGAGGAGGGAGTAACCAGGAAGAGATATTAAGGAATCAGAGACATCTTGAAGGAGGAAAGTCTCTGTTAAGCAGATCAAGTCTGGATTGTCAGAAGCAACCTGTATGGAGAGATCAGTCAGGTTTGAGCGAAGGCCCCGGATGTTTGAGGTCCATACCGTTAATGAAGAGAGAGGGGGAGCATCGGGTACAGGACAGGGGAGGGGAGGAGTAGGGTAAGATGAAGGATGAGAGGGGGAGGTAGGGAGAGCAGTTGATAGTGTGTCAGAGATTGCAGAAGAGTTCCAAGAAAGGGAAGGATGAGGAGGATGAAAGGTTTGATGGTGAAGGGATGAGGCACATTGAGGGGTTGTATGAGGGGGGGCAGAGGAAAGTAGAAGGTTGGGGGGGGGTGGAGGTATGAGATAGAAGGGAGACGAAGTGGGGAGGAGGCAGCTTTGAGGAGGAGGGGGGAGGAGGGAGAATTGGAGAGGAATGATATGGGGGGAGATTTGAATGGGAGGGGTTGGGGGGAAGTTTTGAAGGTGAGGAGTGAGGGGGGAGTTTAGGAGGGGAGGGGAAAGGGGGGAGTTTAGGAGGGAAGGGGCAAGGGGGAAGTTTAGTTGTGGAGGGGCAAGGGGGGAGTTTAGGAGTGTAGGGGTGATGGGGGGATTTGGAGGGGAGGGGCAAGGGGGGAGTTTAGGAGGGGAAGGGCAAGGGGGGAGTTCAGGAGTGGAGGGGCAAGGGGGGGATTTGGAGGGGAGGGGCAAGGGGGGAGTTTAGGAGGGGAAGGTCAAGGGGGGAGTTCAGGAGTGGAGGGGCAAGGGGGGAGTTTAAGAGTGGAGGGGCAAGGGGGGAGTTTAGGAGTGTAGGTGCAAGGGGGGGGGATTTGGATGGGAGGGGCAATAGGGGAGTTTAGAAAGTGGATGATTAATGAAAGACGAACATTGAAAACAAATTGAGTTTGTTGTGATTTTCAAGTTAGCAATCCGATTCAGAACGATGGAGGAGGGATGGAATGAATGTGAATTTAGTCCATGTAGTGAGGGAGACGTATAAGATATTGAATTTCTTTTTTTTGAAGTGGAATGAGTTGGAGAGGAAATTGAGAAAAGCCTTTTAAATAGGAAGAAAAACAGCGTGTTGTAAAATACCACTGAGTAAAACACTGAAGGGGAAAGGTTAAACATACTTAAATAATATTTAAACAGAACCGTGAACAATCTTATATGCACAAAATACCAACGGGGGGAGAGCCGAGAGGGACCACCACAAGTCACATGAACAGGTCAAACGGTGGATGGCAAGGAGATAATGGGGGCGGGGCGAACAGCACACCTGGACAGAAAATACAGGATGAGACAACAGCACACGTGGAGAAAGGAAAATAAATGTTTTTGGTTGTTTTTTTTTTTTGGGGGGGGGTGGCGGGGGGGTGGGGATTTAGAACGTTAGACAGAGTATTATGTTCGGGGTAGAAGGGAAAAAACTAAGAGCCAAGCAAAACACGCTGAAGTTAACAAACACCGACGGGGGTACAACTACAAGGCCGCACACGAGGAGCAGAACACGATTAATTAATTACGAGTTACAGGAAATTCAAACCAAAACTAACTATAATCAAACAATATCGCATGGACAATAAAATAACGAGTTGAAATTTGACAATCTATCTGGGGAAATGGTGGAGAAACACGTGGTCGAAGAACGAATGAACGAATAAGAATGAATAAACGAATGAGAACAGAGAAGGAAATGTTTTTTTGTTTTTTTTTTGAGCTGAGATTTACATATGGGAAATAAGAGATGGATGGGAAATAAGAGATGGTGGTGAACAGCTGTTTTAAAGACCTGGAGGGAGGAGTGGGATTGAAGAGAGTGAGGGAGTTTGTTCCAGAGGCGGGAGAAAAGAGGAATGAAAGAGCGAAGGTGAGCAGAGAGTCTTGATTTTTGCAGTTTCACCAGAAGAGGGTTGCTGGCAGATCTTGTGCGTCCTGAAGGAATATTCGGGGGGCAGAGCACAGACAGACCAGGGGGAGCTAGGCCGGAGAGGAGTTCTTCTTCCACCCAAACTTAGCTGGGCACCTCTGGGAGCAATTGTTCATGGAAGGACATCCAAATACTAGTCTGGAAGATGGAGCGTTGGGTGTGTTGGTGAAGGGCATCTTTTGTGGAAGGAATTTGAGACATATCCATCTTTTCTTGGCAGAATGCCTACTTCCTGAAAATGTTGATGTCGTGTGTCTCTTTTTCTCTTGAGCCGTACACCTTGACAAGAACGTCTGGATTTCTCAAAAGAGATCACAATCCTCCTCGACCCCATGAAGTGTTCCACCTGCCAGAACACTATGGTGAACCAATGGTTCCTTTTCAATGCATTGGCGAAGGTTACCTTGCCTTTTCCTCAAAAGGATGACGTAACATCACAGCTGGTGAATGCATGGAAGAGAGGGAGAGCTTTCGCTATTGATCCCAGAGAATCGCAGAGCTCTTTGATGTTGATCCAAGTAATGTTTCCACCAACAATGAACTGGATCAAAATCGGCACTCCATCGTCATCGATTCGATGGTACTGACTGCATTCAATTGCCACCACTTCAGAGTCCCCTGTTGGATTCTCACAGAAGTTGTCCCATGATGGACATCATTCATGACGTGGACCATAATCCTACTGTTAGCCTCTTCCTGATCTTCCTGTCTCCCTCTATCTGGACACTTGATCCAATGTGGATGACTGATGAGGAAGAGGTGATGAAGAGGTTTTTGTGTATAAGGATTTGGATCTTGGATCAAGCTGTGGCAAGTAGATGGTTCAACTCAAGTCTCTCAAGAACCCCACAAAGTTGGCTGGAACTCTTATCTTATATGTCATGCGTTGTCTTATTCTGGTTCTTGTCATGTCTCTTATCAGTCCTTTCACTCTCTCCTCAAAGTAGCGATCGGAGATCACATCCAAGTGCATGCAGTTGCCAGCTGAGCCTGGATGAAGGAGCAGAACATATCTTCAAAATCCTTGAATGCTGAGTTGGTGTTTGGTTGAATGTGATACGGCACCAAGATCCGTCAATGATGACAGTGTTGAAGAAGGAGGGCCCTTTGTCAGAAGAAATTAAGGGGTTTTCAGCCAGTAGCCAATGAAAGAGATCCGACTTACTAGTGGTGGTAGCAGTGAGAGCCACTGGTATTTCCTTCAACTCAGAGTCAAAGACCACTTGCAGATTCTCCTGTCGAGTTGTGAAGGACACCACCAAGGCACTCAGCAAGGATGCATGGCCCTTGAACATCTGGGCTTTCTGTTCCGCTGCTGTTTTCTTCCTTGTTAGCTTCCCCTGGTAAAAGTTTAGCTTCAGATTTCTCACAGCTTGCTTCAGGTCACCGGTTTCTCACATCAGTTTGTTGTCATCTTCGTATTGCTTCTGAGCTTCCTCTTCAAACTGGACCGTGTCTTGTGCACCATTTTCGCTTTGACATTATCATCCATCCAGAGTAACGAGGTCTTTGGAACATTCCATAAATGGGTTGTTTGGCCTCAAGACCACCAAAAGTTATCGAAGGAATGTCTCAAACTGCACTTGTGAGGCTGGGTTCTCATCGTGGTGAAAGACGTCTGCATTGAAAACCAGCGCCATCTTCAAATTGTTGGAGAGCTCCACCATCGGTACAATCAGTCTATTTCAACATTGCCGCATGCCTTTTCGTCAGGCCAATCACCCATCCTGCTCCCTTAAGTTCTGTGATTTCCTGTTCCAACGCCTGGTCGGTTGGCAGCGCCGAGAAATGCCTCCTTGTCTTGTTGATGCCCCACATTCCGGCATCAAATTGAGCTTGGACAACAGTGAAGTTTGAAAAAAATCAATATGGAGGATACCCATTGACAGAAGGTGAATGCTTTTCATCATCGAGTACATTTTGTGAACGTTGAATATCATTTTCAATACATGTTTATATATAAATCAGTGATTGACGTATTTCTGAAATGTCTTGGGGGAGGGGGCAAAGGGGCCCTCTAAGGTCATTAGGGAAGCATATTTTTGAGCACGATAGTTTGGTCTTGAGAAGAGCTTTCATGTGACACATCATTTGTAAGAATTGGTCCTTCAACATGGAAGTTACAAGATGGACTCCTCTTGGGGGGCCCTGGGGGATAAAGGCCTCTACATAATAAATATACATGATATTCGCCGGTTCAGCCGAAAGCGATTTTTCTTCGAAACTGTTTGTGTCCCCTATAGCGGGTTAAGGGGGGGGGGGGGGGGGGGGGGCAATGTTTTTTTTTTTGTTTTTTTTTTAAGCCAATTTGTATCCTCAAGAATCCATTTTCGAAGAAAAATCGCTTTCGGCTGAACCGGCGAATATCATGTATATTTATTATGGTGAGTGTAAACTCCTTACGAGATTGATGGCATCGCAAATCGAGGGATTCAGAGACACAAAGCAAGCGTCCAAACAGCGGTTATTCCCGGAAGTGACGACACCGGAAAAGGCACTCAGGGACCAGGGTGCCCAACATGTGGCGGAGCCCGGGAAAGGATATGACATCACAGTATGTTACAATTCCCCCCTTAAATATCAAGGTGCGTTGACGCACGACATTTGTGGCTCGAATGCCGAACAGCAAGTGGTGGTTCGGTAATGACACTGCTCACAGTGATAAGTGCATGTTGCAAACATCCTCGACTGGAAAGCCATTGGTCGGGGACGTTACTGGTAAAGGTTCTACAGGTGCAGGTGTGGTTATGAGGGGCGATAAAGGCACTCTCTCAGATGGTTGAACTGGTAGCGGTACAAGTACAGGTGGTTCTACTGGTTTGGTGTGACGCAACCTGAGTTGATCAAGGTGCTTAGGCTGAGGTCTACCATCAGACAGTTTGACAAGGAAAATCTGATTACCAACATTCTCGATAATTATCCCAGACAACCACTTCTCACCAACGCCGGCATTGAGAACAAACACAGGATCATCTTACTATAATTCACCAAATGTCTGTCCGTCTGTCTGTCTGTCTGTCCGTTCAAAGGTACCGCAAAAACAGCTGAACCGATTACAACGATATTTTGGGTGGGTAATCCTGGGATCTCCTGGAGTAAAATAGGGTATATTGTTTTTCCAATTTCAGCTTTGGCCTCCAGCATTTTCAGGTTTGGGCTCCCGCATAACGTTATTTTCCCGGGTGCCGCACAAACGGCTGCACCGAACGCTGCACAGCTGCACAGATCAGACTCGGTGACCTCGGACAAAGACCTTTTAAAAGGACGTGGGTTGAATCCCTGCTTGAGAGAATGCCAACCCCCTCCCCACCATCACGGTCATCTCTCCAACTCACAATCCCACGAGATATGCAGAAAGGATGACCCAAAACCAATTATCTTCTTTTTGATTCGTATATAAACATCATTAAAAGTAAATAATGACCTCGGCCAAAGTTCAAACGACGTGAGTTTAATCTCTACACGAGAGAATTCCACATAGCTACTTGGGCGGTGTATAAGCCAACAGATCGCTGTCTCCATCGATCTTGCCGAGGCCGTAACACCTATTGGCTCAAAATCCTTTTAACTGTTGACTTGGTAGTTTTTACAATGAAGGAAACATTAACAATGTTGTTAAAAGTTTATTTTGTGATTAATTTGTGATTGGAGTTATGTTGTTTGGAATGCAAAAAAAGATATATCGCGTTCAAGTAAATGACGACATGCTTTGATGGTTTCTACTTTCTGAAGGTGAACTTCGCGGATCACCATATGCAGATTCGCCACGGACCCACGATCAATGTTTCTATATGTGAACGTACCCGTTTGTTTGCGAACGGGAACGTTTTTCATGGAAGTCCTTCACGAACTTGCTGTCCATTTCTGACGTGTGACTGAGGGTGCTACAGGAATGTGGAATTTATTGGTTTCATGCTTTAGCATTCGCCGTATCTGCATTGCCTGTTGGCTTCTGGCCTCCCACCCGTACGTAGCACGGGTATCTCACGAGTTTACATTAATTTCACGATTCACAGACGTATGATCGTGATAATGCTTCTGCAGGAATTTCTTTAATTTCACATCGGCCGCTGTATCTTGGTGCACAAGTGACAACCTGGTCTTTAACTCGCGGCCCATTAGCATTGATGCAGGAGAACGACCAGTAAGTAGCATGATGCGGTCGTGTGTGATAACTCAATAGGACTCGGGCCAGGCGAGTTTGTATGGTCCCTTCCGTAACACGCTTTAGTCCACTCTTCATGATCTGAACGGCCCTCTCAGCCTGGCCGTTGCTGGCAGGTTTGTATGGAGCAGAGGTACAATGCTTGATGCCATTTTGCTTGCAAAAGCTCAGGAACGCTACACTGGTATAAGATGAACCATTGTCCGATACAATGCAATCAGGAATATTATGAATGGCGAACATACTGCGTAGGGCTTCGATTGTAATGCCCGATCCTGTTCAGAGTACAACAACAGCCTCAATCCACTTTGAGTGGGCATCAACAACGACAAGGAACAACTTACCTAAGAAAGGTCCAGCATGTTCAATGTGTAACCTCGACCAAGGTTCACCTGGCCATGACCACATTTGAAGTGGTGCTTCCGGCGGTGACTTAGCATTAACCTGACATGTGTGACAATGATGTAGGCCTATGCAGGTTTCTATGTCATCGTCTAACTTTGGACACCACACGTGAGCTCTGGCTATAGTTTTCGTAGTGACCATCCCAGGGTGAACATCATGTAGTTCTGACAATATTGTCTCATGCAGTTTAGGTGGGATGATGATACGACTCTCAAAAGGAGGCAATCCACGTCAACTAACAACTGGTCCTTCCTGTTTAGATACAGCTTAGCTTCACTTGCACAAGATGACCAATTGCCCGACAGGACACAGTGTCTGACATGCAACAATGTAGGATCGTCGCTCGTACCTCTTGCAATTTGCTTTGCAGTGACAGGTGCTTTCTCATGAACAACCTGAGACAGCAGATGAACAACATTACCAGGTAGAGGTGGTTCCTCAATGGTTTGCGGAAGCTGTAGCCGACTCAATGCGTCTGCACAATACATTTCACGTCCTGGCCTGTACACTAGATTGTAGTCATAACCAGCAATGGTTGGAGCCCAACGTTGTACCCGACGAGATGAAGTCGGTGATACTGTCTTATCCTCCCCCAACAGACCGAGGAGGGGTTTGTGGTCAGTTTCCAATATGAAATGTCGGCCATAAAGGTACTGGTGCATTTTACCTACTCCAAAAATGCAAGAAAGTGCCTTGCACTCAACCTGCCCGCACTGACGTTCCGTACTTGACAGTTTCCTCGATGCATATTATGCAACAGGTTGCAAAAGACCAGCATAGTTGGTTTGCAATAGTGCACAAACTACTCCGTAAGATGAACTGTCACAGCTCAACGTGAGCTCTTTCATAGGGTCGTAATGTACAAGCAATCGTTACGTCCATTGCAGGGTTTTTGCATCCCTGAAAGCTTTCTCTTGAACAGAACCCCATTTCCAATGAATGCCTTTGCGCAACAAAATGTGCAACGGTTCCAAGACAGTACTCAGGTTTTGAAGGAAATTACCAAAGTAGGTTAACATTCCGAGAAAAGCCCGAAGCTCAGACACTGGTGGGAGCGGGAGCGTTCATGATAGCTTCCACTTTACCTGGTGGGGGCAAAATGCCTTTCCGCGTGATGCGATGACCCAAGTACTCAACCTCAGGAGCGATGAAGACACATTTCTCATGACAGAGACGATGGCCTGCACTGGACAGACAGCTTAGCACTTCATTCAGGTTCTGGAGGAGTTCCTGGGCTCACCGACCGGTCACCAATACATCATCCTGAAACACAACCGTGCTGGGTACGGTTCTTAATAAGTTCTCCATTTTTCGCTGGAAAATGGGCGCAGCGGACCGAATGCCAAAAGGGCATCGATTGTACACGAACAGTCCATGGTGTGTATTGATACAGGTGAAAGTTTTAGATTTGTCTGAAAGTTCCATTTGTGCATAAGCATTAGTGAGGTCTAACCCTGTAAATGTCTCACCTTCCATGAGAGCCGTGAACAGGTCCTTGGCCTTGGGCAGAGGATACCCATCCAGTTTTGAATGACGATTTATGGTAGTCTTGTAGTCCCCACAGATACGTAAGCTCCCATCAGCTTTCAGCACGGGTACAATTGGGGCAGCCCAGTCGAGGTATTCAACTGGGAGCGATAATTCCTTGATCCAGAAGATGATCGAGCTCCTGCTCAATTTTTGCTCGCATCAAGTGCGGTGCAGGTCTTGCCCTATGGAAAATTCCTAGCCTCGGCGTCCACATGAATCTTAACCTTGGTGCCTTTAAAAGTGCCCACACCTACACGAAATAGATCAGGATACTTGTGAACAATCTATGCGCATCCAGCACTGGTGGATACACTGTTCACATTATGCCAGTTGAGTCTGATGATCTTCAACCAGTCTCTGCCAAACAAAGCCAGACCCGTGCCCTTTGTGACAAGCAATGGTAAAGCGTGGGACGCTCCATCATACTCGACGGTCACAATGGCTGAGCCGATTACAGGCACAATTTCGCTGGTATACATCTTAGAGGGGTCAATATGTGGTTGTACCCCAAAACAATTGATACAAAAGGTTTTTCAATGGATTCTGGTACCATTGGGCATGCTAAATAACATACTAAAAATCTAGTAACATCTGACTTCCGGAAAGGGGTAATTTTCAAGATGGCGTCCAAGATGGCCGCCGGGAGCTTAAAATGGCCATATCTCAATTATTATTCAACCTAGAAAGGTGGTTTTGGTGTCTAACCCTAGGTTTTAGGGCCCAAGGAATCCAATTGAATCAATAAAATTACCATCAGTTAATTATTTATTGACAAGTCCAAGATGGCATCCCAAGGTGACATCCTGATCCACTAAAATGGCTCTGTCGAATAGTAGTCAACCTAGAGAGATATTTTCAGTGTGTATACCTAGGTTTAAGGCACCCAGGAAATCATCAAAATTACTTAAATAAGCACAAAGTAATCAGGTAATCCAGTAAGCCAGGTTTACCAGCCCATTAGGCATTTGTTGTCTTATACAGTTAGTCGCTATTCATCGTCATCCTCCGACTCACCAGCTAATGAACCAAGTGTGTGTTTCAGATTGGAGATAAGAGTGTAATGTGTCGACACCACTGCCACCTGTGACTCCAGTCCACAGTATTCAGTGATCATTACAGACAAAGGTTTGTACAAAGCTTGAGAGGTTATGGCAAGGGACAGACTATTTTATATTGGGGAGGGGGACTGAAAAATCTGACAAACAATTTATTTTCATCTCAAAAGGAATAAGTATATTATTTGGTACATGTATGCATAAACAAAATCCATATTTTTTAGACATTTCCAAAAGAAATGTACACAACTTTTCCCAGCTATAGCCTGCAGGGCACTCCGCTGCTCTTGTAGACGATATGGACTACCATGTACTACTGCCTGTGGACCGTGCCAACTTGAAGAATGTGACAATCCACATAACATGTTTCTTCCAGAGGAGTCGGAGGATGATGCTGAATAGCGACTAACTGTATAAGACAACAAATGCCTAATGGGCTGGTAAACCTGGCTTACTGGATTACCTGATTACTTTGTGCTTATTTAAGTAATTTTGATGATTTCCTGGGTGCCTTAAACCTAGGTATACACACTGAAAAAATCTCTCTAGGTTGACTACTATTCGACAGAGCCATTTTAGTGGATCAGGATGTCACCTTGGGATGCCATCTTGGACTTGTCAATAAATAATTAACTGATGGTAACTTTATTGATTCAATTGGATTCCTTGGGCCCTAAAACCTAGGGTTAGACACCAAAACCACCTTTCTAGGTTGAATAATAATTGAGATATGGCCATTTTAAGCTCCCGGCGGCCATCTTGGACGCCATCTTGAAAATGACCCCTTTCCGGAAGTCAGATGTTACTATATTTTTAGTATGTTATTTAGCATGCCCAATGGTACCAGAATCCATTGAAAAACCTTTTGTATCAATGTTTTTGGGGTTAGGTGAGTTTTTTTCGTATATTGACCCTACTATCTTCAGTTTAGTCGACACAGGTGTGATCTCCGGAACCCCACCCTGTGGATACAGCAAGGTGAACATGCCTTCACACATGATAGATCTCGAAGCACCAGTATCAATCTCCATTTCCACCAGGGAATGATCTATTGTCGCCATCACAAAAAACGGAGGTTCAGTATTCCTAGTGTCCACAGAGAAAACGGAATAATTCTCACCTTCAACTGTGGTAGCGCCTGATGTGCTGTTGGTTACGTGAAGCATGCGACCTGTTGCTTCTGCATTGTCATTGTCTACATCGACATGGTGAGTGGAAGGGGTGGGTCTGGGACATCGGCTATTTTCCCCGGCTTGGGTTAGTAGTGTTTCTGCACCAACTCAACCAGTGCAGCGTATGACTTGTCGTGGGGTTTTTCCGGTGATAGGAGATCCTTCATCAACCTGTAGATCTGGGATCGGCACACAGTCAGCAATATAGTCCATGTGTTTTATACCTCTCCCACCCTCCCGCCCCCCTTTCCGTGCCTCCTCCCCCCAAGCCCTCACCCTCCCACAGATCTCCCGATGTCCCTGCTCTCCATCTTGTCTCCCGTTCGCTTTATCATATGCTTTACGTGTCAGTTTGTCTTTTTGTGATCAATGTTAGCTCTTACATGAGCCTCGATCTTGTATGCAAAAAATAATAATAATAATGGTCATGGGAGAGAGGAAGCAAGCAATCACAACAATTTATCAACTAATAAAACCAGTTGTCCACTACTGATCATAGAGATCCATTGCCCACGTACCAAACGACTAACAGGAGATTTGATTTTTCTATCTTAATTGACCCCATTCATACCACGGCAGATACACAGTAGCAAGGGATTGATAAGAGAAGAAATATCCTCGTTGTGCAGGAACACAGCAGGAACTGTTGTCGGTGGCAGGTGGAAATCAGCCTTGCAGCAGACATCGTTACAGCAGCTGCGGTCCGCATTCAGTTAGGGCACCAGGCAGGAGGTGGAAAGGCATGGCTGGCTGGGTGGGGTCAAGGTTCTGGTGCGCAGCTCTGCAAACCGACACAGCTTCTCCTAAGGCAGAGTCCAGGTATCTCCGGCTTCTGTGGTCGCTCAGCCCTTTATGGCCTCGGCCCCGTGAATCAGTGATGATGCACCACACTCTTCCCTCTCACTCACCATTGGACGTTAGTCCGGTTTGATGGGTGAAGGACTGCGATGGCATCTCTTACTGGTCACTTCAAACGGTCACTCCCCCTTCCTCTCACGGAAGACCAGCAGGCATTTTTGCGTCAAAACTAGAGCTTCAAGGCCTGTCAGAGTGCTAAAAAGAGACAAAGAACAGATTACAAAGGGTAGAACATAAAATAACGGCTCATATGGTTGACAATTTTTAGACACATACACTGGGGAGGGCGGACATCGTCGAGACATACAAAGCAACGCATATTTAATATCACAATTAATTACCTCATGCTTACTCTAACACATTAATTAAGGAATTAACTATACTATACTAAGCAATGCTAACCCATAGGAGTCAATTTCACATCAACATCTTGTTCAACATGTCGCCCCTTTGTCGATTTGGCAAGGTTAGGAAAGTGAAGGTGGTGATACGCATGTTTCCTTTCCATCAATGAAGAGGAGATGGCTTCTCCTCCAAACTGTCTGTCAACACATTAGAGGCGGCCTTGGTCCGTCCCTGGGCCATTATTGTTTGGACACCTGGGTCAGTGATTAGTCCGCTATACCCAGGGCGAGAAACACCCCTAGGCCATGATTGGTGGACACGTCAGTGTGGGCAGACCCTCCTGCGACTACTGGTTGGTTGGCCTCGGGGGTGGAGGGCGGTGTTGGGAGTGTGTGGGGGATGAATGGGGAGAGAGACTTCGCACTTGACATTAAGGCATGCATCTGATGCTGGGACACACTTTTCCTTTGCTTCTTCATGTTCTTGCTTGCTACTGGGATGCTGTGCCATGGTGAGCCTGCCTGCTTGCTCCAGCCTTTTCGCTTTCAGGGCCTTCCTGCCATTCTCCTGCCTGGGACAGCTACTCACACTCAAACGAGATGAGATGAACCCAGAAGATTACTACCAGCAGCTATGTTTGGCCACCTGAGGCTCCTAAATTGTGTGAGCAACAATACAGGACTCCTGGTTCAGGAATTCCGATGACAGTGGGACAATTCAGCCAGCATCACCAGAAAAGATCCCCTTCTTAAACTTGGATACATCAGCAAGGCTGGAGGCTTTACTGACACAATTTTGTGTGTGACCAAGCTTAATATGTTGTCTGATCAGGACGGACCGCATTGGGAATCTGGTGGCAATAGCAACCTGAGTTCCAGTTCCAGGCTGATCACTCTAGAGTCTAGATTATGGGTGTGGTACCAGGAGTCCTGTTACAGGTGTGATAGAAAGGACCGTGTGCAGAAACTCTGCCGAGCCGCACCTTGGTGATGGCACCTGCAATGGCCACAGGGGCTGGAGGAGGGAACTGCCCAGGTTGTCGAGCTGGAAGCCTCTCTGTGAGGCTCGGCGAGCGAGAGATAAGACTGTCCAGCCATTGATGACCTTCTGTGCTGAGCTGAGTCTAAGGATGAACATCATCATTACGTGTTGGTTGGTACTGCCAACAGAGGACCAGACCAGAGCATCTATGCAAGTTATGTTGCTAAATGAAAGTAAGTTTGGACAAGGCCAAGGTGGGTCCACATAACTTGCCACAGATAGTCCTTTGGTAATTGGATGAAACATTATCTCAGTCAAAGGGCTCTGGGGTAAAATGTAAAGATCAAGAAGAAGATGAGCTGCACACCAGACACTACAGCAATTGAAAAATCTCCCCAGTGAGTAGTTGGAGAATAAATTAAATTTGAAGACCTTTTCCCACTGTCACGACTCACCAAGCTTTGATATGCATGAGTGCAGGTGAGTTGGGGAGTTTGTATGGGTAACAGGCTGGAGGTGGCTATAGGTGTCAGCATGTTGCACCATTTTGAAATGTGTAGAAATGTGAACATCATAAATTAAAATGGAATAACATCACCTATTGTGTGTGTGTGTGTGTGTGTGTGTGTGTGTGTGTGTGTGTGTGTGTGTGTGTGCAGGCCATGGCATATTTGGAACACATACAACCCTGCATGGCAGGTGGTTAGAAGATGATTGGCAACCGATGAGAGATTATGTTGTTGTGAGGTTTGTGGGTGGAGGTTGGGTGTGTCTGCAGGTGGTGCAATCTCTCAGTCAGAGAGAGAGAGAGAGAGAGAGAGAGAGAGAGAGAGAGAGAGAGAGAGAAAGAGAAAGAGAAAGAGAAAGAAAGAAAAAATAAATAAATGTGGAGCTCTTTCCCTGCCTCACTTCACCTTGCTACAGCAACAACTAGAAAGGGAATCTGCTCGGAGGAGGCTCTGGATCAGTTGACCATGCGGCAGGAAGGCCCTTGGTTATCATGGTTAGGTCACGGAAAGCCATTTTGGTGACCACTTCCTGCGAGGACACAGCAAGGAAGCTGGGAGGTGGGATGATTATGTTGCACCCCCCCCCCACCCCCCCCCCCCCCCCGCCACCACACAAAAATAGAAATAAAAAACTGTGATGTGTCTTTTAATGAAAAGGTACCACTCGGTCACTCGAACCTCCATCCATGTTCCGGGAGACGTGGAGCCTGTTCGTTAAGGGAGTTGTAAATTGGGATTGGGCTCCTCTGTACGAAGACCACTGAGGGACTGGTGAACTTGCAAATTGTTGTTAAAGATTGTCGTTAACCTAGGTCTGTGTGTTGTTTTTGTGCCAGCCCTCTCTCCCTGCCCTTGGATTATTTCCTTCCCTTGATGACCTGGGAGAGGGCAGTGCCATTGTTTCTGAATTTATTTAATTTGAAATTGTTTTGTTTTTGTGTGTAGTCTAGTTTAGAGGGCTTTGGCTTCCACAGCCTCCTAATTTTTCTGTTAAGATAATTAGTGATTATTCAAATGTTAAGGCCTGACCTCGGGTGAGCTTGGTGTACTTAGGCAGTTAAGACCGAAAAATAGGGCGCATCGTTCATTTTTTCAGGAAAGCACCAAATTTGGCACAGATGTAGTATGGACCTATACAATTGTTTTCCTGAGGGGCGCCCAAAAATTCAGAACCCCTGGTGGCCGCCATATTGAATTTCAACATGACCGCCCTCTGTGACCTATTTCCCTCAATAACTTCTATACTATGAGCGATAACACCACAGTTCCAGTGTCTTACCCCATGTTTTCATGGTCTCTGAATCCAATGGGATCAATTGCATAAAGATTGGCATCCATCATCTTTAATTTCTAGATGGCCGCCATGGTGTTTCCATTTTCCTTGAATCTCTCATAGTATTTTAGGTAAAATTTCAATTCCAAGTGATACACATTGTTTTATTGGTCTCTGATAACAATGGAATGGTATTAATTAATCAAAGTTACACACAGTTGCAGTTTTAACTTAAAATATTGTGGGCACTTGAAAGGTGGAGGCTCTCGCACATACGCGTAGTACTACAAGCACTGTCCATCGCAGTCACACAGTGATGTGCAGGGCAGATTTGCCCTGGAGCATTTACAGTTGCCTTTACAGGCCGACTTACAATGGCAGCTTGTAAGCTCTGAACATGCCTCCTGTATCAGTGGTATTGTGGTCCAAATTGGTGTCCAAGAAGTCCCTGTTTTCATCCAGCCCCAATCAGCTGGTGACGGAAGTTCTGGGTAGGGCACAAGTGCCTGACTCCATACGTGTCCAGCCTGAAAACATGCACGTTTTAGGTGTTGTTCGAAGGCATCTGCTGTTGGGGGAATGTGATCAATTGTTCTTGCCTTCTTCGTGAACAAGTGTCGGCGCATGTCATTCACTCTCTTTATCTCGGTAGTCCGGTCATAGACGATGGCAACATATCTTTCTATGCCTTGTAGTTCCATAGTAATAGCGTCCACAGATGGCCTATAAGCGAGAGCATGAAAGGTTTGCGTGATGCTGGGGTATGCCTCCCAAGCCTTCCAGGCTGTCTTTTTCCCAATTTGGGCAAAAAATGACGCTGTGTCGCAGCCGGTGAAGGCATGAAATAATGGCAAAGACTCGGACTTCCTGCGGCCAAGGCCGGTGGCAATTTTATGGATTCCAAGGTAGCGGTAGCTTTTACCAGTGCCAATGGCAATCCAGAGTTCCTCCACACCGTGTGACTGGTAGGTAAAGTAGTGTGCTATTGCCAAGACCACAATATCCGAATCTACAGTTCGAATCAATACCCGTTTTCTCCCCTTTTTCACGGCATCCAGGACATGTAAAAGGACTCTTGTATCCGCTTCTTCTTGTGTACATGGGCTCAGGTTCTTGATGTCGGCATCTGGTTGCGATGTTAGCACGCTGTCACCAATAGTTGCATAGATGGATTAGAGAATCAGCTGTACCCGCTGTAGCGATGTTAGCCTTGGTTATGGCATTCGTCCATCCACTGCCGTCCATGAAATCACCAATTGTCTTGAGGGCAGCCATCTCCATGTGCAGTGGCCCCAACATCATAACCAATTTGTCTTCACCATAAAGTTCAGGATGACTCCACTGTATCCGCTTGCCAAGTGCATAGAGGGGTTGATCCATCGTGATGACTGGTACTTGCTCTGGATTCAGGAGTTGCGTGGCAGCCTTTACAACTTTTATGACGTGAGTGATCATGGCAACAGATGTTGATTTTTCTCTAAACATTGGCATCAAGGCTGTGGTCGCCTTCGGCTTCACCATCTGATGTAGGTGGCCAGCATGATATGCAGCCCAATATATGAACTCATCATGCTCTGATTTCCCTGAATCATACCATCTTTTCAGTTCCTCCAACCAGTTTGTCTCCAACTTTCTGTCTTGCACCCATGCATCAGACATTGCCTTTACAGGCCCTTGCAGTTTCGGCGCGTAGAGGTGTTTTGGAAAGCCATCAGCAGGCAACACACTTGTGTAGGTTGCAGGGAGTGGTTGAATTTGTTTGGGTCCCTCTTTCGATATTATCAATCTTCCACTGTCTTCTCCAGGATCATCCTCTGTTGGGTGCTGGCAGAGCGATATCGCAGTTCCATGGAAGGAATCCTTTGCAGTCACCGAGCTGGGATTGTGGTCGATATTATCTGCTTGTGCTGTCGTGAAAACGCCAGAGCGTAGCTTGGGAGGACAAAGAACACCATCGGCTTCAAACTGTTGAATAGCAGCATTTGCAGCACTCGCTGACAATCCCAGGATGCGGTCGTACGACACACACAGTCCTAGACTATAGAAGCGATCTATGAGCTGCCGACTGCGCGTTTCAGAATGTACTTTTAATGCTATGTAGATTGGTACCGGATTTTCTCGGTCTCTGTTGTGGCGAACGGTTTCCCTTTCCTTTGCTGCTGATTTCACACTATTAAATGCAAGCAACTGTGCAATAGTCCTACCTGCTTTTGCAACTGACTCCTCTTTCCCTGTCTGATGCACAATGCTCGGACCTTCTAAAATCATGGTCACCAGAGCTAAGAGAGAACGTGGAATGCTGGCATCTGCGAAAGTCCCATCAAAACAATAATTCCCTTGAAAGATCTGTCTTCTCACTATCTGTGCTGCCCTGGCCAAGTTAATAGCTGCAGCATCGAAGTCGCTTTCGCAAGCTCTCTTCAGAGCATCCCCAACATCAGTGTCAAAAGCTAGCATCACACCATTACCCTTTTTACTGGCTGACAGGGATGGACAGTATGACAGTAAGCTGTCTTTCAAACGTGTGGAATTCACACTCACATCCTCTCCAACACCAAGGTCTATCAGTCGGTCTTTGTAGATGTTCACTAAATCTGCTAACCTAAAGACAGTGGCAAGACCCTGCTCACACTTCCGTGCCTCTTCAATGTAAGACAATAATTCAGCAAAGGCAATGCTACGACACCTTTGATCCTCTTCCCTGTCTGCTTTGTTAGATTGATGACCTAAGAACACTTTAGAGGCACGGTTGTAAAGTGCACTTAGACACCGCTTGTGATACCTAGCCTCAATAGCCACCATATCTCCTCCAGCAAGTTTTCTTAGCAAGTGAGTGTCTTTCAGCATTACAGCATAGCGTCACTGGACTACCTCCCTGCTGTGCTTCTGATCCATCTCATGTCCGCTTCTTGGCAGAGGCATACCTATCAATTTTGGAGACAGAAAGTTTACTTCTGCAGGACTTATGCTATGATGCAGTGTTCGATATCAATGTCATTTCAATGCCATTGCCGTCATCAATGCGATCGAGGTCGATCTTGAATGGACCGTAGCCCTTTTCCTGTGCTAACTTCAGCTGACCATCCAACAACTTGTAGCTCACATCAGCATCCAAGCGTGTGCCCCTCTTTGGCTGTTGAAGCGATTCTGATGTCGTCCCTTGACAAAGGACACATAGACTCCAGTCAGTTGATGGGATGTCTGGTGGATCATCATGGCTCCCACTAGGGTGAGGTTGAACCAGGGTGAACTTCTTGGACATTTTCTCAATCTGAAAGAAAGAAATATGACTTGAAAAAAAATATATAATTCATACATAAAATAAAAGTGACATAATGGACATGTATTACACAGATAAAGTATTATTATTATTGATTAGATTGTGATTAGATAAACTAATTAAATAATGGCACTCAAATGCTGTGGCAGACACGTCTTACATGGCATACTATAGTATCGAAACATTACATTTGGTGCTAGTTGTAGTATGGACCTATACAATTGTTTTCCTGAGGGGAGTTCCAGTGTCTTACCCCATGTAACTTTGATTAATTAATACCATTCCATTGTTATCAGAGACCAATAGAACAATGTGTATCACTTGGAATTTAAATTTTACCTAAAATACTATGAGAGATTCAAGGAAAATGGAAACACCATGGCGGCCATCTTGAAATTAAAGATGATGGATGCCAATCTTTATGCAATTGATCCCATTGGATTCAGAGACCATGAAAGCATGGGGTAAGACACTGGAACTGTGGTGTTATCGCTCATAGTATAGAAGTTATTAAGGGAAATAGGTCACAGAGGGCGGTCATGTTGAAATTCAATATGGCGGCCATCAGGGGTTCTGAATTTTTGGGCGCCCCTCTGGAAAACAATTGTATAGATCCATACTACATCTGTGCCAAATTTGGTGCTTTCCTGAAAAAATGAACGATGATTCCTCTTAACTGGCTAACTAGTAGGGACCTATGGTCCAGTGCAGAGGGCTGTGTTGCATTTATGGGGTAGGTAGCAGTAGTTATTGAAATGGCCTTAACCACCATTTGGTTTGTATAGTCTGGGGACATTTTGAATGGTATTATGGATGCGGTAGCATTAAGTTGTCCTCGCCAGGGGGATGAGCCATGTTTATCTCTGACAAGAAAGGTTAAGAGGTCTTGTCCACCTTCTCTCCTCCCACTCCCCCTCCCCCTCCCCCCATGTTGACTGGGCTGTGCAATTAAGGGGCATGATGCATTTTTCTCCCACCAGCAGAGAGGAGAAAGCCCCACCCTCCCAGGCTATCTCTCAATGTGAGGCAGGCCTTCGACAGTCTCCTGGCGGCGATTGGTTGGACATTTTGATCCACTGTGCCCGGGTGTAGAGACCATCACCCCAACCCATCGGCCATAATTGGTGGTCACGTCAGTGCACAGAGACCCATGTGCGACTGGTGATTGATTGGCCTTGGCTGGGATGTGGTGGAGGGTGGTGGTTGGAGAGTTGCTGTGGGGCGAGTTGAGAAATAAAGGTGCACGCTCAATGATATTTGTCTGCTTCTTCGTGCTCTTGCTGTGAGGAGGCTCTGTCTGCTCTTGTGAACATGCCTCCTTGCTCCTGCCTTCACTTTCAAAGCAACTGCTTTCCTGTCATTGTCCTGCCCGGACAGCTCCTCATGCTGACTCCAGTCTAAAGCAGCCTAGGGTTATTCACCCCATTGCTCTGTTGGGTGTGTGTGTGTGTGTGTGTGTGTGTGTGCGTGCACGGGCCGCCACCACTGATCATCATCTCCACTCACAAGTCTCTAAGACTAAACGGAGCCTTCCCTGGTCGTGAAGCATCTATCCTCACCTGAACAAGGAACCACGTATAACTCATGGACGTCTCAAGCTGTCTCAATCTCATCCATCTCGGTCTCATCCTTCCTTGGTTTCATCCCTCCCCAGGAAGCCGCAAAGCAAGGCCAGGTCGCCAGGCCACGTCTTAAACGTATGTCGATTGGCGCAACTACAGACGCCTCCTCCCCCCACCAAAGCTGCCAACGAAGCTGTTATATTCAGCACGGTACTGGATTCCATGAAGCTCGGTCCCATGCAGGTCGAACAAGGTAATAAGGGAGTCGCCAAAGCTCGGGTTTTCATTCTCGGCATGATGGGGTTGGCAAAACCCAACACGACGCAAGGCCAAGTCGTGTAACAGATGATCCACGCAACTCCAGGCACCACGTGCTCAGCCATTTGCCTCACCAAAGCTTCTGTGCACAGTTCGGTTCTCATTCCCATCGAGGCCTTTGTATTTGGCGTGTTCCTCGATCCCATTGCCAAGGTCGTAGATCCTCAATGTCCGAGGTCCCCT